>NC_084793.1:93840909-94146712 GCF_963169125.1 Humulus lupulus
GGATCGTGGTTTGGTACACAATTATTAGGTAGTGGAGATACGTGTCCACTTCCCTATGATTATGAGATCGTGGGTTTCTCATTGTTTCTCTGGATCATGGTAGATAATGCACGATTGAAACCTCTGGGAAATTGTTAAGTATTGGTTGGTCTATGAGACTTAGGTGCTAGGCCCGATGCCCATTCAGAGCTTGGGTGCTAGGCCTGATGACCCTCTGGGTGCTGGACCTGTTAATCCTCTGGGTGCTAGACCTGTGATCTTCTGGGTGCTGGACCTATTTGATTTCAGTTTGACCGAGTACTAGTATTTCTCAGTGAAGTGTACTTGGGAGTTTAGGCCGACCACCCTATTAAGAATAGGGTGGGCCAACCACCCAAGTGGTTCTTAAGCATGTCAGGCTGACCACCCCTGGGGGTAGGGGTCAGGCCGACCACCCCTAGGGGCTAGGGCTAGGCTGACCACACCTACGGGGTCTTGGCCAGAATGACTTCCCTATAGGTCCTGGACCTATCTTTTTATCTCGTCGGTCTTTTATTCAATAATTCATTATTCTTCCCTGATTTGTGATGCCACGTGCCGCTTTCTCATTTGCCACATCATCCCCGTATTCTTGAGGGATAACATTTTCCCCCCATGTTTATTGTAATGTGTTCAACATTACGATAAACTTGATCTTGGCCCGAGAAACATTTTGTAGCAGTACTTTAATAGCAAAGTCCCTCGGGACATTATGTAGTACTTTTATCAACTATCGATAATTTGCTCAGCACAAAATTTTCAAGGATAATTGGTAATTCCTAAAAATAACTGTAATTTTAAAGAAAAATTAATTTTCTAAAAATCTAGTATATTTTTCAAGAAAATTTGAAGTCCTAAAAATATAATATATTTTTCAAGGATATTAATTCCTAAAAATACATAATATTTTTCAAGGAATTTTTTAATTCCTAAAAATACCAGATATTTTTCAAGGAATTTGAAATTTTTACCATACTACATACTTTTCAAGGAAATTTGAATTCATAAAAATATATGGTTAGCCTAAGAGGCTATAAGTAGGGCCTCACTTCTCATTCCCTTGCTCTGTGCGCCTCACCCATAGGAGTCTCCAAGCCTGATTTCTTCAATTCTTTGTCAATCTCAGATCTTTATTTGGGTAAGTACTTTCTCCAAATCCTTACACCATTTAATTTAAATGTGCTTAGATTTAGAAGAAATACTTTGAATATTTGAGGAATTTTGTCTGAATCTTCTTGTTTTGCTTTATTTTGATCCAAAATAATTGTCTTATTTGAATCAAGTTATGATTTCTTTGTGAAATTCCTTAGCCTGGATGATTTCCACAGTTACAAACCCTAGCACACGCGATTTTAAGCTTGTGAAACCCTAGGATAGGCGATTTCCAGGGATGTGAAACCCTAAGCCGACCACCCCTTTCAGATTATTAGCCCGCGATTATAGGATTTCAAACCCTAGCATAGGTGATTTCCAGGGATGCCTATTACCTCATGGGCCGACCACCCCTAGGGCTTCATTATGTGCCGAGTACCTCCAGGGCTTCTCTTCCCTTGCCTTATTTGATTTCCAGGTCTAGGAGTAGGGTTAAGGCTGACCACCCCCAGAGTTTCCAATCATGGGTCGAGTACCTCCAGGGCTTCCCCTTCCTTGCCTTTTGCGATTTCCAGGTCTAGGGATTAGGGTTAGGGCCGACCAGCTCTAGAGTTTCCAATCATGAGCCAACCACCACACCCTTGGGCGACTTCCAGGGATCCAAGGTGGTCGGCCCAAGCATAAACCGACCACCTGGGACCCTAAAAATAATTTTTTCTCTTCTCAACTGATCTTTTTGGGGGCTTCCTTGTACTGTACAAATTATTTTTATTGGAGACTTGAACTTTAGTCATCTGGCATTTTTTCTAAGGATTACATCCCTAAGGTGGTCGGCCTAAGGTGGTAGGCCGACCACCTATGTGCTGGAAAAACTTATACAAAATCTTTATTTATTTTCATGTAGATCTAATATTAAACAAATTAATATGAGATAACCTAAAACAGGTTTCTAAAATTGAATTCAAAGAGGAAAAATGATAAGAATACTTATAGTATCTGTAGCGGAATGAATGAGTCCTTCCTTCAGTTTCTCTAACCCTTGTATTCTTTTTGTCTCCGAGTATTACCAAGAAACTGAACCGTTCTTCAATTTTCTTCACAACCTTCCAAAGCGTCCTTGGAATCACCTAGACTAGAGTGGGAAATTCTCAACACATGAGATAGATACATAGAGAAGAAGAGAAAAGAACTAAGAGGCATAGAAAAGGACTTGTGTTTAGAGAGAATCTAAAAAACTAAGAGAAACTTCTATTTTTGACTTCTGAACTTCTGTTTTCATCTTTCACTTAGCACTTCTTTTATAGACTCAATTAGGTAATTTATTTAATTAAAAAAATAAAAAAAATAATAGCCAATTAGAAGCCCTAGGTCGAACTTATCATGGGCTTTAGGCCCGTGAAATTTCCCATTTGATTATAAGACCATTGGACTTAAAATAAAGGCTTGTATTATTTTCTATTGATTTAATTAATTAAATAATTATTTAAATCCTTTATCAAATTAATTATTTATAATTTTAACCTTTATTTAAACTTATTTATTAATTTAGATGCCAATTTATCTTAATTAATAAATCTGCCCTAATTTCTCATTTATTTTCAAAATTACATAACTCTGTGAAACTATCCAAAATTGACCGGGTCAACTTTGATAATTCTAATTGATAATTAAATCAATTAATTAAGAACATCTAGATGATTTTATTCAAGGTACAATGGGGACCATGGGTGTGACAGTCAGTATCCCGTGTTGCGTAGGGGGAAAGACCGGGTAATGTTGTGCAATCCCACATTGCCTGGGGAAGGTCAAGTGTGATGATTCTAAGATTGTGTAGGTATGGGACTACAAAGTTGAAGAGGCTTAAATGGATTGATGGGTTCTACCTATATCAACAAGATGCATCTTCTTTTCGGTAGCCCATCACTTGAGAACTCCAAAGTT
Organism: Humulus lupulus; assembly: GCF_963169125.1. Lineage (NCBI taxonomy): Eukaryota > Viridiplantae > Streptophyta > Magnoliopsida > Rosales > Cannabaceae > Humulus > Humulus lupulus. Next base: position 93,843,961 of record NC_084793.1, read on the forward strand.
AAGCGTGCTTGAGCTGGAGTAATCTCAAGATGGGTGACCTCCTGGGAAGTTTTCCCAGGAAGCGTGTGAGTGAGAACAAAGCACACTGGAAAGACTCATGCTTTTTTGTAGGGCCAATCTTCATTCCATAAAGTAGCCATAATGACATGGGGCGTTACAAATGGTATCAGAGCTTTGACCCAGCTGGAGTTGTGGCTGACGGGGACGTCGGACTCCTAAGGGGGGTGATTGTGACAGTCAGTATCCCGTGATTCGTAGGGGGAAAGACCGGGTAAAGCTGTGCAATCCCACATCGCCTGTGGAAGGTCAAGTGTGATGATTCTAAGACTGTGTAGGTATGGGACTACATAACTGAAGATGGCTTAAATGGATTGATGGGTACTACTTATATCAACAAGATGCATCTTCTTTTAGGTAGCCCATCACTTGAGAACTCAAAATTTAAGCGTGCTTGAGCTGGAGTTATCTCAAGATGGGTGACCTCCTGGGAAGTTTTCCCAAGAAGCGTGCAAGTGAGGAAAAAGCACGCTGGAAAGACTCGTGTTAGTTTGTAGGGCTAGTCGTCATTCTAGAAAGCAGCCATAGTGACGTGGGGTGTTACAATGGGCCTATGAAATCAAGCTCCAATAAGTTATCATAAATATAACAAATAAATTTACTAACTTATTAATTTCTCGTGATTCCACTAAAGACTCGGAATTGCACTCTTGAATTCATAGAACGCTCTATAACAAATATAGATATGGTATTAATTATCCATTGTTACAACCATAATTGTCACTCAATCCTCTATAGATGGTCTACAATGAGATGAGACTAAAATACCGTTTTACCCCTCATTGTATTTTATCCTTAAAACACTTAGTTCCTTGTAAATGATATATCAGTAAACTAATTTAATTACTGAAATGAGATCTCTATCATTTAACACCATGAACCAAACTAAAAGGAAACCATTGTTTCACTTCTTCATCAGAATCTATAGATGTTCATATCTATGATTAAAACTCCCACTCAATTATACTACCGAGTTCCCAAGATGTAATTATGGGCTTGTTCGTAGGGTAAGCTAGTAAAGAACAAGTCAAAAAACTCAAATAATATAATTAGTTAGAATACTAATCACTCAGAATTGAGATTGAATTGACCTATGGTCAACTATATGATATGACTAGAGTAGATAATAACGGTATGTTTTCTTATCTTATCAACTGCCAATATTGGTCCTGTCCAATGTAACAAATACATCCGATCTTATCTACTCTGCTAATGTTCTGGAAAGAACATAACACCACAATGTTTACTTATCTTATCAATTGTCAATATTGTTGATTGACAAGTCAGTGTAAATCCTGTGCACTGACTAATTTTAGGACTAACTTATTTTGAACATATAATCATATTTATATTCCACTGTGATTACGTCACTATAAATACGATTAGCTATATGATCAGGATTTAATAAAAGTTTATATTAAACAAATAATCATGAAAATAAAACATGTGAGCAAAGTGATTAACCAAGTCAGAAATGATTTCTATTCCTTTATTGATAATAAAATGAGATTACAAAGAAATTTGGTTTTAATTAGGGCATAAATCCCCAACAAACTCCCACTTGCACTAATTGAAACTAATGCCTTAATTCTACTAATCCCATTTCCTTGATATGCTTATCAAATGTAGCGTTCGATAGTGTCTTTGTAAACGAATCTGCAAGATTGTCTTCAGTTGCAGTCTTCATAACCTTCACATCTCCCCTGGCCACATATTCTCGAATAATGTGATACTTCCTTTCTATATGATTAATCCTCTTGTGACTACGAGGTTCTTTCGAGTTGGCTATCGCTCATGTATTGTGATAAAACAACACAAGCGGTTTATCCGTTTCTGGAATAACACCAAGATCCGAATAGAACTTTTTTAGCCATACTATTTCCTTAGTTGCTTCTGACGTGACTATGTACTCAGCCTTCATGGTGGAATTTGAGATTGCAGACTGCTTTATGTTTCTCCATATCACTGCTCCACCCCCAAGAGTAAACACCATTCCAGAAGTAGACTTCCTGTCATCGACATCAGTCTGAAAATCTGAATCAGTGTAGCCTACAAGGTTCAGAACACCACCCTTGTAGACTAACATATAATCCCTAGTCCGCCTTAAATACTTCAGGATATGCTTAACTGCTATCCAATGTTCCAGTCCTGGGTTTGATTGATACCTGCTCACTACTCCCACTACATAGTAGATATCTTGTCTAGTACACAACATGACATACATTAGACTTCCAACTGCAGATGCGTAAGGAACTTTTCTCATTGCATCTTCCTCTTCGTGAACCTTTCCATTAAGAAAAGATGTCTTGACGTCCATTTTTCATATCTCATAGTCGAGAGCGGCTGCTATGGATTGGAGGAAGCGAATGGATTTGAGCATGGCTACCAGACTAAAAGTTTCCTCATAGTCCACGCCTTCTCTTTGGGTATAACCCTTTGCCACTAATCAATCTTTATAAGTCTCGATATTTCCATCAACACCTCGTTTCTTCTTGTAGATCCACTTGCACCCAATAGCCCTAAAGTACAGAGACTCCATTTCCTGTTTCATGGCTTCGAGCCATAGTTCTTTTTTAGGGCTAGCATTGCCTATTTGAAAGACAACGGATCATCATCACTAGTGTCACCAACAACATATTGGTTTCACCATCCAAACCATAGCGAATTGGGTTCCTAGAAACCCTCCCACTACGACGAGGCTCTGTGACTGTTTGCTCAGGAATAGTGGTACTGTCTTCATTTAAATCGACTTGCGTTGGTTGGACATGAAGAATGGGAATTTCATCATCAACTTGCGTTGATGACGATGGAACATTGGTTGGAGTCAAATCTTTAACCATCTCCTCTAAAACTACTTTGCTGCGAGGTTTGAAGTTTTGGACATAGTTATTTTCCAGAAAAGTAGAATTTGTAGAAGTAAACACTTTATTTTATGAATGACTACAGAAAATTCCACCCCGAGTACCTTTAGGATAGCCGACAAACATGCAAACTTCAGTTCGCGGTTCTAGCTTTCCCTCATTTTTCCTCAGGACGTGGCCGGGACACCCCCAGATTCTATAATGGCGTAAACTAGGTTCACGACCATTCTAGCCTTCTAAAGGTGTTTTGGGGATTGATTTAGATAGCACGACATTGAGAATTTCATTCATGGTTTCAATTGCATGTCCCCAAAATGAAGTTGGTGGAGTTGAGTAACTAAGCATGCATCTAACTATTTCCAATAAAGTTCTGTTCCGGCTTTCCTCTACACCATTTTGTTGTGGAGTACCTGGGGCAGTAAGTTGTGATAAAATCCCAAGTTCAGTTAAATGATCTTGGAACTGCATATCCAAATATTCTCCACCCCTATCAGATCGTACCATCTTTAACGTTTTACCTAATTGGTTCTGAGCCATTGCTAGGAATTCCTGAAACTTTGAAAATGTTTATGGTTTCCTATGCATTAGGTAAGGACATGAGTATCTAGAGTAATTGTCAATGAAAGTGATGAAATACTCAAAACCACCCCTGGCTTGTACATTCAAATGTCCACAAACATCTGAATGAACAAGTCCAAGTGGTTCTTTGGCTCTATCACCCTTTGCAGAGAATGGATGCTTGGTCAGTTTGCCTTCTACACAAGATTCACAGACAGATAATTCACCTAAGGTGAGTTCCCTCAAAGGTCTATCCTTTGTAAGTCTTTGAATCCTATCATAGCCAATGTGACCTAGTCTCAAGTGCATAAATACGTCATATTATCGTTATCGGTCTTTTGACGTTTATTGGTCCTAGGTTTAGCTACTTTGAATAAATCATTGTTAAGAGCGAGGGGTTCATTAGGTCGCGGAATATAAAGCCCATTTTCCAAACATGCAATACACAATTGTGATCCATTGAAAGAAATAGATATATTAGAACTTGTGAAAGTCATAACAAATTGTTCTGATTGCAACATGGAAACTGAAATTAAATTTCTACTAAAATCCGGAATAAAAAATACATCTTTTAAAATTAATTTTTTTTTTCCGAACTTCAGACGAGGTCTTCCTCTAGCTTTGACTGCAGCGAACGCTCTGTTCCCAACTCTAAGCTTTAAGCCACCGTCGTCCACTTCCTCCCACGATTCAAGAAGCTGTAAAAAGTTACAAACATCGTTAGTAGATCCAGAATCAATAATCCAAACGAATTGGTGGTGAATGACAGGAAAGCTGGACAGAGACTCTTGAAGATTAAGCCAACTTGAGTTTCCTCATCTATTATGGCTCCATGTAGTTCAACTTCCTGAAAGTAGTTTGTCATCTTGATCAGGTGATCACTAACATGTCGAGAAGGGGCCATCCGAGCATTGGCATATTTCTTGGTGGACTCAAAACGAGCTGCGCTGACTTGGCACCAAACATGTCTTGGAGCTGATCCAAGATTTCATAGGCTATCTCGACATTCTCCATTTTTGTCTTGAGAGTGTCGACCATACTAGTCAACATGTAGTACCGCACCATGTTGTTAAGCGCCTGCCAATGCTCATACTTGTCCCTCACAGACTTGGTAGCTCCTTCAGCTGGAACTTCCGGGGATTCCTCAATCATGAAGAACTTGGAGTTGTCACCAATCAACACAATGTTGATGTTTTGTTTCCATTTAAGGAAGTGTTCTCCAATGAGTTTCTCCATCGAAAGTTGAGAAAGTATGGGAGTAGACACAACCATAATTATACTACAAATTACCAATAAAATGGAAATCAATCACATTTGCTCAATAAAACTTCTATTCACACAAATTTCAAGAAATAGCACAACATATACCAAAAATATGTAAGATATGAGAAAAAATACCAAAGACAATCATATCTCTATTTCTTTAGGTTTTTAACTAATCTATGATATCCTTGTCCCGGTTGGAGAGAGTAAAAAATACCACTATTTAAATAGAGTTGTAATCTAATTTAATAATGGACACGAATATTAACAACCTACTATTTGATCAAAATAAGAAAACAAAATCTCTTATTTTATGAGCTAGGCCCATGGTTTCGATAATCATAGATTTAGTCCTAGCAGTCACCGTAGGGGAGAGTCTAGTAGAATTTAACCTATAATTATCTATCTTTCAAAATCTAACCTTGTCAAAATAGCTAATGAACACCTTCCGTAGGGGGACGAATCAAAGCACCTCGAGGCCCCATTAAGCTATTGATGTTGTTAAACCAACGGTGGAGATCGAATATAAATCTTAAAATAAGCTCATTATGAAATTAAAAAAAATAGTATTTTTATTATTTTTCGAAAATTAATGACTAATTTTCTGAAAAATTGTAAGATTATAATTTTTAAAACCAAAGTCCTATAATAGCCACAAAGAGAAAGCATTGAAACATTGAAACTCAGGTAAAGTGTCATAATAGCCACAAAGAGAAAAACCTATTAATTCTAAAGTGTTACATTGAAACAAATTCAATTAATTTAGAATGAATTTGTTGCTAATCAATAGTTAGGTTTAACTAATATAATGAACCTATACAATTAAGTCCAACTCAGGTAAATAGGCCTTAACAATTGGGCTTGTATGGAGGAGGGCTGGGTCCAGTATGTCGCTCCCACTACAAAGAACCCCAATCTTCCATACAAGGTCCAAAAGACAGGAATTTAAACCTTCGTTTTATTAATTGTTATTAACTGATTAGGCCCACTATAGTCATGCAAATAAAATGGGCCTTCACAAGTGGAATCACCCACTAGAGATAAATTTAAACTTTACATTTTCTAATGGGCCCAAAAATAAACCTATCATTTTATGAATATATTATTTGGCAAAAACCATATATCTAACAAACATATGAGCCATTATATGCATCTAAGCCCAATTGCAAAAATACCACATATAGTGCAAACAGACACGTTATAATTGGATGGGCCTAATCATGTTACTATATGAACAATTCTATGAATTTATGCAAAAATACCACAATATATTTCATTTGCAAAAATACCACAATTAATTTTCTAGAATTTATCTAAAAATTCGAATTAATGAAATTTTTACAAAAAAATAAGTTAATTAAATGAAATTTATTAATAATTAATAAAAGTTAATTTAAATTTCATTTATCAACAATCAACTTGATTTAGGTTAATTTGAAAATTATTAATTTAATTTAAATAGGATTTATCAACAATTAACCAAAGTTAATTTAAATCCCATTTATTAAAAATATATTTTATTAATTGGTTGAAAAAAAATGATATTTTTCAAAATATAACCAAATTTAAATTTTAGAAACTCTATCTTAACTGTTTTTCAAAAAATATCTTATGTTGTTACAACTATTAGCTAATATTTTAACCATTTAAAAAAATATTAATCGTTATAACAATCTTAAAATATCTTAAAACAGTTAATCAAATTCAAATATCCATAAAAATATTTAACTAACAATATTAAAATTTCAAATAATTTAAATATTAAAAACTATAGAATAAACAAATATTTATATTTTCAAATAAAGATTTAATAAAATATGAAGGATTTAAAAGAAAATATCTTAAATATCTAATATCTTAATTCTAATATTTTAAGTTGTTAGATTATTTTTAAATTTGAATTTGAATCTTTGTAGAAAATATATAATTATTTAAATCTCAACTAACAAAAATATCTTATTTTAAAAAACACTTTTAAATGCAAAAACAAATCTGGTATTTTTGGTTTTGATTATAAATAATAAATTTTCACATTTTTAATTTAAAAAAAAATGGGATGAACAATACCCGTTTTGGGTACTATTCACCATGGCCTGGTGGCTGCGCGACGTGCGTGCGCAGGAGGCAGTGGCACGCATGGGGTCGCGATGCGCGTGAAGGTGGCAGTGGCGTGCGCGGGTGCGCACGTGCATGGTAGCCAGAGGAAAATTTTTCCAATTTTTTTTTTCTAATTAATTTTTACCATGTGGGGAACTTCAAAGATAGATGCCAGAGAGATGCTGCTGCGTTTAACGTCATCAGGAGGGGTCTCCCATGCACTACATTGTAAGCCGATGAATAATCTACCACCAGGAACTCTGTCATCACAGTCTCGTGCTTGGGGGCATCCCCCATCGTGACCGGTAGTCTGATAGTTCCTGCTGGTGCTAGGCATTCTCCTGTGAATCCATATATCACTTGGGAACACGGTGTTAGGTCCTTGACTGTGAGCTTCATCTTCTCGAGGGATGATTTGTAGATGATATCTACTGAGCTTCCCGTATCCACCAAGCATCTCTTCACTCAGGCATTGGCAATTTGAATGGTAAGGACCAGAGGGTCATTGTGGGGGTACCTCACGTGCCTGACGTCATCTTCTGTAAAAGTGAGAGTTTAACTTTCATACTTCGAATTTTTTGGAGACCGCTCCTCGACTGCCATGCACTGGGAAGACTCCGCTACCTCATGTCTGAGGGTCCTTGCATATCGCTTACGAGCATTGTTACTGTTACCTGCTATGTGGGTCGCTCCACATATGGAATCCAATGTGAATTCTACGACTGCTGGATCAAGTGGTGGACTCCTCTGCCTTCGGAATTCTAGATTCTTGCTCGGGGTTTCGGTCTTGACTCGGTACCTCAAGAGTTTTCATGATCAGAGAAGAAACTCTATCTAATCCTTCAATTGTCTGCACTCATTGTGTCGTGTCCATAATCATTATGGAAACGACAAAACTTATTCTTGTCTCTCTTTCCTTCTGAACGCAAGGGTAGTGGCTTTCGGTATGGTACCTCCTGGTATGTTGCCAAGTAAATCTCAACCCTTGATGAAGTCAGGATGATATAATTAGAGAACCTGGGCTGGTAGGGCTGATGCTTAGGCTGTTTGTCGTCGGGTGCTGACTTAACTTTCTTCTCTCCACCTTGCTTGGCAACTGAGGTATTCATCTTCTTACCATTGCCCCCACTACCGCCCTGAGGGTTTGCGCCATTCTTATTTGCCTTGACAGTGTTCGGATGGTTTATGCCGTTTTCTTCCTTCATGATAGCGTCATCTAGCTTCATGTATTTGTTTGCTCGGTCCAAGAACTCCTGCAAGGTGTTAATGGGGTTCCTATGTATGCTATCCCACAAGGGACTATGATAAATTATTCCTGCTGAGATGGCAACGAACTTCCCTTAATCTCCTACTATGGATGCTCGGTTTGCCTCTCTCATGAATATTTGGATGTTGTCTTTGAGGGATTCATCTTTCCCTTGCTTGATGTCAGCTTGTTGATTGGCATAAACTGGTTGAATTTGTCCGGCATTGAAGACCTTGCAAAATTCCTTCCTGAACTGCTCCTAGGAAGTGATAGATCTAGGTTTGAATTTCCAATACCATTCTTGGGCTGAGTCAGAGAGAGTGGTAGAGAATACCCTACACCTATAATCATGCTCCACACCGAGTAACTCCATCTGATCCTCGAACTTCCCAATTTGTCATACTGGGTTCTCCTTCCTAGTGTATGTTGGGAGTTTTGGGGTCTTGTATTTCGGTGGTGGTTGAACAGCTTGGATATTAGCACTGAAGGGACTCCCACTTATATGTGCTAGCTCGATATTGGAAGGTTTCTTTGTCAAACCCTGAAAAGCCATGACGAGTGCATCTATTTGAGCCTGCACTGTTGGTGGGATTGCTACTCTAGGTGGGGTAGACATCCCTGGTACCCCCTCCTGAGCGCTGGTCCTCCTGTTGATGAATTCTCTCTGATTCTGAGGTTGTGCATCTTTCCTAAGCCTATCGAACATGATATTGGTGTTGTTCATCGGTTCCTTTCACTTACGAGACTGAGGGTGTAGGGGTGGCAGGTCTACTTTGCCCTTGTTAGTGCGACCTTGCCATCGAGCCTCTCCTCCTATATGACTTTGAGATTTTGAGCGGCCATTTCCATTTTTATCATGCCTCATCTCCTGCATTGTTTCGTCTGCCCCCCTAGGAGTTGTTCTTCGGGTTGGTAACTCTCCTGCTTCGAGATGAAGTGTTATTCTTCTTTCTCATGGAGGAGGCAGTCTTGGACTGTGCCTCTTCATCTTGTTTGTGGGAAAGTGGCTCTGATAGCGTCCTTGGGGTTCGACTCCTCCCCTGGGACTCCCTGTTACCACTGTCTCACATTCCTACTGCTTTGGCCTGAGCCTCTCTCATCACCTGAGCAGCAGCTTCAGCGTTAGCTCAGGCTAACTAAGTAGCCGCCTCCAAGGCCACAACAGCCTCCTGGTGCCTTCGGTCAGCTTCCTGCTCCCTCTGGATCATCCTCTGGACCTGCTCATCTATCTCCCATTGTTGCTGTTCCATAGCCGCCCTTTGGAGGGAAATTTCTGCAGCAAAGGCCTCATGCCTTGCCAGAAATTGCACCAACTCCTCCTCGTGAGCATCCTATGGATCTTCTGTATCAAGTTGGTCTCCAACCTCTACCTAAGGTTCGTTAATGGGATCGATGGGAGCCTGAGTGGTGGATTCCCTAGGATCTATCTTCTTTGTCTGACTGGGTTTTGGAGGCATCCTAAAACTGATGAAAGTGTGTTTCTTGATTTCGTACTCTCAATGAAAGCACCAAAATGTTGACCTGTGAAATTGGCCAACGGTCGTATGTACAGTATACGACACCTTTTGAATGAAATAAATATAATAAATGATAGAGTACGAATATCTTAAACAAACACACAAGATTTTTATAGTGGTTCAGCCTTGTTCTGATGAACAGTAATAACTTAATCCACGTTGCTTTTAGTATTGAATCACTCGACAATTACACTGATGAACAAAAGTATTCACTCATTTCTAATTTGCTCAGAGTTTCTCCACAAATATTCTCCAGTTCTAAAAAATTCCAGAAAAGCGATCCTTTGAAACAAAGCCCTGGGTCCTTTATTTATAGTACACAAGGGCTGTTACATGATCAATAATACGGGGATCGTGGTTTCGTACACGATTATTAGGTAGTGGAGATACGTGTCCACCTCCCCATGATTATGATATCATGGGTTTCTCATTGTTTCTCTGGATCATGGTGGATAATGCATGTTTGAAACCTCTGGGAAAATATTAAGTATTGGTTGGTCTATGAGACTTAGGTGCTAGGCTCGATGATCCCTCAGAGCTTGGGTGCTAGGCCCGATGACCTTCTGGGTGTTGGACCTGTGATCTTCTGGGTGCTGGACCTGTTTGATCAAGTTTGACTGAGTGCGAGTATTTCTCAGTGAAGTGTACTTGGGAGTTTAGCCGACCACCCTATGAAGAATAGGGTGGGCCAATCACCCAGGCGGTTCTTGAGCATGTCAGGCCAACCACCCCTGGGGGTAGAGGTTAGGCCGACCACCCCTAGGGGCCCTTGGGCATATTTAGGCCAACCACCCCTAGGGGTAAGGTTTAGGTTGACCACCCCTAGGGCCTAAGGCAACGGGGTCTTGGCCTGACCGACTTCCCTATAGGTCCTGGACCTATCTTTTTTGTTCGTTGGTCTTTTTTTTCAATACTTTGTCATTTTTCCCTAATTTGTGATGCCACGTGCCGCTTTCTCATTCGCCACGTCTTCCCCTTATTTTTGAGGGATAACATTTTGCAAAGAAAATATTTGTTTTGGAATGGAAGAAATGTGAAAAATGAAAGGAATGGCATGAAAAAAAATCAATTTTAAACCACATTCTTCTTTCTAGCACTGGCGCGCCACGACCCAGGCAGACCAAGTCACGCCCCGCCTCAAAATTTCTAGATTTTTTCTTTCCCAGGCGTCGCGACTCAGCCTCATCAAGTCACAACCCGCCCTTGTTAAATAAAACCAAATGCTCTCTGACTCGTTCTAGGGTCGCGACTTATAACCTCAAGTCGCGGCCCGCCTCCTCCTTAAATTTCCGTGCTCTCTGACTTGTTTTAAAGCCACAACTTACAAGTTCAAGTCGCGACTTGGCCTGCAGACTAATTGAAAAACATCATTTTCATGATTTGCACGATTTTTTATAGACTTTATACTAAAAATAAATAAAATTAAAATAAATAAACTTTACAAATCCAAAATAAATTAAATAAAATTGTCCACTAATTAAAAAAAAAAAAACTAAAATAAAGTATAGCAATGCCTCCTATAGCACTGTCGTCAACGTCATTTAGCTGAACTATTTTCTTCTTTCAATTCAACTTGGATCAAGTCCTCCCCTCACGTCCTTGAGAGCCATAGTGTCATGAGTTGGCAATCGTTTCTTGTGATTAGACATTGGTGGTACTTTCCCCCGCTCATATAACAATTGAATCCTTTCACTAAAGAATCTTTTTAATCGATGACACCCCTTTCACATTCCAGTTTTAACTATGGATCTTTTCATATAGAGTTCCAACTTGTTCTCTCCTTGGTTTACAACTTCAACTCTACAACATATTGGATTTTCTGTTGCTGCAAAAACATTAAATATTACTTCCTCTTTTTGCACTCGCTGCTTTAAATCACCCTTTGGTACATCGATTAAAGCCCTACCAGTAGCCAAGAATGGCCTTCCAAGTATTATTGGAATATTTTCATCTTCCTCCATATCTAGAATAATAAAGTCTGCAGGAAAGATGAATTTACCCACTTTTACCAATACGTCCTCAATCACTCCATGAGGATGATTAACTGGTCTATCTGCTATCTGCAAAGATAGAATCATTGGCCAAGCTTCTCCCAAATTCAACCTTCGAAAGATTGATAGAGGCATTAGATTCACACTGGCCCCTAAATCACATAAAGCCTTTGTTTCTACTGAACCCTCTATAGAACATGGGATATTGAAACTACTAGGATCTTTAACCTTTGGAGGTAGTTTCTTCTGAAGTATCGCGCTGCACTCCTCAGTAAGTGCCACTGTCTCATAATCCTCTAACTTCATTTTCTTCGACAAAATTTCTTTCATAAACTTCACATAAGTTGGCATTTGTTCAAGTGCCTCAGAAAACAGGATATTAATGTGTAGTTTTTGAAAGAGATCCAAAAATTTGGAGAATTGTTTGTCAAAATTTGCCTTTTGGAACCGTTGAGGATATGGAATCCTTGGTGTAGGCTCGATGTATTTTGACTTCTCTGTCTTTGGAAGGTCTTCAGTAGCCTCCTCTTGTGCTGGACTAGTAACATGTTGATTCCCTGTCTTCTTCCCCTTGTCATCCACTATAGGTCCATCATACTTAGTCCCACTTCTCAAGGGTATTGCATTACACTACTCTTTAGGATTTACCTCCGTGGAACTAGGCAAAATCCCTTGCTGTCTGTAGAAATTTTTTTAGCCAATTGACCTATTTGTGTCTCCAAATTCTTGATAGATGCCCTGGTTTCAGTCATGAACTAGTTCTATACTTTGGGTTGTACTTCAAGTTGTGTTGGAGGATGTGGTGGTTGATGAGATGGATGTGGGTTTGGATCATAATACGGTTTATAATGTAGTCCATAAGTCGGTTGATTAGGGGGTTGTTGAGGTGGATATTGTGGATACTGCGTTTGTAACCCTTGATTATTTTTCCAAGACAAATTAGGGTGATTTTTCCAAGCAGGAGTATAGAAATTGGAGAAAGTTTTGGGTGTAGGTCTTGAAAAGTTACCAATAACCTGTGCCTTTTCCAAAGGCATATTATTCACATCTATTTAGCAGATAGCTGTGCTCGGGCATTATTCATAAGAATGTGGTCCCCCAAAAATCTCATAACTCGTGACATTCTGTACTTGCATTGCTTGTGCGGCGAGATTAGTCAGCTGCAATTGCTTGGTTAGAGATGCCACTTAAGCGGTCAATAGCACAATTGGATCAACTTCTAAGACTCCTGCTACTTTCTTATTCTCACGCTCAGTACGCCAATTATAGTTATTCATGGCCATCTCTTCCACTAAGTCATATGCTTCGGTAGCGCTTTTTCTCATAAACGCTCCTCCCGACGCTACATCTGTAATTGTCCTTGTATTTCCCCCCAAACCATTGTAAAATGTATGAACCAGCAACCGCTTTTCTATTCCATGATGTGGGCATTTCCTTTGCAAATCTTTAAATCGTTCCCATGCATCATATGAAGACTCCCCATCCAGCTGATGGAAGTTGTTAATCTCTCCTCTTATTCTGGCTAACTTGGCAGGAGGAAAATATTTACCAAGAAATTTCTGAGCTAAATCTTCCCAAGTAACTATAGAGTTGGCTTGTAATGAATTCAACCAACTCTTAGTTCTGTCTCTTAGTGAAAATGGGAATAATCTTAATCTTACAGCGTCATTACTCACCCCATTCATTTTGAATGTTGCACACAACTCTAAAAAGTTTGTGATATGGAGATTTGGATCCTCATTTGGTAACCCCCTAGATTGTACACAATTCTGTACCATCAGAATAATTGAGGGTTTTATTTCAAAATTATTTTCCTCAACAATGGGGGGACGAATGCTTGAATGTATCCCTGTAACTGTAGGGAGTACATAGATTCTCAATGGCAGATTGACTTCAGCTGCATTACCCATATTTGCATTGTTGCTGACAACATTATTTGTGTTCTCAGCCATGGTGAAATCCAACCTTTTCTTTTTCTTGCGATTTTCTCTGCACATTCTCTCAATTTCAAGATTTATTGGTTTGAGTGCCTTTTGTCTACTTCCCTGCATATACCAATAATTCCTGAAACAAACAACAACCTCGATCCAAATAAGTGTAAACCAATAATAAAAGAAAAAAAAACCAAATTAGAACAAACAACAATTAACTTTGATATTGGAAATTAAGTCCCCGGCAACGACGCCACAAACTTGATCGTGAAAATATATACGCAAGTGCACACAATCGATTCAAGTAATATAGATGATAAAATAGAGTATCGTTCCCACAAAGACGATTTCCCAAGTACCAATAATTGTTCTTAAATTTCTATTTGGAAAACAAAGTTTAGATGAATAAATTCAAGTTTAATATTGTAAATAACTATGAAAAAAATAACTAATTAAAAGATAAAAATCAATATTAAAAAGACCTAGGGTGTTAATTTCATAAACTGTTCATTCTACTAATTTCATTAATCAGTTCTAAATTTCTTTCTACTTTTTCTAATAGTAGGTTAACATATATCGATTCCTATTCTTTTTCAAGATATAAGATCTCATCCTATGTGCAGGGTTTCTACATCTCCGTGATAAACTTAAACATATAGCAGGCATTAATCATGGAAACCTAATTACTACACAACCCATACAGATACTGTCATCCAATATGCAACCTATGTCTATATAATGATAACTTATTCAATTCTCATCTTTCGAATTTTGAATCAAAATCATAAATCATAAATCAAGCAAATATTGATCAGGTATTTACTAGCACTAGGCACACATTATATAGATTAGAATAAAGAAGAAGAATCAATAGAACATCATAATTAAATTAGATAAAAATCCAAGTGACTACATTAAACCCTAGATAAAAAATTGTTTAGTTCATATCAAACATGACTAAATCAACATAATAATAATTCAAAAACATAAGATTAAAAAACTTAAAGAAGAAAGAAAAATATAAAAATGTAGAACAACTAGTTTAAGAATCAAAATTAGTCTCTAAAAACATAATTAAAATTTGACCTAATGACCTAATTAAACCCTAAGTATGAATTTCTAGTAAAAAAATTACAAAGGCTTTGTTTTTCATATGCGAGCCGCGACTTGACCTTCTCTAGGTCGCAACCCGTGTCAATTTTTGAAGCATTCAGAGTCTGTATAAGTCTTCAGGCGCTGCGACTCAGGCATCTCATGTCGCGGCCCGTGTCCAGAATGTCCCCTTTGCTTAGCCTCTGACTTTGCCTTGCGCCACAACTTATAAGCTCAAGTTCCGACTCTAATTCCATTATTTCTCAAATTAGGTCTTTCAACTCCATCTCTTCATCACAAACTAACTTTTAATCGTCCTTAGCATCATTTTGAGTCAAACAACCACCAAGAGCTTCGTTTTTCCACCATTTTCTGTTCTTTTTACATTTTTCTCATGATTCACTGCACCAACCTACCATAAAGACAAAAAAAAAAAAATGTAATCTTGCACAAAACACACATAAAGACTCATGATTACCACAAAAACACATTATAAAATAATGCTAAAAATGAAGTTATCAAGTTTCTTGGGACTGGCAGGTTATTATAGACGCTTTGTGGAGAGGTTTTGAAAGATTGCCTCACCACTGATAGAGTTGACACGCAAGAATCAGAGGTTCATATGGTCAGACAGGTGCGAGGACAGTTTCCAGAGATTGAAGAAGATTTTGATTACCGATTTATTTCTGAGTCTTCCTACAGATCTGACAAGTTTGTGATTTATTGTGACGCCTTGAGGGAGGGCCTAGGTTGTGTCCTTATGCAGATAGGGAAGGTGATTTCTTATGCATCATGCCAGCTGAAGGAGTGTGAGCAGAGGTACCGCACACATTATCTAGAACTTGTAGTAGTGGAATTTACATTGAAGGTGTGGCGGCACTACTTGTATGGTGAGAAGTGTGAGATATACACAAATCACAAGAGTTTGAAAAACTTTTTCACCCAGAAGGATTTGAACATGAGGCAAAGACGTTGGTTAGAGCTAGTGAAGGATTATGATTGGGAGATCCTCTATCACCCAGGGAAAGCCAACGTGGTCGCAGATGCCTTGAGCCGGAAGGGTCCGATAATTGTATAGTGCTAGGCAAATATCCAGGGAGTTGGCTGAGGATATGACTAGAGAAGGAATTGAGCTAGTGGTGGGCCAGTTAGCCAACATCACCCTGCAATCTACTATTTTGGAGAGGATTAAGGAGAAGTAGTTGAGTGACCTACAGTTGGTGAGGATCAGAGGGGACGTCCTAACTGGAGTAGCTAAGGACTGTAAAGTGTCAGACATGGATTTATTGAGATACAAGCATCAGATCTGTGTTTCGATGGACATTGAGATCAGATGGGAGATTTTGGATGAATCTCATACTACCCCTTATTTTCTACATCCAGGCACCACGAAGAAGTATTAGCATCTGAAAGCCTTATATTGGTGGCTTGGGATTAAGAGGGATGTGACTGAGTACGTGGAAAGGTGTCTAACCTATCAACATGTCAGTTCAGAGCATTAGAGACCAACAAGGCTATTACAGCCTCTGGACATCCCAGATTGGAAATGGGAGGACATCACAATGGATTTCATGGTAGGATTGCTCGGGACAGTGGGCCAACATGATTCAATCTGGGTCATCATGGATCGGTATATGAAATCAACTCACTTTCTACCAGTGAGGACAAATTACATGATTGACCAATATGCAGATCTCTATGTGAGAGAGATAGTTTGCCTTCATGGAACTCCGAGATCTATCGTTTCTGATAGGGATCCTATCTTTACTTCCAAGTTTTGGGGAAGTTTACAAAGGGTGATGGGTACACAGCTGAAGTTTAGTATAACTTATCATCCTCAGACCGATGGTCAGTTTGAGAGGACTATCTAGATACTGGAGGACATGCTGAGAGCATGTGTATTGGACTTTGAAGGGTCTTGGAGAAAATATTTGCCTCTGATAGAGTTTTCCTATAATAACAGCTACCAGTCGACTATTGGAGTGGCACCTTATGAGATGTTGTATGGTAGGAAGTGTAGATCATCCATTCACTGGGATGAGATGGGTGAGAGGAAATATTTGGGTCCTAAGGCAGTTTAGAGGACCATTGAGGCTATTGAAAAGATTGGAGCTCGGATGCTCGCGTCTCAAAGTAGATAGAAGAGTTATTCAGATCCAAAGCATATGAACGTGGAGTTCCAAGTGGGAGACTTTGTCTTCCCTAGGATTTCACCACTGAGAGGGGTGAAGAGATTTGGGAAGAAGGGTAAGTTGAGCCCTAGGTTTGTTGGACCATTTGAGATCCTTGAGAAGATTGGTCAGGTGGCCTGTAGGTTGGCCTTACCCCCTCCACTATCTAGTGTGCACAATATGTTTCATATTTCCATGCTGAGGAAGTATGTATCAGATGGGATTCATGTGTTGAGTTATAAGGATCTGAAACTAGAGACAAATTTATCCTATGAGGAGCAACCAGTTTAGATTTTGGACAGGAAGGACAAAGTCTTGAGGAACAAGACTATACCTTTAGTTAAGGTACTATGGATGAACAACTAGGTCGAGGAAGCGACATGGGAGCTGGAGGCAGGTATGCTGAATTAGTATCCCGAGCTGTTCAGGTAAAATTTCGAGGATGAAATTTCTGTAAGGAAGGGATAGTTGTAATGTCCCAAATTACCTAATAAGGCTTAGGGCCTTGATTAGGGGGCCAGGATGGTAATTTATGGAAAATTAATTGTTTATGTGATATATATGTGTGTAATTTTGTGATTATGTGAGTTATATGATAATGTGACTAGATATGCATGTTTAGGTGTATTAAACATGCATGTGGGCCCGTTTCTTATTAGAAGGACAATTTTCATAATTTAGCCCGTTATGGGTTTATTTGGAATATATGTGCATATATGTTTGAGACCAAATTATTATGTGGATATATTTGGGTTACTTGGCACGAGGCGATCCTAGGGAGCAAGTTAGCGGAAAAGTCGTAACGGGACCTAACACCCGATTTGGGGTGAGTTAAGGGGTATTTTGGGCATCTAGTACATTAACAGGTTTTTAGGAATAAATAATCGAGGATATATTTGGAGTTTGTGAGATTAAGAGGGAATATCGGGGATTTTGACCATTTTTCCCTTGGAGATGTTTTTAGTACCCCGAGCCTTGGGATTTGCTTAAGGTTACTTAGAGTCTAAGTAATCCTGACAAATATAGAAAGCACAAGGGAAAAACATACAACTCTCTCTCTCTCCCATTCACACACGCACTCAAATTCCTTTGCAATTCTTGCGATCTAGGAGGAATCGAGGCTAGCTTAGGCTCGGGATTGCTGGGGAGAAGCTTAGCATCACTTGGGGCAACTGAGGTAATGATTTCAAGCCTTAAAACCCTCTATTTTTTTGGTTTTTAGCTAAGTTTTTGGAGTTTAGAAACTTAGTTCTGAATTTTTGGATTTGATGAGGTTTTGGCAAAGTTTAGGATTGGGTTTTGTGTGTTTTGAGGTGTTGAGTTAATTGGGAACTTTTCCTTGGGGATTTAGTTATGTTTGGATAGGTTGTTGGTGGGTTTTGTCTTGAAGAAAACGGGGAAATTTTTGAGTTTAATGGCGAACTGCGTTCTTGTTCTTGGGGCGCAGTGACTCTAATGAAAGAGAAGGAGAAGGAGGTGCCGAACCTCCATTTGAGCCGCGATGCAAGTAGGGGCGCGCCATGGCGCGTGTCAAAATAGAGGAGAGTGTTGGGCTCTCTAACTTGGGGCAGGCCATAACTCATTTGTTTTGATCTGCGGTGCTTGAAGAGCTTTTGAGCCCCAGTAGGGATTTGAGTGTGGGAACTCAAACTTAAGGGCTCGGGATCAATGCTACAACCCAGTTTAGTAGAATTCGACGTCTTGGAGGCTAGGACTCAGTCTAGAAGCCTTTATTCACTGGTTTGATGAGATTCTCTATTTTTTGTGACTAGGTTATCGCTAGGGGCTTGGAACTGGGATCGTGCTCGAGGGTCGTTCTTAATATACATTGCACTCGGACCTAAGGTAAGAAAACTGCACCCAATACGTGATATATGTGATTAGGGTTGGCCTGGTTGTTGGTTATAACTATGAATAGGGCTTGGCCCCTAAGAATGAACGTGATTTAGGTTATGCTTGAATGCTCTATGTCTGGATAATTGTTTAATGAATGCTTGCCTTGTTTGCATAGGTAGTGCTCGGCCCCATTAAGGAACATGGTTATTATTGTGTTTGTGTTTGATTGGTTAAGATACCATGATTTATATGTATGCATGCTTATATTGTTTGAAGTATGCTTATATGTATCTGTATATGTTTGTCTGATTATCTGAATGTCTGATTAAAGCCTTGACTTATTAGTCAAGAGTGGAAATAGCGCGCTGCGCACTGGTCAAAAGGCTTAGGCACAACCAGAGATGTACTATTACGTTGGCTGTCCCTATGGTCATTGGATAACAAACGCTTGGCTAGCTCTATGGATAGTGACTCAGAGTTAAGGGCAAGGGCCTCAGGTGATTCTAGGGCATAGTGCCCCGGGTTGGCTCTATTGTCATCTATTCAGAGAAGCGGGCCCCAGAATGATCCAATGATCATTTATTTGTAATTGTATGCATGCATGAGTAGGTTATTACTGCTGGACATGCTTGATATGTATTTGGAATCTGTATTTACTGTTCATGCACATGATTAAGTTTTCTTACCGAGTCTTGGCTCACGGGTGCTATGTAGTGTAGGTAAGAAGAAAGGAAAGCTAGACTAGCCATGAGTTGGAGAGCTTCAATGGCGGCGTGTACATATGTGGCTGCTCGTCCACCATGGCCGAGGACTTCTCAGAGGAACTGGGGTTGTATCTCTTATTTTTCCACTTAGGCCAGCTGGTTGTAACTTTTGATTTGTATATACCCTTTTAATCATCTGTTTGTAACATTTTGGGCTCCCATGTATGTATTAAACTTTTAAATGAAAAGTCAACGTGTAGCATCCCAAATTCCCTAATATGGCTTAGTGCCTGGATTAGGGGGTCGGGAGGCAATAACTGTTTTAATTGTGTGCTAAAGTATTATGAGTGTGTCATTATGTGAATTATATTATAATATAATTTTGCTTGCATGCTTAGAAATATTAAATATGCATGTGGGCTAATTTCTTATAAGAAAGGCATTTTAGTAATTATGACTAGTTGATGGTATATTTGTAAATAGGCATGTGTATGATTGAGACCACATTATTAAGTGGATATATTTTGGTTACTCGATGCGAGGCAATCCTGCTGAGCAAGTTAGCGGAAAAGTCACAACGGGGTTAAATACCCGGCTCAGGGTGAGCTTAGGGGTATTTTGGTACTTGAGCTCATTATCGGGGTTTATTGGGTAATGATAGATTAAACTCTTATTATTTGGAGATAATTGGAGAATTTAGAGGAACACTCGATGATTTGACGGGAAGTGACAATTGACAGAATTGCCCTTGATGTCACTAGAGGGTTTAAGTTAGTTATAAGGGCATTTTGGACTTTTTGGAAAAAAGGTTGAGTTGGGTCTTAGGCAGCTGGAATCTTAGAAACATTCAGAAAGAAAGAAAGAAGAAAAACTCTCTCTCTATCCTTTGTGACTTGGGAACTTTAAAAAATTGAAGGAACAAAGCTTAGGAAATTTAAGGTTAGGTGTCTAGGATTAAGCTAGAAGTAGCTTGGGATCATAAGATAGCCATTGGAGGTAAGAAATCACTCTGATTTTTGAGTTCAAATTTATTTGGTTGATGATTTTCTAGGACCTTAGGTTTGGATTGAATTTTGGGATTTTGATAAGTTTTCCATCAAGTTTTGAGTTGTGTTCTGTTGCTGGAAAAGTGTTGTATCTGCTATGGGAATTGAATTGAGGTTTTAGGTTTGTTTTGGAGTGTTTTGGGTTTGGTTTGGCTGAAGAAAAATCCAAGCATTCTGGATTCGAAGGGGTCGGGCCGCGACCCTCTTGAACCTAGGGAGCCAGGTGAGGTCTCTGTCGCGAGGGCACACTGCGGCGCATGTTTAGTTAAAAGGGAGGCTGAGCCTTTGTCTAGGGGCAGGCTGTGGCACAAGGGCTTAGGGCCGTGACACTTAAGGGGTTTTGAACCCCGAGAGGGTTTTTAAGTGCAAGAACTCAACCCTAAGGGCTTAGGATTGATCCTACTACCCGATTTAGTGGAATTCGATGTCCCAGAGGCTAGGACTCGGTCCAGAAGCCTTTATTCACTCTTTATTGATGGGAACCTTTATCGTGGTTATGACTAGGTGATCGATAGGGGCTCAGAACAGGGATCGTACTCAAGGGTCGTTCATCAGTAGCTTGTACTTGGACCAAAGGTAAGAAAACTGCACCCAGAATATGATTTACATGATTAGGGCTTGACATGAATGCTGTACATAGTCTTGATTTGGGCGTTGGCCCTGTAAATGCGCATGATTATGATTATGCCTGTGTATATATGTTTTAATGTATTGTAATGCATTGTATCGGTATGTGTGATAAACATATTATGTGATTGTCTGTTATGGCAAGGAAGCTCGGTTTATAAGCCGAGGATCTGTTGTTGTATCTGGTTAAAGATCAACTTACTAGTCGAGGGCATACTTGATTTAAGGGGGCTTGACTTATAAGTCGAGGGTCTCCAAGGCTTGACTTATAAGTTGGGGGTCTGCGAGGCTCGACTTATAAGTCGAGGATTTGCAAGACTCGGCTTCTGAGCCGAGACCGACATTATATGCATTGAGCGCAGGCCACTATGGCTGGGCCACCTCGGGAGTGCATTAAGCACTTGATTGGCTCAGATGTCATATGAATAAAATAGAGCGCAACATGCACTTATGCAAGCCTATGGTTGATGATCTGTATAGTGTTTATGCTTAGTTGCAGTTATTACTGCTAAGTTTGCTGTATTAATCTGTGAATTGTTTGAATATGTTTTCTTGCTGAGTCTTTTGGCCCACAGGTGCTTTGTGGTGCAGGTAAGGGTAAGGAGAAGCTTGGCCAGCCATGAGTTGGAGAGTGATAGCAGTGACGTGTATATATGCAGTCCACTCGACCGCCACGGCCGAGAAATCACAAGGAAGCTAGGGTTGGACACAATTTTGCCGCCTAGGTTGGCTTATTTTGTAACCTTGGAGTTGTAACCGACTTTTAAACTTGTATTTTGGGATCCCATGTAAAAACTAAAGTTTTTGTTTAATGAAAATGTTTATGTCTTGACCAAAATTTTAAATACCTGAACCCTTAGTGGCTTATTCACATGTTTAGTCCAAATGACTCGTTTAGCGAGTCCAGCACTAATTTTAAACACACATGGTAATGGACCCTAATTAGTAGGCCGTTACACAATGTTTCCTTTGACCAAAATTTTTAAGTCTAACCCTTGACATTAACCTTAGTTACATGTTTATAACCAAATTACTTGATTAGCAAGTCTGACACTATTTAAAGTACACAGTGTAACGGTCCTGGATTAGGAGGACGTTACACATCTCCCTTAATCCCATGTTCATACATGACCCATAAATGACTTTGCAGGAGGTGTCTTGGTAAACGGGACCGCCGTGTTCTGTTTTGACACTATCTTCATAACACTCACATCACCTCGGTACACAATATCTCTAACCAGATGGTATTTCCTTTCTATGTGCTTTCATCTCTTTTGACTTCTTGGTTTTTTGGAGTTAGCTACTACTCCACTATTGTCACAGTAAAGGATTAGTGGCGTATCCATATTTGGAACTACTTCCAGATTAGTATGGAACTTCCTCAGCCAAACCGTGTCCTTAGCTACTTCAAAAGCCATTATATACTCGACTTCCATGGTTGAATCTGCAATATTGGATTGTTTAATACTTCTCCAGACTACAACTCCTCCACCAAGAGTGAACACTGACCCAGACATTGACTTATGACTGTCTTTGTCTATTTGGATATCAGAATCAGTATATGCAGTAGGGTTTAACTCACCCCATGAATATACAAGCATATAATCTCTTGTTCTCCTAAGATACTTGAGAATGTTCTTTACTACAATCCAGTGTTTCAAACTAGGATTTGATTGATAACAACTCATAATCCCTACTGCATAACATATGTCAGGCCTAGTACATAACATAACATACATAAGGCTCTCAACTACTGAAGCATAGTGATACTTTCTCATGTCCTCTTCCTCCTAAGGTGTCTTTGGAAAGAGTAATTCCATGTCTGGTCGGTAACTGACCTTTCTTGGAATTCTCCATAGAGAACCTTTCAAGCACATTATCTATATAAGTAGCTTGAGAAAATGCCAAGAGATTGTGTTTACCCTGAAAAATACTTACTTGTTGACGTGGAAAAATCAGTGTGCAAGTGGGTTGCACGTGACTATTTAGTGATTACATTTAGGTCTACCAGTGACCAGAATAGAAGTTGCTCGATGGATCAAAAAAAGATGCTAAACAGTATGGTAGAAGATGTGCTGACACATTCAAATATGCTTGTAACAAAATGAAGACACGACCCATTGGCCCATATGTACATTCGTGAGCCTATAAATAGGAATAAAGAGATTCATTTAAGGGTATTCAGAGAGAACTAGTGCTTTTTATACACGACTTTTGTATCCTTTTTTGGAGCTTGTGAAACTCAATGAACTCTAGTTTGCTGATCGTAGGTTTCATAATACATCAATAAAAACACTAAGTGGAAGTAGGTTATTAGCAAGATCTGGGGCTGAACCACTATAAATCCTTGGGTTGTTTAGTTCTTGCATTCAACTTATAAATCTTTATCATTCTAGTGACTCTGTGTCATTGGCTAAATCATCAGGCAACATTTTGGTGCTTTCATTGAGAGTTGAACTGAAGACCTTCAAGAAAATCAATGGCGAAATCCTCCAGAAAAGTGTGTTAGACAGAGCAATCTTCTGGAAGTGTGCTAAACCAACCTCCTCCACAAGATGTAGTGGAGGACGAGTCATGGGTGGAACTGAAAGAGGAGGAGATGGATGCTGAAACCTTGCAAATAACTGTGATTGTATTGCAAGAGAAATTAGCTATTCTAAGAGCTAATAAAAAAATGTAGCTTAGACAATGGTGCTGCAGCAAAGGGAGATTGACCGGCAGGGCCAAGAATTGTATGAGCAGCAGGCTGACATGGATCTCTGGAAGAGAGATGATACAACGACTTTAGAAATGGCCATCCAGTTAGCACGAGGACAACCTACACCTACCCCCCATAGGATTAGCCACCCAACACCCACCCTCAACAAAATCCATAGTCAGAGCATCCCCAGTACCATCGCGATCCACCACAACCAAGGAATCCTCAAGGACCAGAGCAACCTCCCACTGCTCAACAGGAAAGGCCAGTCCCAAATCCTGACACAAACAATGAGCAGCAACCACCCTCTCGAGTTGGTCGAGATAACGTTCAGCAGCAAAGGCAGAATAGGGCCGAGTAGCATCCCAGAAGCCCTAGATGCCAGACAGCTGGGAAGCAAAACCCTCCTGGCAGGGGACAACATTCCTCAGGAAGTAGAAGACAAGTGGACTCAGGCTCTGTGGTCCGGGGTCCCCCATGACATAGTAATGTCAAAGGACCTAACGACCAATGCAAGCCTCCCTCTGTTTATCGAGACATACTAGCAGGGAGAGAGGGGAACAATGCATACAACAGGTCGCACACTCATATGTCACAATTTAGAGATGGCCATGATTATAATGAGGCAGAATCTGGCATGAGGAACAAGGGTTGTCAGCAGGAGAAGAAAGGCGGATGAAAAAATCCTCCACCAATGGAGAATCGATTGATAAGCCAAAATGCTGGGGGCAACCTAAACAACCCAATGTCTTTGACCGACTAGGTGCAAGCGAGCAAAGGCGTAGGGATGAAGACCTAAGGGATGTACTCAATAATCGAAGAGAAATACATGATGAGTACTTCCCCCAGCTTCGGTCGCACCAGCAATCCCAAATCCTGTACAAGTCCAGATAGATGCCTTGAATCAGGTCGTGTAGCAACTAGTTGGGAATAAGACGTCCCATATAGAATTTGATTGGAGGAAGGGCACCACATTTGTTCATAGAATTGTTGTGGAAGAGGTTCCAAGCAAATTCAAGATGCCAATTCTACCCAACTTCACATGAGGCGAAGATCCAATATCTTATGTGAACAAGTTTGAAGTACAGATGCACATCCAAAAGGTGTCAGATGATGCTTGGTGAAGGATTTTTCCTGTCACTTTATCTGAATCTGCTTAGGAATGGTATTTCAAGTTCCCTCCGGCTAACACAGTTTCCTGGGAGATGTTTGTAAAAGATTTTTACTGACAGTTCTATGCTGGTCGAATACACCCAACAGAGGCTAATCAGCTGGTTGACATTCGACGGAAGGAGGGAGAAACACTAAAGGAGTATATTCAGAAATTCATGCGAGCAGCTGCTTGGCCCAAAACTGTTGAAGACGAGGGAAAGATGATGGCACTCACAGCTGAAGTATGGCACCATTCTCCCCTCTGGAGTAGTTTGCGAAAGAATGGAGTCAAGAGCACTCAGGAATTTCTGGATCGAGCAGACAAGTATATCAAACTCGAGGAGTCCATCAACAATGAAGGAAAATCTCCTAAGGACGATCAAGGCAAGAAAGAAGACCCTACCAAAGCTACCAATGGATCCAGTAAGCCCAACGACAACGACAAAGGTAATGGACAAAATGGGGGGAAAAGGGCGAATAACAAATCAGCAACATCTGATAGCAAGCGCCCCAAACAAAACAGATATGAACCAAGGTTCACCAATTACACTGCCCTGGTCGATAGCCGAGCTGGAGTATATCAAGCCAGTCAAACCACTATTCCCTTTAGGCGGCCAGCCCCGATTAGAAAAGATATATCCAAAAGGAATACGACCAAGTTTGGTCATTTTCACAATGACTATGGCCATGGCACCAACGAGTGTAACTAGCTCAAAGACAAGATTGAGTTCCTTATCCGACAAGGACATCTAAGGAGATATGTACGAGAAGGAGAAGGTTCTCAGTAGGAGACTTATAGAGGCAATGAGCAAGCACTTGCATGCCAACGCTTGCCCCCTCTGGTTGGTACATTGTTGACCATCTGCGGAGGACTGCACATAGCAGGTAACAGTGGTAAGGCAAGGGAGAGATATGCCAGAACCCTACCTCACGACCAGGACATCGAAATGATAATGCTGAGGAGTGAACTCCTAAAAAAGCTCAGACAGAGGAAGAATTGATAACTTTCTCCGAGCTGGACGCACAACATGTCCAATTTCCCCATTCAGATCCTCTGGTTGTGGATGTTCAGATCACCAACATGATGGTAAAGAGAGTATTGGTAGATACAAGTAGCTCGGTCAATATTTTGTATAAGTCTTCACTGCAAAGAATGAAATTGTCAGTGCAATATTTAGAGCCATGTAACCAAACCATCTACAGTTTCTTCGGTGATGGGCTAGCACCAACAGGGTCGATCAGACTCTCAGTCACAATAGGTACTGCACATGCGAATATGACATTACTCGCTACTTTCATAGTAGTTGATTGTACATCTGCATATAATGTTGTGATCGGAAGACCCATACTCATCGACCTGCGAGCCGTAACATCAGTTTGGCATTTGGCGATGAAGTTTCCTACTGATGCAGGTGTAGGATGCGTATTAGGAAACCAACGTGAAGCTAGAGAATGCTACAATTCCTTGATCAAAAAATCAAGGAGAGGCGGATCGGGAAATGGAACAGAAAAAAGGTTGCTAGTAGTAAATGAAATGCAAGCTCAATCAGGTGAACAAGTCACAAATAGGGCGTTGCCCAAAGTGAGGATAGGGACTTAGAGCTCACTTTGGGGATTTTGAAGAAAACATTGGACCCGTGGAGAACCTCAAAGAGGTCCAGTTAGAAGAGAAAGATCCAACCAGGGTTGTGAAAGTCGATAAAAACTTAGAGACAATAATGAAAACTGAATTGGTGGAGATTTTAGAGAAACACCAGGAGGTCATTGCTTGGTTGCATAAAGATATGGTTCGGTTAGACCCAGCGGTGATCAGCCATGTCTTGAATATAGATAAAAACTATCCACCTATACAACAAAAAAGAAGGCTGCTTGACAAAGATAAATCTAAGGCTCTAAAGGAAGAAGTCAAAAAGTTGAAGGACAATGGATTCATCAGAGTAGTGTTTTATCCATCTTGGTTCTCTAATCCCGTACTAGTTCCAAAGACAAATGGTAAGTGGAGGATGTGTGTGGATTTCACTGACCTTAATAAAGCCTACCCAAAAGATTGTTTCCTACTTCCAAGAATCGACCAGATGGTCGATGCTACATCATGACATGAAGTTTTATCATTCATGGACGCGTACTCCGGTTATAATCAAATTATTATGCATCCACCTGTTGAAGATCACATTAAATTTTGAATTGATACGAGACTTTACTGTTATAAAGTAATGCCCTTCGGTTTGAAAAATGCTGGTGCGACTTACCAACGACTAGTCAACCATATGATCAAAGAACTGATCGACAATAACATGGAAGTCTACGTCGACGATATGCTGGTTAAGTCGAGAAAGGCTGAAGAACACATCAAGGACCTACAAGAATGCTTCAACATCTTGAACAAATATCAGATGAAACTAAATCCTCTAAAGTGCTCCTTTGGTGTTGGATCAGGGAAATTTTTGGGATTCATAGTAAACTCACGAGGAATCGAAGCAAATCCTGAAAAACTTCAAGCATTGATCGAGATGCAGTCTCCTGCCAAAGTTAAGGACATTCAAAGCCTGACCGGAAGAATTTCTGCCCTAAGTAGATTCATATCCAAGTCAACAGACAAGTGTGTCCCATTTTTTAATCTACTCAGAGGAAGGAAAAACTTTTGAATGGACAGAGGAGTGCGAACAGGCTTTTCAAGCGCTCAAAGGCCACATGTTACAACCACCTATTTTTTCCAAGTTGATTGAAGGAGAGACTTTATACATCTACCTAGAAATAACAGAGTGTGCTGCTAGTGTTGTTTCGATCAGAGAGAAAGACAACATTCAAAAACAGTATATTACATAAGCAAAAGGCTTGTGGGAGCAGAACTACGATATTCACCCATAGAGAAATCGGTCTACTGCTTGATACTGGCATCTAGAAAATTTCAACCCTACTTTCAAGCTCACCCCATAATAGTACTTACCGACCAGCCACTATGGCAAGTCTTACAAAAACCAGAAGTCGCTGGTTGACTACTAAAATTGGTAGTTGAGTTGGGGCAGTTTGAAATTTCCTATGCACCACGAGCAGCTATAAAGGGACAAGTGCAAGCAAATTTCGTTGCGTAATTCATCGGACTCCCTGCCAGTGAACCAATAATGGAGACCGATGATCAAAATCAAACCCCTACCTGGAAGTTGTTCGTAGATAGATCTTGAAACAAGCACAACGCGGGGGCAGGGATGATTTTAATCACACCTGATGGACATATGTTTCATTGTGCGATCAGATTAAACTTTACGGCCTCTAATAATGAAGTCGAATACGAGGCTCTGCTTGTTGGATTAAGATTAGCCAAGGATATGAATATAAAGTCACTAGAAATATATAGTGATTCTCAGGTAGTAGTTAATCAAATTATAGGAGAATATCAGGCTAGGGGTTTCAAGATGGTTGCTTATTTAAACAAGGCAAAGGATTTATTGGCACAGTTTGAGAAGTATACTCTTCAGCAAGTACCTTGCGATCAGAATTCAAATGTCAATGCCTTAGCCAAATTGGCAAGTGCTAAAGATGCTGACGCTTTGAGCATAGTACAGGTTGAACGTTTGTTGGCACCAAGTATTCAAGTGAATGAATCTTCGCTAATTGTACATGTGTTAGACACATGGATGAATTCCATCATTAAATATCTCGAAGAAGGATTATTACCAGCAGATTGAAGTAAGGCAAGGACACTTCAAAGAGAATCGACTCAGTTTATTTTGGTTGATGGAGTGTTGTATAGACGAGGATACTCAATGCCTTTATTACGGTGTGTCTCTAAGGAAAAAGCTAAGGAATTGATGCAAGAAGTACATGAAGGTTTCTTGGGAGATCACGTTGGGGGGAAAAGTTTGTCAAAGAAGATTCTTCGGCAAGGACATTTTTGGCCTACCATGATCGAAGACTCTATGGAATTTGTTAAGAAGTGTGATAAGTGCCAACAATTTTCCAAGATACCATGAGCAGCCCTAGATGAGTTTAAATAGCTGCAAAGCCCATGGCCATTCACAGTCTGGGGAATTGACCTGATCGGGTCTTTGCCTACGGGAAACAGGAATGTCAAGTATGCAGTAGTTACTGTTGACTACTTTACTAAGTGGGCCGAAGCTGAGCCACTCTCAATAATCATGACCAAGAAAGTATTGGATTTTTTCATCAAAAACATTATATGTCGATATGGGTTGCCGAAAAAAAATGTCTCAAATAATGGCACACAATTTAACCGCGACCTTTTCACTGATTTCTACGAACGACATGGTATTACAAAGAGTTTTTCGTCAGTTGATCATCCATAAGCCAACAGAGAGGTTGAAGCTGTTAACAAAACTCTAAACGACACATTGAAGAAAAGGCTTGAAGAAGCAACGGGGGCGTGGCCAGAACAACTGTCAGAAGTACTCTTGTCGTATAGAACATCTCACCGAATAGCAACAAGCCATACACAATTTTCCTTGGCCTATGGGTATGAAGCCATGCTACCGGTTAAGTTTGATCCACCATCGCATAGAAGGCTGACATACAACTAGAGCATGAATAACCAGTTATTAATGGAATCTTTGGACTTGGTCAACGAAAGGCGAGAGCATGCTTAACTTCGAGTTGCCGCTTACCAGCAAAAGGTTGCTCGATATTTTAACTCTAAAGTACGTGAAAGAAAGTTTAACGTGGATGATTTGGTACTTAGAAGAGTTTTTCTCAAGACTCGCGACCAGAATGCTAGAGTACTCGGACCAAACTAGGAAGGTCCATATTAAATTGAATAAATTCTTCAACCAGGCACATAAAAACTTGCTCGCTTAACTGGAGATCTCATTCCTCGCTATTGGAATGGAGAACACATGCGCAAGTATTATCAATAAACAATTCTATTTAAAGAATTGGCATGTATTGATTTTACTTTTTACAAGTTTGCGAACAAGGGCTGACCAGTTAAATGGCTAGTAGATTATAAATGTAAGATCAAATTTTGATCACTCGTACAAACACGAATTTTTTCCATTTTATTACGAGAAATAAAAGGAAATGTGTGCAGCCAGTTATTCTTGCCAATTATTGTATTTATTACAAGTATTTTCCCATTCCGTGTGTTGTTTGTCTATGTTATCTTTGATTGTTTATAAGTACGCGAGCAGTGTTGTTCGAACAGTTATTGGTCATGGAAAGTGACCGAGAACCTTAAGCTCCTCGATCCTAAGCAAGAAAACCATATCAACAGACATATGTTAACACACAAGAAAAATAAGTGAAAGCATACTACGACCTGTTATGCTAAGTTCGGTCATACGAGCATATGTTATAATACCAATGAGAAGATATTATAATATCACAATGAAATGTCTTTACACAACGAGAAATTGCTGCTTGGATGTAATAAAAGTATTAAAAGGAAATTAAAGCTGTCTTAAGCAGAAAAATTTTCTTAACATTACGAACTGCTATTCGTATGTTTTAATTACATAGATAAAAATGTTACTATGCAGTTGAAGGGGGGTTTTGCTGTGACTGCTGGTCGACTGAAGTTCCAGTGTCTTCTTTAGAACCATCGATGCCTGTCACCAAAGAGATTTTAGGAGAATCTGAGGCATTCTGGGCATTCCTTTCATCCTCTAGATGGGAATCACACTTGGGAGTTCAGCTTATTTAGGCTGCTCAGGATGATAATCAAAGTTTGCCTCCTGATTCTTCTTCCAAAACATGTAGAAGTAGTTGAAGGTAGCTCCTCGAAACCTCTCCAAGTTTTGGGAATTTGTCTCCTCGAGCAGCTTCACTCTCTCATCTAGACCAGAAGCCTCCTTCATGCTCGCCTCTAGATCCTCTTGAAGTTTGGCTGCTTCCTTGTAGTTAGTCTCAGAGGCTTCCTTAAACTTCTTCTTGGTAGCAACTGCTTTGGCGAGATCTTCTTGGCTCCTCTTCAGCTCCCCAGTTAAATTGGCGATTTTGTCTTCAAAAACCTTGACCCTCTCCTTGCATGCCTTAATCTCCTTGGCAAGTTTTGCGTTGACCTCCTCAGTGCGGCGCCAGCCGTTATTCATGGTTAAGATACCCTGCGAACAGTAGAAGAATGAAGTTTTTAGAGCTAATCAAAGGAAATGTTGTTTGACTAAAACACAATACTGAAGAAACTTACATTGAGCAGTTCGTTGAACCCACGACCAAGGACCTGGCTAGGTTTCAATGTAGGAAGACAGGCGAAAGCCTCCTGGCTGCGACGGTGCTTGGAAAATTTCTGCAGTTTTTCATTTTTTGAGATATATGCATTGCTCATTAAATCTGTAGTCAGAGATTTTCCTGCCTGGTCGGTGGAAGGAGTAGTGCGAGGAGGAGGAGGAGGCATAGTTGATTTCGACAGAGCAGGAGCTAGAGGGTCCTTTGGTCGAGCTCTTTTTCTGGAGGGCTTTCCACTGCCTTCTCCAGGGTGTTGTTTGCTCGACTTCTTCCTGCTCGGAGGAGCGTCTGTGGAGGCGTAGATATCGAAGTGGTCGTCAGATGGCATGACTACAAAACAAGAACAAACAAGCAAGGAATGTTAAAAATAGTTTGGCATAATAAAAGAATAAAGTAAAGAGAAATTCTAAGTAGTATACCCAAACTATTATTACTGGTCGTTACATTATCTAAAGAACTACTGCTACACTCACTATCTGCCTCGAAGAAGTCCAAGCTAAAACTACTGGTCGTAAATTTAAAGTTTCCATCCCTATTGAATAAATGACAAGGGATGGGCAAATTATCTAGGAGTGAGAAATCTATGCCGTTCTTGTCTAAAGATTCGAGTATAGGGCCAGTGTATTCAGGTAGTTTTTGTTTTCCCCTCCCATGTTGGGTAGGGGTATTAGCAGCTCAAGTGCTAGGGGTTGGTTCTCGGATGGTCACTCCCGTTGGTCACTGCCTCTGGGGTTGTGACTCATCTTGATGCTGCTTGGGGATGTCTTGTCCTTCAGTGCCCTCTTTAGTGGCACTCCTCGCGGTGGATTCCCTCACTTCTTGGTGATGTTCTAAAAGGCTGACCAGCCTTAAATTTCTCTTCGTGACCAACTCCTTGACGCTTTTTTCTATATTTGTCATGCTGGCCAAGGCTGCGACTCTTATCTCTATTTCTGGAGTGGGGTCTGGTCGGTACCATGGACCTAGATGCAACACAAAACAACTAAGGATAAGGAAAGATGAATAAATGACTAGTTAAAGGTCAATCAGAGATTAAAGGTTTATCAACCTCGAAATAATTGGCCACCCCTCAGAAAAAG
Source organism: Humulus lupulus (assembly GCF_963169125.1). Taxonomy (NCBI): domain Eukaryota; kingdom Viridiplantae; phylum Streptophyta; class Magnoliopsida; order Rosales; family Cannabaceae; genus Humulus; species Humulus lupulus. Next base: position 93,876,061 of record NC_084793.1, read on the forward strand.
TCATGCAAGGGCAAGACTCCCCTTGCTTCAATATGATACCTCGTCCAGACGTTGTAGGCACCTTCGAGTATGTTTGCCGTCCAATTGGGTGTTGGTTTGTACAGGGTAATCTTGGAAATCCCACACTTCTTGGGGTATTTTTCCACCATCCTGGTCGATATGTTGCTAGGAGGGGCAATGTACCAGTCTACCTCTGCTCGAGGGCCGTCACGGGGATGAGCTTTGGGCTGAATGTCTGGTGGGAAAATGCTTAAGGTTTGAGGATCACTTGAAGGACCCTCAATGTTGGAAGGTGAATCTGTGGTTTTTTTTTTCCTATGAGCAGTGTATTTTACACGACCCATGTTTGATTGGTTCTTTGGTTGATTGTATGGAGGACTGGTCATAGGGTTTGGGTGTGAAGACAAAGGCTCAGAAAAAGGTAAAGAAGGATGTTCTTGATCCTCGAATAGCAAAGCGAGAAGATCGTTTTCTATTGGTCTCTCACCTCCCCAAGGATCATGCATGCATATCTGAGACGAGCAAAGGGGGAAGTGAGAATCTACGACCAATAGATAAAAGAAAGAGAAAAGCAAGGATAATGTTGCTCGCATATAAAAGTTAAGCTTTTATTCGACCAAGAACATCCTGATAAAAAACACAATAAACATGCGAGCATGTTGAAAAAATAGATTAAAAAGCGAATGTGAAAAGTTCTTTTAGAAAAACTTTTCAACTCCGAAAACATGCGGGAAAAACCCAGTTTTTCCAAAAAAACTCAAAATCGAATTTTCACTTCAAGTTTAGGTCCGAAATTAGTGAACCTATACCCCACACTGCTTTTTAAGCATTGCCTAGTATTTTATATTTCCTAAAAATCCCTATTTTAGCGTACTTATTCTATGTATGATCGCCTAAACTCAGTTACCCAAGAGATTTCTCAAGAACAACAAATACCTAGTTACGGAAGCTCATGAATCAAAACCAGAATACACGATTTTTTTTTACAAAAATAAGAGGATGGATTTGAAAACTTACTTGAAGTTTGGATTGAAGGAGAAATCAGGAAAGTTGGGTTAGGAGTTGCTCGAAGACATCTCGAATCACCCTTAAGTCTCTGGGTTTTCTTGAGGGTTTTTATGAGTTTTTGATGAGAGAGAGAACGTTCGGGTAAAGAAATGAAAAATGTAAACATGGTTATATTTATAATTCTTGGGGTAGTAATAAAAGATAATGATGGGAGTAGGGTTTCGATGTGTGGGGAATCACAATAACCGTTAAAACATTTTTGGGAAACTGTAAAAGTCATAATTACTTGCTTTTTCAAAAAAGTACTGACAAATGTGATAGGTCAGATAGATTGCTGGTTGAGTAAGTTTATTAAATACTGATCGAAACTTGTGGGGCAAATATTTACCCTGAAAAATACTTGTTGACATGGGAAAATCAGTGTGCAGGTGGTTGCACATGTCTATTTAGTGATTACATTCAGGTCTACCAGCGACCAGAATAGAAGTTGCTCGATGGATCGAAAAAAGATGCTGAACAGTGTGGCAGAAGATTTGCTGACACATTCCAATATGCTTGTAAAAAAATGAAGACACAAACCATTGGCCCATATGTACATCCTTGAGCTTATAAATAGGACTCAAGAGATTCATTTAAGGGCGTTCAGAGAGACCTAGTGCTTTTTATACATGACGTTTATATCCTTTTTTGGAGCTTGTGAAACTCAGTGAATTCTAGTTTGCTGATGGAAGTAGAAGTAGGTTATACATGACGTTTATATCCTTTTTATACATGACGTTTATATCCTTTTTTGGAGCTTTTTATACATGACATTTTTATCCTTCATAATACATCAATAAAAATACGAAGTGGAAGTAGGTTATTACCAAGATCTAGGGCCGAACCACTATAAATCCTTGGGTTGTTTAGTTTTTGCATTCAACTTATAAATCTTTATCATTCTAGTGACTTCATGTCATTGGCTAAATCACCAGTCAACAGCTTGTTATTCCTACCCCTTAGGATTTGGATTCCCATAACATAGCTCGCCTCGCCCAAATCTTTCATTTGGAACTTTTCAGCCAACCATTTTTTTCAGGTGGGTCTACAAGTTCCTAGATATAATTGACATACATAGATTCCATTTCTTGGTTCAGGGCTTCTTGCGATTTCTCTTTTTCAAGATCATCCATAGCGTCTTTGAAAGTTAATGGATCATCCTTGTGTGTATCAGAAACAAGGACATGTGCTTCATGTTCGTAGCGAACAGGTTGTCTAACAATCTTCCCACTATGACGTTGCACTGAGGCTTCCTTTTTCAGGAATAGTGGTTTCCTTGGTTTGTCGTTTATCATTTAATGATTATGACGAAGGTGATGGAATATTATCAATTTTGAGTTCCTCCAAAACTACTTTGCTCCAAGGTTTATAGTTATTCATATAGTCATGTTCAAGGAAGGTCGCATTTGTTGAAACAAATACCTTTTGGTCCTTGGGACTATAGAAGTAACCACCTCTTGATTCTGGAGCATAGCCCACTTAAATGCATACTTCAGACGTCGAATCAAGTTTCCCCGATTTAGGTCTAAGAACATGAGCAAGACAGCCCCAAATGCGAATATGGTGCAAACTAGGTTTGTTTCCATTCCATAGTTTTAGTGGCGTTTTGCTTATGGTCTTAGATGAGACCACATTCAAAATCGAAGTCACCGTTTGAAGTGCACATCCCTAGAATGAGAGAGGAAGTGAAGAGCAGCTTAACAAAGATCCAGCCATGTTCAACAAGGTCTTGTTTCTTCTTTTTGAAACACCATTTTGCTCTGGCTTTCCAGGTATTGTGAGTTGGATAGAATACCATGCTCCACCATGAAATATTTGAATTCTAAATGAAAATATTCAACACCTCGATCTAATCAAAGTGTTTTAAGAGTCTTACCTAATTGCTTCTCAGCCTCAGCATTGAATTTCTTGAATCTTACCAAAGGTTTCAGCCTTAGCTCTTGCCGAAATGAGCGTACCACTCCAACTCACATAGTCACCTCGCCATCAACAAGTTTCTTTGATGACTCAAGTGTCTACATAGAAGAACAAACAATTGGTAACTGTTTTACCATATGCACAATAGAAAGCACGGGGTGTTGGGCCCATAGATTTCAATTTTTTTAAATTTAAACATACTTTAAATAATTGAATCCATTAATATGCATACTATTAATCATAGAGAAATAAAAAGATGAGGATTTACTAGTTGAAGAAATATCAAGAATCCTCGCTATCTTTTTGTATCTCCAACGAACATCCAATCCAAAGTAGTGTTTGAAAGATACTCAAACCAAGATCATCCAAGATGTATCTCTACAACTCAAGACGTGTGTGGGCACAGATAGTAATGGTAGATAAATTTATGATTCACAAGATATTCTCAACACATGTGATCTTGGAATATTAGGTCTAACACATATTTCAGGGATAGGAAAATATTACGATATTTTTTTTTGAATATTCTGAAAATTTTATGTATCTCTTGTAAAACTATATTTTTGATAAATTTATAAAAGAATTACTTAAATTCAAAATGTAAATCTATTATTAAATAAATAAATAAAAGAAAAATATCAAGATCCAATCTTGATATTGTTATTGTTGTACTCGCCAACTACAGTCCCTGGATTGTGGTTGGCGTGTAGCATCCCTATTTTTAGGGATGTGTTACAACCAATTTTCTTTTAAATATGTTCAAAATTTTATTTATTCAAAAATATCTAAACCTGATAACTTATCTTATCAAATTAATTAAAGAATAAATATCAATTCAAATTCTAAACTAATTTGAATTATGGGAAATATCTTTTCACAATATTTGAATAACAAAACTAATTAATTCAAAATTAATTATTTTAGATTATTTAAATGCTATTTTTGAAAATTCCATTTTATTTAAAAAAATAATTTTTGAAAATTGGCTTAATTTAAAATGCCGATTTCAAAAATTGCCATATTAATTAAATAATTTGTCTCAATTTCATATTTGACCCCGAAGAACAAATTTCTTCCAAATTTCATTTCTAAATTTTTTCCTAATTTAAACTCTTACCTTGAATAGTGTTGATAGAGCCATCCTGGGGACCTATGGCCATATTGTTGACCCTAGATTTGGCCAACGACACAGAGTCAAATGTACGACAAAGTATAAAGCAAGAATGTGTCCGACGGCCATTTCACTTCCCCATGCTTAGAAAAAGTAACTCATGATTACCTCTTTTAACGTGTCGCAGTCAATATATATAATACCCCAAATTCATTTTTTTTACTTTTACTTTTCACTCGCCATTTTCTCGTCAAGAACTTCCAAGAACCTCGACTTTCAGAGCCTAGAAATCTTGAAAAGCTTCCAACGCCGTTCTAAGGATCCTTTGCTCGGACGTTCAAAGCTGCTTCGTTTCAGACCCCTCTTTTCATCCAAGTAAGTTTTACGAACCCCTTGGATGTTTGAGATGCCATGCAAAACTGATTTTTATGTATTTAACTTTGGGTTCTTGACTGTTCTTGGCTGAAACTGTTTTGGCATAATGGGCATACTAATAGATGCTTGGTAGGATAGAGAAATAATGTTTCGTAGGAGTTAGGAGCAAATTTGGTAGTCGAGATTGTATATTTAGGGCGTAAAATCGAAGTAAAAATTCAATTTTTAAGCTAGTTGAAAAATTGGGTTTTTTCCCACTTCAGAGTTGAAAAAGCTTTTTCCTGAAAAACTTTTTACTTCCACTTTTCAATCTGTTTTTCAAACTGCTCGTATAGTTTTTAGTGTTTTCGTTAGAATGCTACTGGCCGTATAAAAACTTAATTTTTATACGCGAGCAACGTTATTCTAACTCTCAACACAAGCTTTTAAGCTTTATGTCTTACCTCCCCCTTTCTCTGCTCGCAGATTTTCATGCAAGATCCGTGTGGAGGAGAAAGACCCATCGACAACGATTTACTAGCTCAGCTGCTTGAGGACGAGGAGCAACGTCATTGCTAATACCTGAAATTCCCTTTTCTCGTGCCACTTCAAACACTCCATCGACCCTCGTTCAGAATATGGGTTGAGCAAAAACTAAAGCCTAGAAAAAGAAAACTCCCAATCCTTCAAATCAACCTGCTCCTTGGACTGAAATTCCCTCGACCAATGGTCGAGCAGAAAATATTCCTGACCCAAATATCCAAATTCATGGTCAACCCCGAAATTCCATTCAACCAGATGTTGAATGGTATGTTGTACCTGAAATCCGGGTGACGATCAGGATGATCGCCAACTATATTAGGAAATATGGACTCCCAGGGGTGACACTAGTCCGACCCAATCAAGACCAACAGGTGAACTTTCCTGGAGCCGCTTACAGCGCCTGGTCGAGGTACCATATTGAGGCAGGGGCTACCTTGCCTCTTCATCCTTTTTTCCAAGGGGTGGCCAACTACTTCGGGGTCGCCCCTTTCCAAATACCCCCCAATGGATATAGAATGCTTGCAGCACTCTATATCCTTTATAGCCACAAAAAGTGGCCTGTGCCATCACCCCATGAGGTTAATTATCTGTTTGACCTCAAGTCTAACCCCAACCAAGAAAGCATGGGGTTTTTTCACTTCTGTCATCAGGAAATAGGGCGCACTTTCCTGCTGACACCACTCACATATCGAACGTGGGGAGGTACTATCAGGAGTATTTCATTACGACTAACGTGGCCGTGAACAACCTGTCCTTCATTCAAGGAGGTAACGCCTTTGTACCGCTGGTCGTTAATCTTTCTTTAATTTTTTCTCTACACTTTCTTAGATTTTTAGTGCCTTTCAGGCCCATGGTTGCGACCGGACCCCACTCCAGGCATGGAGTTAAGATCAACCCTCTTGGCCAGTATGACTGATGTGGAGAAAAGCGTCAAGCATCTGGTCACAGAGGCTAACCTTAGGCTGGTAGGCCTTTTGGCCCCTCATCAGGATGTGAGGGAGTCAATAGCAGGGAGTGCTACTGGCGGAGAGGTTCTCGAGCAGCACCCAGACGTGGAACAACCTCTTCCGAGGAGGGCCACTGGAGTAACAATCAGGGAACCTTCCAGCACTCCACGGGCTGCTGCTCCCCCTGCCCCAAAGGGAAAAGGAAAAAAGAAGGCCACTGAACCCCCCGCTCCCATCGACAAATCTTCAGATGAGAACGGTATTGATCTTTCGCTCTTAGATAGTTTGCCAATTCCCTGTCACTTATTTGACGGGGTCGGCAACTTTAAGTATACTCCAATCTTAAGTTTAGATTTCTTCCAGGCAGTAAGTAGTTTAGTAAGTAATGTAGCAACCAGTAGTTGTAGCGCAGGTACTTTACTTATAATCTCTTTACTTTCATTTTTAGCCCCTTATATATCTTGTCTCACTGCTCGTGTTATTTCCTTTTGTGCAGATATGTCATCTGAAGACGTGTTCGAGCATTACAAGGCTACCACTACATCTTCTGGCAAGAAGAAGGACAGCAAGAGGTCTTGAGGGGAGAGCAAAAAACTGCCTCAAAGAAGGCCTGAACCGAGGACCCTCCAACCAATGTCCCTTCGAAGGAGAACACACCACCTCCATCGCCACTTGAGCAGCCGACCTCAACTCCTCTGGTCGACCAGCATTCCACTCCTTCAACACCCGTCGACCAGCACCCTACTCCTTAGGTCCCTACCAGCCAAACACAACGCACTCAGCCCGAAGGCTCCCTGTCCGGAATCGTGGTCAGCTTAGCCAGGGAGAGGATATACAAGCTCCCCAAACATAAACGCAGCCAAGAGGCCATTACAGAAACCATTTCCATGGAGCCTGACCAAATACTCAACCGAGGGCTGAATGAGATAGTTAGCGTAAGTTACGTCCTGATGCTGAATAATTTATTTTTGGTTTTTTGCCATTGCCTTACCCTTTTTCATCTGATTGCAGGGATTACTGACCATGACCGTTGGCTGGCGCTGTGCAGGGGCGATGGTGTCCCGGGCCAAAAATTTCGACACCATCCTTGATGAGGCTAAGAAAGTGCTCGAAGGGAAAACCCTGAGTTTCTTGAGAAGAACAATGAGCTAACTAAAGAGAATGGCGAGTTGCTTGAGAAGAGTACGGAGCTATCTAAGCAGAAAGAGGAACTACTAGAGCAAAAAGCCACTTTGACTGAGGAGCTGCTGGAGGTTCGGGACGACCTGAAGAAATCCAATGAAGACAAAGAAAAATTCAGGGAAAGCGCCAAACTCAACTACCAACAATTCGTACAACTCGAGCTTGATTTGATTGCGAGCAGGCAGGAGACGGAGGAGCTGGAAAAGAGCGTGAAGGAGCTTGAGGAACTTGAAGCCAAGAACTTGGAGAAGTACAAGGAAGCCACTCATCTTTGCTTCTACGAGTTCTGGAAGCACAACCGGGAGGCTAACTTCAACTATCTGTCAGAACGCCTGAGGCGGACTCTAACGTCTCAGTGTGCCATTCGCCTGGAGGAAGAAGAGAGGGCTAAAGTTCCTGCTTCCCTGGAGATCTCTCTGGCAACAGGGATAAATGGTGCAGACAATGAAGTTGGCGCAACTGTCGACCAGGACGCTCCTCAAGACCCTCCAACCTCTTAGTCTTTTTCCTTTTTATATTTTAATCTTTTAATTACACGACCTACTGGTCGTGATGTGAAGACATTAATTTTTTATTGCTGCGTGGGCAGCTATTTTCCTTTTAATTAGACAATTACATCCGAGCAGTATTGCTGGCGGTGTAAAGTATTTCATTTTTGATATTATAATACATTTTCATTTTATTATAACATCTTTTCGCATTACCAAACTTTGCATAGCACTTTGGTTTGATTTAACAAAATTCAAAATTTTTAAAATTACTTTAAGTACCCTAGCATGCTTTCACTTATTTTGCTCATGTGTTTACATAGCTTTTGATGATATGCTTTGCTTACTTGTACCTTATATGCCCCCCAAGTGATCGAGGAGCTTTAGGTCCATGGTCACTTGCCTTGACCAAAACCTGTTTGAAAAATACTGCTCGGAGCAAAATAATTGAAATTGTAATACAACAAAACAACACACGTAATGAGGAAATACTTGTAATAAATACAATAATTGGCAAGAAGTGACTGGCTGCGCACAGTCCCTTATATTTCTCATAATAAATGGACGAAACATGTCTGTACGAGTGATCAATAAGATCTTACACTTATAAGCGATCGGTCACTTAAAATGACCATCCTTTTTTCAATACTTGTAAAAAGTAAAATTAATACAAGCCAATTATTTAAGAAGAATTATTTATTGATAGTACTTGCACAGGTGTTCTCCATTCCAATAGCGAGGAACGAGATCTATGTGTAAGCGAGCAAGTTTATAGGTGCCTGGGTGAAGGACTTCTTCAATCTGGTACGACCCTTCCCAATTAGGTCCGAGTACCCCAGCAGCTTGGTCGCGAGTGTTTAGAAAAACTCTTCGTAGTACAAGATCTCCAATGTTGAACTTTCTTTCTCGTACTTTAGAGTTGAAATACCAGGCGGCTTTTTGCTGGTATGCAACTACTCGGAGTTGGGCTTGCTCACGTTTCTCATCGATCAAATCGAGGGATTCCATCAATAGCTGGCTGTTTGAGCCTTGGTCGTACGTTATTCTGTGGTGCGAAGGCAGATCTAACTCAACAAGCAACATAGCTTCATATCCATAAGCCAAAGAGAATGGAGTATGACCCGTTGCTATTCGGTGGGAAGTTTTGTACGACCAAAGTACTTCAGGCAATTGTTCTGGGTACTCCCCCTTAGCTTTTTCTAGTCTTTTCTTCAGTGTATCCTTCAGTGTTTTGTTGACTGTTTCAACTTGTCCATTTGCTTGGGGATGAGCGACTGAAGAAAAGCTCTTGATAATGCCATGCCGTTCGCAAAAATCCGTGAATAAATCATTATCGAACTGGGTGCCGTTATCCGAGACGATCTTCCTTGGCAATCCATAGCGACAAATGATGTTCTTGATCACAAAATCCAGAGCCTTCTTGGTCATTATGGTTGCGAGTGGCTAGGCTTCGACTCATTTGGTGAAATAGTCGACGACAACCACGACATATTTGACGCCGCCCTTCCCTGTGGGTAAAGATCCGATCAAATCTATGCCCCAAACTGCAAACAGCCACGGACTTTTCATTTAAGCTCATTAGGGGCTGCTCGTGGGATTTTGGAGAACCTCTGGCACTTGTCGCACCTCCATACAAACTCCATCGAATCTTCATTCATTGTGGGCCAAAAGTACCCTTGCCTCAGTATCTTTTTTGACAAGCTTTGCCCCTCAGCGTGATCTCCAAAAAAGCCTTCGTGTACCTCTTTCATCAACTCTTTGGCCTTCTCTTTTGAAATACACCTGAGGAGTGGCATTGAATATCCCCTGCGGTACAAGATTCCATCGACCAGGATATACCTACCAGCCCATCGCTGAAGGGTCCTGGCTTTGTTTCTGTCCGTTGGTAATATTTCTTGCGTTAGATACTCTATATATGGTGTCATCCATGCATCCATCATCTGGATCACCAGAGCGGTCTCCTCTGCTTGGATGCTTGGCACTGTTAGCCACTCAACCGGCACTATATCCAGAGTATCAGCATCTTTCGCACTTGCTAATTTGGCCAAAGCGTCCGCATTGGAATTCTGATTGCGAGGTACTTGCTGGAGACTATATTTGTCGAACTGAGCCAGTAGATCTTTTGTTTTGTTCAGATAGGCAACCATCTTTAAACCTCACGCGTGGTATTCTCCCATGACATGATTCACCACCAGCTGAGAATCACTATAGATGTAAGGTACTTTTATATTCATCTCCCTGGCTAACTGCAATCTTGCAAGTAGTGCTTCATACTCGGCCTCATTGTTAGAAGCAGTGCAGTCAAACCTGATTGTGCAGTAAAATCGATGCCCCTCCGGCGTTATCAATATCACTCCCGCCCCAGTGTGGCATTCGTTAGAAGAACCATCTGTAAATAATTTCCACGTGGGAGCTTGGTTTTGACATTCAGGCTCATTAGGCTCTTCAATCTGCTAACCATTCGCAAGTTCAGTGAATTCTGCAATGAAGTCAGCCAGGGCTTGTCCTTTTATCGCTGCTCGTGGCAAGTAAGATATATCAAACTGTCCAAGTTTGACTGCCCATTTTAACAATCTACCTGCAGCCTCTGGTTTTTGCAGGACTTGTCGCAGAGGCTAGTCGATCAAGACTGTAATTGGATGAGCTTGAAAGTAAGGCCGCATCTTCCTGGAGGCCAAAACTAGGCAATAGGCTAGCTTCTCGATGGGTGGGTAACGCTGTTCTACTCCAATCAGCCTTTTGCATGCCTTCTTCTTCCCTTACTAAAACGACACTAGCAGCGTATTCCGTGATCGCCGGGTAGATGAACAAAGTTTCTCTATCGACCGGATTTGACAAGATGGGTGGTTGCGTCATATGTGTTTCTAGTGCTTCAAACACTTGTTAGCACTCCTTCATCCATTCAAACTTTTTATTGCCTCTAAGTAGATTAAAGAATGGGACACACTTATCTGTTGACTTTGAAATGAATCTACTCAGAGCGACAAATTCTTCCGGTTAAACTTTGAACATCCTTAATCTTTGCTGGCGATTTCATGTCGGTCAGGGCTTTAATTTTCTCAGGATTGGCTTCAATTTCTCTCGATTTAAATATAAATCCCAAGAACTTCCCTGATCCTACTTCGAAACAGCATTTAAGGGGATTTAGCTTCATTTGATATTTGTTCAAGACGTTGAAGTACTCATGCAAATCCCTTACATGCCCTTCCGCTTTCTTTGAATTGACCAGCATGTCGTCAACCTAGACCTCCATATTTGTGCCGATCAGCTCCTTAAACATGTGGTTGACGAGTCGCTGGTAAGTCGCACCAGCATTTTTCAAACCGAAGGGCATCACTTTGTAATAGTAAAGCCCTGTATCAGTCCGAAAGCTAGTGTGATCCTCATCAGGGGGATGCATACTAATTTGATTATACCCAGAGTATGCATCCATGAAAGAGAGGATCTCATGTCCTGTAGTGGCATCGACCAGCTGGTCAATTCTTAGGAGTGGGAAACAATCTTTGGGGCAGGCTTTATTTAAGTCTGTAAAATCCACGCACGTACGCCTCTTGGCATTTGGCTTGGGAACTAGCACGGGATTAGAGACCCATGATGGATAATATGCCACCCTGATGAACCCATTCTCCTTCAGCTTCTCGACTTCTTTTAAGGCCCTTGATCTATCTTTATTGAGCAGCCTTCTTTTCTGTTGTACCGGTGGAAAAATCTTGTCGATGTTTAGGACATGGCTGATGACTGCATGATCTATCCCAACCATGTCTTTGTGAGACCAGGCAAAGACTTCCTGGTTCCTCCTTAAAAATTCCACGAGTACTTGTTTTGTTGTTGTCTATAAGTTTTTACCGACTTTCACAACCCTGGTCGGATTTTCTTCATCGAGTTGGACCTCTTCAAGGTCCTCAATGAGCCCAACTTCTTCCTCAAAATCCCCAAAGCGAGGATCTTAATCCTTATCCTCACTTTGGGCAATGCCCTATTTGGTGACATTATCACCCGTGTGGGCCTGAGCATTAGTTGCCATTTGCAACTCTTTCCCGTGAATATCTCTCGATACACCCTTCTTTGCCTTAGTGATCGAGGCATTGTAGCACTCCCTCACTTCCCTGTGGTTTCCCAATATGCAACCTATCCCTGCGTCTATTGGGAATTTCATGGCGAGGTGCCATATCGAAGTGACAGCTCGTAGGTCGACCGAAATTGGTTTCCCAATTACAGCATTGTATGTCGAAGGACAATCAACTACTATAAAAGTAGCGAGTAATGTCCTATTAGCAGGTGCAGTACCTGCTGTAACTGGAAGCCTAATCGAACCTGTTGGGTGAGCCCTTCACCGGAAAAACCATGAATGGTTTGGTTGCATGGGTCCAGGTCTTTGATGGAGAGCTTCATTCGTTCTAGTGAAGACTTGAATAGGATGTTAACTGAACTTCCTGTGTCGACCAACACCCTTTTCACCATCATGTTGGAAATTTGTACGTCCACGACCAGCGGATCGTAGTGTGGGAATTGTACGTGCTGGGAATCGTCATCAGAGAAGGTTATCAATTCATTCTCTGTACGAGCATTTTTTGGTGCTCGATCTTCCACACTCATCATCTCGATTTCCTGGTCATGGCGTAGGGTTCGAGCGTATCGTTCCCTTGCCTTCCCACTGTCTCCTACAAAATGTGGGCCTCCATAGATGGTGAGTAAAGTGCCCGCCAAAGGAGCTTGCTGTAAAGGTGGCGAGCGTTGGTGTGCAGGCGCCTGCTTGTTGCCACCTTGAGCCTCTCGTTGAGAACCTCCTGCGGCTTGCACATATCTTCTGAAATGTCCCTGCCTTATCAGGGACTCAATCTCGTCCTTCAACTGGTTACATTCATTGGTGTCGTGCCCATAGTCATTGTGAATATGACAGAACTTCGTTGTATCTCTCTTGGAGATATCTTTCCTTATAGGTGCGGGTCGTTTGTAAGGCACGCTTGAGCTGGTCGCCTGGAAGACTTCAGCTCGACTTTCGACAAGGGCAGTGTAGTTGGCGAATCTCGGCTCATACCGATTGCCTTTGGGGCGCTTACTCTCGGAAGTCGAGGGTTCATTGTTCGCCCACTTTCCACCATTTCTACCATTGCCATTGCCATTCCCGTTGCCTTTGCCGTTGCCATTGGATTTTTTCGACCAGTTGGTGGCTTTGGCGGGTTCTTTGGGCCCCTTGTCTTTATTTGGCGATTTCCCTTCGTTGGCAATCGCATCTTCGAGCTTGATATATCGATCAGCCCGATCCAAGAACTCTTGGGTACTTCTAACCCAATGCTTTCTGAGGCTACTCCAGAGGGGTGAATGGGGCCTAACTCTAGCAGTTAGAGCCATGATCTTACTTTCATCACCCACTGGTTGGCCTCTGTGTGGTGTACACGACCCATGTAGAACTGTCTGTAGAATTCCTTCATGAACATTTCCTAAGATACTGTACTAGTAGGAGGGAACTTGAAGAACCACTCCTGAGCGGTATCAGATAGTGTCGCAGGGAAGATCCGGCAGCGGGCACCTTCTCACACTTTTTGTATGTCCATTTGTATCTCGAACTTATTAACGTGAGATACGGGGTCTTCGTATTCGTCAAAATTTGACAATGTAGGCATCTTAAACTTACTGGGGTTTTCGGCCGCAGTAATCTTTTGTACACAGGGGGTGCCCCTCCTCCTATCATACTCGATATGGGATGTTCGTCTCCCGACCAGTTCCTGTACTGCCTGGTTTAGGGAATCAATCTGAGCCTGAATTGCCTCTGGGACTGCTGGGGCCGTTGGTGCTGGGGGAGCGTACTCATCATGCCTCTCACGTCGTTCATTAAGTACGCCCCTAAGATCGTCGTCTCTGCTCGCTAGCTCCTAGCCAGCTAAAGACGTTCGGCTGCCTGGGCTACCCCCAACATTGAGGCCAGCTGGCCTATTTTGTCTTGGTGGGGGGCTTCTACCTCCACCTCTTTCTTTATTTCTCCGGCCAGCATTCCCTCTGCCGGAATCAGCTTCATTATAGCCATGCCCATCTCTGAGTTGTGGCTGACTATGGAACGACCGGCTGTTCACGCTATTTCTTCCTTGGGGTGGCATCTCTCGAGCGTCAGGGGGAGGCCTGCACTGGTCGGTGGGTCCTTGTGCATTGTTATGCCGTGGGGGGCCCCTGACCGCAGAGCCTGACTCTGTGTTCCTTCTGTTGGCAGAAGGATGTTGTCCCCTGCTCGGTAGATTCAGCTCGTCATCCCCTGGGCATCTAGGGCTGCGGGGCGGTTGCCCGACCCTATTCTGCCTCAGGCACGGGGGATTGCCTCGAATAGCCTACGAAGGAGGCTGCTGCTTAGGATCCCTAGGTGGGACATCATCCTGGGCTATAGGCGGCTGCTCCGACCTTTGAGGGCTTGTTGGCTGGAGCGGAGGGCTTGGATTGGGACCTCTTTGAGGTGGTGTGCTTGGTGGCTGATCTGGCTGGGAGACTGGTACAGCTTCACCCCTAGCCAGTTGAATGACTGCTTCAAGGGCAGCCATGGTATCCCTTTGCCGACGATCAATCTCAGCCTGCTGCTCACTTAGCTTTTTACGCTGGCATTCTATTTCTCTTTGCTGCAGTTCCATCGTCTCCGCAGCATGCTCCTGTTTGGTCTTCAGATTGGCCTACTCATCTTGCAACAGTCCTAGCGTTGCCCTCAGTGTTTTGGAGTCTAGTTCCTCCTCATCAAACTCCAAATGTGGTTCATTCTCGACCACATTTGGGGGAGGAGGTTGGGATGGTGCAGCACTAGCAGCCTGTCCAGTTTTCTTGGATGTTTTCGCCATTAGATTCTTTCACAGTTCTTTTCCAAACTCTCAATGAAAGCACCAGAATGTTGACCCTCGATTTGGCCAACGACACGGAGTCAAATGTATGACAAAGTATAAAGCAAGAATGAGAAAAATGATCTAACGGAAAGGAAGAAAACGCCAAGGAATTATAGTGGTTCGGTCCCAAAGAATGGTAATAACCTACGTCGACTTAGTGATATTGTTATTATTGAATCTCAAAGCTGTGATCAAAGAACTAGGGTCTTTGAGTTTCACAAACCTTGAATGTATTACAATCAGATGATGTACAATTCACTATAGCTCTCTTTTCTCTCAATAGTTAGCACAAAGATTCAGGAATCAAAAGTTCAAAAGTCCCTTCCTTGAGCTATTTCATGCATATTTATAGGCTCAAGGAGGGTTACACATGCCAACATGTCCTATCTTTCCTTAATAATCGCGTATCAAAATAATAATGAAGAAATATTCAACGAAATTATTATAAGATTACAACTTAAGAAGGAAATAAATTAGGTTATACGACCAGCTTGGTCGTATAAAAAATTAACCCCGACGATGCGGTGTGCTTCTGGTCGATAGTCGAGCAGTACTTCGCCACGTGTCAACTACGTGTGAGAAATTATCGCCACGTCATCAACAACCGTTTTTTGGGTAAACACATATTGTTTCATGGTTCAATAAATTTAGAATATTAATCAAAACTCTTTAATATAATAACCTTAATTTATAATCTAAATATTATTCCACTAAAAATATGAGATTGCACTCTTGTAATTATAGACATTTATTTATTGAGTACTTTTAAATATATAAAAATTGTCCATCGGTTTAATCACTACATACCATTCAATCCTATATTTAAGGTTCATAATTAAAGTAAGAATTAATCACCGTTTAACCTCTTTAATTATATAGTATTTTCTTAAGTACCATTAATTTTACTAGTGAAGGTTAATTCACAAACTGATTTATAAATTTGAGCTCAGTAACCTTTCAATTCCAAATGCCAACCCTTAAGTTAACCATTATTCAATTCTTCTCAGAAATGTATAAATTCCATATCTGTATATTATGTCTCCAACCATCTATATCAATGAGTTCCCAAAACAAAAGTTTTCAACCTGATCATTCTGACAAACCATAACGAGTGAATAAGAGAACTCATATGACATAAACAAGAGTTCATAATAACTTCGGGATTAAGATCAATTTGTATATGATCATCTTATTGATATGTTAAATTAATACTTATAAAGTAAACGATATTATTACGTATTAATAACATATCGGGTCCCGTTCATGTATAACCACTTTATACAAAGTACCTCCACTAAGATGTCCTACTACATCATTAATCCGGATCTAGTTTACTTGTATTCATAATACTAGTTAACTGTACTTACATTATTTAATCCAAACATTCCATATAACTTTGTTTTATTGCAAACTGTTTAAATTCGTTCCCTACAATCTTAATCCTTTTGAACCAATACAAGATTGTAGTCACAATAACGAATTCGAGAATTTTATGATATTCACATAATATTATTCTAATAATAATAGACAAACAATATATGAAAAAAATCATTTCAATTATTTATTTCATAAAACATTATTCAAAACATATGCTTTAAAGGGCACTAATCCCAACAATATCCCACTTGCCCTAAAGCAAATGAGACATCTCCCTCAAACCCATATTGTTAACATGATCTTTAAAAGACTTGGTAGACAAAGTCTTAGTTATAGGATTGACAAGATTATGTTCCGAAGCTATCTTCATAACCGCTACATCTCCTCTGTGAACAATATCCTTGTTCAAGTGGTATTTCCTCTCAATATGCTTTCCCCTCTTGTGACTCCTCGGTTCCTTTGAGTTAGCTACTGCCTCACTGTTGTCACAGTATAGGACAAGTGGCTTATTCATATCAGGAAAAATTAAAGATCAGAGTAAAAATTCTTTAGTCACATAGCCTCCTTAGTTGCTTCATAAGCTGTTATGTACTTGGCTTCCAAGGTAGAATCCGCGATACTGGTTTGTTTAATACTACGCCAGACAACACCTTCTCCACCAAATGTGAAAACTGATTAAGAAGTCGATTTCTGACTATCTCTGTTTGATTGAAAATCAAAATCAATGTATCCAGTGAGGTTAATGTCACCATTTGAATATACTAGCATTTATTCTGTAGTTTTCCGAAGATACTTGAGAATATTCTTTATTGCAATCCAATTACTCAATCAAGGATTTGATTAATAATGACTGACTATCCCTACTGCATAACAAATGTCAGGTCTTGTACACATCATGACGCACATTAGACTGCCTACCATAGAGGCGTAGGGATATTGTCTCTTTAGAAAGGATATGTAACGTCCTACTAATCCAGGAGTGTTACACTGTATGTTTAAAATATTTCTTAACTCGATAAGAGAGTCATTTGGACTCAAAAGTGTAATTTAAGTAACATAAAGGTCCATGTAGTAAAATTTTTGGATAAAAAGATTTAACTTTTCATGAAGAATGTAAAAAGAGTTTACATGGGATCCCCAAAAGTCTGATCAAAATATAATTACAATTACAACATTACAAGCAGTCGACCTAAGTGACAAAATTAGATTGGTAACCTAAGTCCCTCATACTACTCGACTGTGGTGGCCTAGCTGGCCGGATATGTACACGCCACTCCAAAGCTCTCCAACCCATGGCGGATGACACCTAGCTTACCCTTACCTGCACCATTTAGCACCCGTGAGCCAAGGCTCAACAAGAAAACTTAAGCAAGCAGATACAAA
This sequence comes from Humulus lupulus, assembly GCF_963169125.1. Taxonomy (NCBI): domain Eukaryota; kingdom Viridiplantae; phylum Streptophyta; class Magnoliopsida; order Rosales; family Cannabaceae; genus Humulus; species Humulus lupulus. Next base: position 93,893,267 of record NC_084793.1, read on the forward strand.
TACATATAATCAACATATCATAATTTTCATGCTTAGTAGTAATAACTATACTCTAGTAGGCGTTTAACTCAATTATGTGACCATAGAGTCACACAAGGGCATACCACACCTCATTTATTCAAGTAGATTCAGAGCCAGACAAGTGCATATCATACTTCCAAAGTGGCCCAGCCATAACAGCCTGCATTTCACATGCTTATGTCAACCACGACTTATAAGCCGAGCTTTTCAATCAGAATCAATCACGTATGCAATTTAAAGATAGTACAATCATTCATAATTAAAGAGATATTTAAAGGCATGATTATAATCATGTTTAATAACCGGGGCTCAAGCCCTAATCACAACCCAGGTGCAATTTTCTTACCTCAGGTCCTGTGCAAATAGTGGTACGACCTCGAGCACGATCCTTCCCCAAGCCTTGTTGTATACCTAGACACAACAATAAACAATACTTCCGTTAAGAACTAAATCCAATTACTGAATTTGGGAACAATCCCAAGCTACCGGGACCTCCAATTCCACCAAACAGGGTGGTGGAATTGTCCCCCGAGCCCCCAAGTTCTTCTCAAGCCCCAAAAAAAAAACACAAGCTGAAATGGTTATAGGTCAAAGACACCTATAACTAGGGCAAGCTCCCCCTTGCATAGTGCAGGATCGCCCAAAACAAGGGCAGGGTACCCAACAAGTCATTTACTCCCAAAGTTTCCCACTGCATAGTGCATGGGTGCCCAACACAAGCGTAGGGGCGCTACGTCGCGAACCTAGAATTTTGGGTTGCATTTTCTGCAATTCCTTCGACCGAAACTCACCTCAATCCGACCTAAGCCCTAAAAAATCACCAAAACAAGTTTCCAGACCAGATTTTTGACCTTAAAACACCTTACACAACTTAGACAATCAGAACCCAACATCATTAGACCACACAAACACACTTAAAACCCAGCTGAACATATCTTATCATTGTTGAGTTTCAAACTCAACTTAAGCTCTAATTTCTTAAATTCAAACTTTAAAACATAATTTCCCAGCAGTAACAATTATCAGAATCAGTTTATAAACCACTTCACATCATCAATTTAACCTTTAAACCATTGTAAGGGCACCAACTATGAATTTAAGAATCTAAACCCACCCAAACTCAAGAACACCAAGAGCATGAAGAACATCAAAGAAAACTCAGAAAATTCATACCTCTGATGAAGAATTTCATGATCTTAGCCCTCGAGTGATCACTTAGAAGCTCCTAGCTCTAGCCAAACCCAGTTTTCATCAAGAAATATCAAGAAGTTCAAACTTGGATCACTTGATAACTTGTGTACACTTAGCTAGCTTTTGAGAGAAACCCCAAGGAAAGAGAGAGATAGAAAGAGTTACGTGAATTAGCCAAATTGCTTAGATTTTTTCCGACATAGCTCAACCCAAGGGTCAAAATGACCATCCTACGACTAGCCACTAAAATGCCCCTTGCCCCCAACCAAGGGTATTTTGGTAATTTCCAGGAATTTCCACTAATCCTCAAATTATACCATAAATGCCAAATTAAATTCCTTAAACCAAATACTTACTAAAATAATTCCCATTAACCAAAAACTTTGGTAATTCACCAAATTACTAACCCCTAAGCTCCTCCTGATTCGGGTATTTAATCTCATTGTGACTTTTCTGCTAAATTGCTCACTAGGATCGCCTCGTGCCGAATATCACAAATATATCCACATTATAATGTGGTCTCAATCACATAACATATATAATTACAGTGGATCAAATTACGATTGTCAATGTTCCTACATCATTTTCTATTAGTAGGATGTCATCAATGTAAAGAACTAGGAATACCACAATGCCATCTTTGATTTGTTTGTAGACACAAGGCTTATCAACATTTTTTTCTTTCAAAACTATATATTTTGATTGTCATCAAATCTCAGATTCCAAGATCTAGAAACTTATTTTAGTCCATAAATGGACTTAAGAAGCATGCAAACTTTTTTCTCTTGACCTTTTACTATGAAACCTTCTGGTTGAGACATGTAGATGGTTTCGTCAAGACAACCATTCATAAAAGCTGTCTTAACATCCATTTTCCATATCTCGTAATCCATGCAAGCAACTACGGACAAGAGTATGCGGATGGATTTAAGCATGTCTACAGGAGAAAAAGTTTCTTTATAATCCACCCATTCTCTCTGAGTGTAACCCTTGGCTACAAGCATAGCTTTGAAAGTTTCAACTTTCCCATCTGCTTCTTTTTTCTCTTGAATATCCACTTACACCCAATGGGTTTAACATTTTCAGGAGGATCTTCAAGAGTCCAGACGGAATTAGAATACATCGATTCCATTTCTAGATTCGTGGAATCTTGCCATTTTTATTTTTTAGAATCCTCCATTGCATCTCTATATGTCAATGGATCATATTTATTTGTGTCAGACACAAGTATTTGAACTTCATGTTCATAGCGAGTTGGCTGCCTAACAACCCTCCCACTACAAAGAAGCTGTCTATTGTTCTGACTACAACTTGTGGTTTCCTTATGTCGTTGTTCATTGGAAACATTTGGTGATCTTATTACTTGATCTGAGACTATCTCCTCCATTACAACCTTATTGCGAGGTTTGTGGTTGTTAATATAGTCATTTTCAAGAAAAGTAGCATATGTCGATACAAATGTTTTGTTTTCTTTAGGACTATAAAATATACCAGCTCTAGTCTCCTTGGAATATCCCACAAACATGCATAGTTCACTGCAAGATTCCAGTTTTCTAGTCTTTCATTTTAGCACGTGTCCTGGACTCCCCTTGTAACATCCCAAATTACCTAATAAGGCTTAGGGCCTTGATTAGGGGGCCAGGATGGCAAATTATGGAGAATTATTTGAATATATGTGATTTAATTATGAAATATGTGTTTATGTGATATATATATGTGTATAATTATATGATTACGTGAGTAATATTATAATATGAATAGATATGCATGTTTAGGTGTATTAAATATGCATGTGGGCCCACTTCTTATTTCAAGGGAAATATTCGTAATTTGGCCCGTTACAAGTATATTTGGTATATATGTGATATATGTGTGAGACCACATTATTATGTGGATATATTTGGGTTATTCGGCAGGAGGTGATCCTAGGGAGAAAGATAGTGATCTAGTCATAACGGGATCAAATACCCGGCTTGGGGTGAGCCTAGGGGTATTTGGTTACTTAGTACATTACCAGGAATTATCGGGTAATGGAAAATTGTTTAATGATTATCCAAGGATATTGGAAATAACAGGAATTGAGAGACTTTAATTATGATTAATGGGAAAAAGTGGCAAATGACGGATTTGCCCTTGTGAGCATTAGAGAATAGCTAATGGGCTAAGGGGCATTTGGGTCTTTTTGTACCAAAGTAGTGACTTAGTCACTAGTACTCAGCAACCTTAGAACTCAGTAGAACCAAGGAAAAACAAGCAAAAACAATGCAACTCTCTCTCTTTATCTCCCACCCGTTCTCTTTCCCTCTATCTAAGTTTGGCATGATTTTGGGGAAAATTAGTGGAATTCAAGCTTGGAATTGAAGCAACCTAAGATGTTGTTCATGTTCTAACTTTGACTAAGAATAAGCCAGAATATCATCGAACACCCTGTTCATCAGATCCATAAAAGTAGCTGGGGCATTAGTCAATGAAAATGACATGACTAAGAACTCTTAATGCCCATACCTAGTACGAAAAGACGTCTTCGGTATATCTCCCTCCTTGATCCTCAGCTGGTGATTACCAGATCGAAGATTTATCTTTGAGAATACCGTCGTACCCTGCAACTGATCAAATAGGACATCTATCCTTAGCAATGGATACTTGTTCTTAATGGTTAACTTGTTCAGTTCCCTGTAGTTAATGCACATGCTCAGAGAACCATCCTTCTTATTTACAAACAGGACTGGTGCACCCCATGGTGAGAAAGTGTGTCTAATAAAACCCAAGGCTAATAGTTCCTACAGTTGTACCTTTAGTTCCTTTAACTTTGCTGCAGCCATTTTATATCGTGCCATAGACACTGATTCTGTCCCTGGTGCCAGTTCGATAATGAACTCTATCTCTCTGTGTAACATCCCGAATATGTTATTAAGGCTGAGTGCCTTGACTACAGTGCCTGGAGGGCCTAATTGGGATTATATGAGCAAGTAATGGATTATACGTGTGATTATGTGATATAAATGATTTGTGTGGTAATGTGATTAGACATGCATGTTTATGTGTATTAAATATGCATGTGGGCCCATTTATGTAAATTGGGGCATGTTTGTAATTTTGGCTCGTTGATGGCATAAATGTGATTATGTATGTGTTATGAGTGAGACCCCAGTGTTATGGGGATATATTTGAGATGTGTGGTCTGAGATGGTCATAAGGAGCGGATTAGTGGAATAGTCACAACGGGGTCGAATATCCGGCTCGGGGTGAGCCTAGGGGTATTTTGGGAATGTAGCACGTATTCGGGATTATTGGGTAATAGGTAGTCACTTAGTAATTATTTTGGTATGTCGGGATTAAATGGGGATTTATAGGATTATTCGAGGAATTAGCAGGAATGTGGCAAAAGACAATTTTGGCCTTGGTCGTGTAAGAAAGGGTAAGGGTTAACTAGGGGCATTTTTGACAATTTGCTGGTGAGGATAGACTTGAATTTAGATTAGACACTAGAAATCACCATAAATTAGAATATATACATAACTCTCTCCCTCTCTCAAACACTCCTCTCTCACGTTACTCTCTCTCCCCCTTAGGCTTGTGTGTTTACTTCCTTTTTGAATTTTGGTGGAAAAAGGGCTTAAGAATTGAAGGGAAGTGGAGTCCAGAAGTGGTTAACAACAGCAGAGGGATTGAATTCATCATTGAGGTAAGGATTATCTATGTTTCCTTTGGTAATTTTTACTATAGTTAGAGGCTTCCTTGAGGTTCAAACTTAGAATCTGATTTTGGGTTTTGAATGAGTTTATGAGATAGGTTTTGGGGTATTAATACTGATGATGTGTTTTGATGTGGATTCTGAACATAATTCAAGGTATAAGGTTTGATTTAGGTGAATTTTAGAGGGTTGGATCGTGGAAATGCATGGAAGTTTCTGGGTTCTGGAGCATGAGCCGGGACCCTATTCTTCTGGTGTCGCGGCTCGTGTCTGCGAAGAGGCTTGGGGAGCCTCTGATTTTGCCCAGGCGCTGCGATGCAGGCAGGGCACGTCGCAGCCCATGTCCCCTAGAAGAGAGCCCCAAGGCTCTGACTTGTAGCACACCGAGGCTCAAATTAGGGGAAATGGCCAATATAGGTTTTAAGTTCGGGAACTCAAACCTCAAGGCTTGGGAAGGATCCTACTACCCAATTTAGTAGAACTCGAGGTCCCAGAGGCTAGTATGCTATTATGAAGACTTTCAATTAATTTAAATTGTGATGGCTATTTATCATTACGTTGTGACTAGGTTTTGCCGCTTAGGCTCGAGTTTAGGAATCGTGCTCGGGATCGCTTTGGGTTGTCAATTCGGGACACAAGGTAAGAAAATTTTCTGTGCCTATAGAGCTATATTGTGCTTAGTATTGTGTGTATGGTTTACAATATGTGTGTTTTTGACAAAACGACAAAGGCCTGAATTGGAAAAGGTTAGAAATGGAAAAGGCTGGGAACGACAAAGGCCGGGAGCGGCGAAGGCTGGGATCGACAAAGGTTGGGAAAGAAAAAGGTAAGGATCGGCAAAGGCCAGGATCAGCATTAAGCACACTAAATGCAGGCTGCTAGGGCAAGACCCTCAAAGGGTGTTGTACTCACCCATTCGGTTAGGACCGTGGAATTGGTGCCTGGTAACGCACCCTGATCGGTGGAGGCCGCTGTTGTGTTGATGTGTTGTTGTGCTGATGTGCTGTTGTGTTATTGTGGGGATGTTCTGTTGTGCTGCTGTGCTGTTGTGCTGATGTGTTGTTGTGTTGTGTTGTGCTGATGTGCTGTTGTGTTGCTGTGCTGTTATGCTGATGTGTTGCTGTGCTGTTGTGAATTCTGATAAAAGTTTGTAATTGTCTATGGTGTCTGATTAATTATGTATTTGTGAAAGTAAATTATTATATGATGTATTGTGAAGTTTTCTTACTGGGCCTCAGCTCACAGGTGCTCTGTGGTGCAGGTAAGGGCAAGGAAAGGATCGATCAACCATGAGTTGGAGGGCATGGAGCAGTGCATACATGTTTGGCCTACCTGGCTGCCACGGCTGGAGTTGTTTTGAGGGACATGTTATAAACATTTGATTTTGTCACTTAGGTTGACTGTACCCTAACTTTTGAGTTGTAAATATATTTTGAAACAATGTTTTGGGATCCCAATGTAGCGCTTTTATAATTTTAATGAATGTCCAACCTATATATACTTAATTTTAATTAAACAAGTCTTTCTTTTGATTTAATCACACTTTTTAGTCTAATATCTCGATTAGTGAGGTAATGGCATCTTTTAAAATCACATGGTAACTACTCTAGGGTAGTAGGGCGTTACACTCTGTGTGGAGACAACCTTGGTAAATCTTCTGGAAACACATAGACTAGTTTAGTCTCCTCTGGTCCCACTGGCACGACCTGAGTGGTATCCACTACACTAGCTAGGTCTCCGATGCAAACACCTTGCAATTGATCTCTATCCCTTAATATAGATATCGTAGGTACACAGGGTCCATGAACAATGCCAACAAATACAAAAGGATGCTCACCCTCAGGCCCAAAGGTTACCATCTTCCTTCTGCAGTCTATGGTTGCCCCATACTTCACTAACCAGTGCATACCCAGAATCATATCAAAGTTAGTCATAACAAACTCTATCAAATCAAGTGACAACTCTCTGCCCTCCACTGTCACTAGCAATGATCTGACCCATCTCCTAGATACTACTAATTCTCCAGTGGGAAATAAGGTCCCGAACCACACAATATAATAATCACATGACTTACACAGTCTATCGATAATCATACTAGCAACAAAAAAAATGTGTAGCACTAGAATAAATTAAAATAGTATAAGATGTTCGAACACTAAAAAGCTGACCTGTGACTACTGGGGGACCAGCCTCAGCTTCTGCCTGTGTCAATGCGAACACTCAAGCTGGAGTCGAGCTTTCCGCCTTTCTTGGTTCTTCTTTTCTTGCCTACGGGAAATCTTTCTTTAAGTGTCCCACTATCCCGCACAAAAAGCAAGCCTTTGCCCGACATTCTCCTATATTGCGCCTTCCACATCTGGCGCACTCTGGAAACGTCCTCCACCCCTCACTGCCACCCTGGCTACCTATCTGAATACCCCGTCGTCTCCTGTCAGGGCCTGGAGCTGGAAAGGCATCAGGAGCCTTCCTTTTCTGGTCATTGGGGCCCCCGCCCCTACCTGAACTCATAAAAGGAGGTCCCGTCCTCCTAGTATCTCTCCTTGCCACGTTCTCACACCAGATCTTGTTCTCTGCGTCCTCACAATAAGGGCCTTCTCTACCATCAGTGGATAAGTCATCACCCCTGGCACGGTGGTAATACGGAACATCTTTGGCTATCATTGGCTATAACCCCTAAAGGAATCTTTCCTTCCTTGTCCCATCAGTGGGCACCAAGTCTACAGTGAACTTGGCTAGTCTATCAAACCTCTGTGCATATTCTATCAATGACATATTCCCCTCAAGTAGTTTATTAAACTCTTTAGATTTTACAGTCCTGATGGCATCATTGTAATACTTCTCATTGAACAGAGTTCTAAACTTTTCCCAATCCAGGTATTAACATTTCTAGTCTGGGATATCACCTCCCACCAAATTCGGGCATCCTACCGAAAAATGTATGTGGCACAGGCCACCCTCTCATTACCAACCACCCTAAAAAAATATAGGATGGTGGTAACCATACTCATCTACTGTTTGACCTTAGCCGAATCTGCACTGCCCTAAAAAACTCGAGGGTGCTGTTTCGTGAACCTTTCATAAAGAGGTTCCCATCTGTTCCCAAGCTCGGCGGTTCTTCAACTATTGGCACCATCATAGGTGGTGCCTCTGGAAAAATATTCCATACAAGAACCTGTTGTTGCCTCAGGAGGTGGATCTCTTCTTCCTGCCTTAATAGCCTAGCTTGCAAATCAGCAAGCACTTGCTGCCAGTTCTCAGGAGCTGGCGAAGGGGTCTGACTCTGATTGTCATTCTGACCCTGCGTATCATTCTAGCCCTGATCAAACTAGCCAACTGATGACTCTATGTGCCTTGGAAGCATACTTCCAAGCTTATACCTTGCTGCAATAATCGATTTGGCCAGTTAGGTAGTGATAACTAAACCTCTTGCTGCCTCACGGTCCAACACCAAGCATATAATCATTCACATTCAACAGTCATGCTAATAAGCATGTCGATTCATATTCATATTCAAGCCTGGTGCTAATAAGCACTTATTGACATTCACAACAAATAACAATGCTAATAAGCATTTTCTGACATTCATAACCAAATAACAATGTTAATAAACATTTTCTAGCATACATGTATCTATGACAACGCTAATGAGCGTGCTTTGACCTGTTAACCCAAGATATGTTTCCAAGAGGGGGGGTGAATTGGAAATTTAAACTAATTTCGGAAATTTAAAACTTAATATGCCAAATTATGCAATAAATCAAATTTATCAAGCAAAAGCAAATAATATGGCAATCAAATAGATATAGCAAATAATTAAACTTGTAATGTAAAGAGTTGAAGGTTAAGAAATCGCAAACTCTCGAATTTTACAAGGTTCGGTAGAACTAAGCCACCTACGTCCTTGGTCTTCAAAGCTAAGGACCTAGCTTTGAGTTCAACTATCGAGCCAAGTTAGCGGGCTTGACTAACCCTTACAACCGGGAATTTTTCACCAAGGTATTTCCAAACCTCTTACAATAGTTTTCCACCACCAAGGACTATCAACCTCTTTTTCGGATTGTTGAAGTGCCAATCTCACTCTAACCGGGTTGTTTACAAAACCGGTGCCAACCTCACCTCAATCTCAATATGGGAATGTGTTTGATATTACAAGCAAAAATCACTCTAGAAGTATGATAATACAATGAGAAACCTAGAGTGATTAGCAAGCACACTTAGAAGAAATAAATACAAATTTTGGCTCAAGTGTGTGAATATATGTTTGGATGAGTAAACTTTGAAAGCTCTTTGAAATCAATGGATTTGGTTTGGTATATGTAATAAATGCTCAGCCAACCACCAATTTGAAGAAAAAAACGAGTTTATATAGAGTTTGGGAAAAAACTAGCCGTTTATAGCCGTTAGGAGTTAATTTTCGAACCTGTCTGCCGCGAACCGGAAGTCCGGATGAGGGAACCGGAATTCCGGTTGGAAGCAACCGGAATTCCGGTTGCCCATCCGGAATTCCGGATGGCAAACAGAGAGCAAAATCAGTTTTAAGCCTATTTTCCCATTTTTCAATTCTTTATAACTTTTAGCTCATTTATCCGATTTCAAAAATTCCAATTGCGTTACGACCGTATCGGGATGTATTTTCTTAAAAGTGAATTTAGGATAATTATTTCTCATTTTAAAAAATCACCATTTTTTAGTGCGTGAGTGAGCCAAATTCTATACTTATGACTTAAAGTATACTTGCAATCACTTTACAAGACTAAGAAATGAAGTTAAACCTTTATCTTGAGTTTCTTGAGTCTTGAAGTCCAATTCGGGTCGTTTCCGGAAAACTTGGTAAAATGACCATTTTGCCCTTGGTCATAATTTTGACTTTGAAGTGCTAATTCACTTTAGTTTTTGCTACAAAATCAACAAATCATTAGTAACAAATAATAATCAAATATTTGTTAATCATCAAAACAAGGAGACTTAAGAGTTTGGGTCAACATGACCTACATGTCAATATAACAACGCTAATGAGCTGTAACGCCCTGGTTAGCCAAGACCGTCAAACTGTGTATTTTAAATAGTGCTTAACTCACTAAACGGGTCTTTAGGCCATAAACGTGCATCTAATGCCAGGGTTAAAATCTCAGTTAAAAGGAATGGATATTTTATTAAAAATGTTAAATTGTACATGGGATCCCATAATAATCTTTACAAAGTTGTTTATAGTCCAAAATGGCCATTACAACTCGAAAGTTACAATCCGCTAACCTAAGCGGCAAAATAGGGCTTAACCATAGTTCCTCTGAGAAACCTTTGTCGTGGTGGTCAAGCGGGTGCATATGTACACGTTGCCACCTAAGCTCTCCACTCATAGTTGGGTAAGCTTTTCTTTTCCTTTACTTGCACCACATAACACCCATGAGCTAAGGCTCAGCAAGAAAACTTATTACTGCATGCATACAAGTACAAGTAAATGAGTATAGAATCATTTTGGGGCCTGCAGCCCCAATAAGATGACCATGGAGTCAACCTTGGGTCCTTTGCTCTGAATAGATGACCATGGAGTCATCCTGGGGTCCTTTTTCCTAGATAGATGACCATTAAGTCAACCTGGGGACCTTTTCCCTGGATAGATGACCATGGAGTCAACCTGTGGTCCTTTTCCCTTGCCATAGATGACCAAAAAGTCACCCTAGGCCTTTTTCCTTAGCCTTGAGTAACTAGCCATATAACTAGTCAAGCGCTTTAGTTTTCTTCGACCCTGGGGTTGGACGAGCATGTAACACTCTGCTGATTAGATCTAATCATATCGACCAATGCTCGACGCGCTATTGCCGCTCTTGACTCATAAGTCAATGCTTTACGACCAGCGCTCATTGCTATTGCCGTCCTTGACTGATAAGTCAATGCTTTTCTGAAGTAAGTAATGCGAACAATCATTCATTATACAAAAAATATCCATATATAGAGCACTCAACATGCTTCATCAATAATCATGTGCATTTATAAGGGCCACTACCCAATCATGTATGTCACATAATGGGTGCGGTTTTCTTACCTCAGGTCCAAGCGTAAAATAATGTAAGAGCGACCCTTGAGCACGATCCTGACCTTGAGGCCTTAGCGGTAACCTAATCATAACCAAATATGAAACCCCATTAATAATGAGCAATTAAAGGCTTCTGGACCAAGTCCTAGCCTCCGCGACCTCGAATTCTACCAAATCGAGTAGTAGATTCGATCTCGAGCCTTAACGTTTGAAACCCCGTCATTAAAACCTATGCTGGCTAAAATGAAACAGACGGGTTGTGACCTGCCCCCAAGGATCGCGACGCGCCTCCCAGATATAAAGCCCCCTATCTGGGTGCCAAGGGTGAGCCGCGACTTGCCATTGAGGGTCGCGGTGCGCCATCAGGACAGTGCCCCTCCTAGGCCCTAGGGTTCGTATAGGTCGCGCTACCAAAGAACACAGTCGCGAATTGACATTGTGAACCCAGCACCCCTATTATTCCTTCAGCCCAAACTCAATAAAAAACACTACCAAACAATCCCAAAATCAAAACTGAACCCAGTACAACATTATCACCAAACCAGCAATAAAACCCAAGCTTTAACACACTCAAAACACTACCAAAATCCCAATTCCATAACCAAGCTTTCATGCTTAAGAACAACCAAAACTATAAAGAAAATCAACCAAAAACAGAATTTGTAAACCTCAGCTCAGCTATTGATGAACGCCTCTTAGCTGCAGCAATTCAATCTTAAGCCCCAAGCATTAAATCCTGAAACTTGATTTTAACCTTAGCCTCAAAACCCAATCGAGAGAGAGAGAATGAGAAAATGATCGAGAGGAAAAGAGAGTGCCCTGTTCTGTTTTTTCTTCTTTAGCCAAAAGAAAAAGGTGATTAAGTCACCAGATTTTACCTTAAATGACTAAAATGTCCCTAGGGCCAACCTTCTCTCTCAAAGCCCCTTAATGGCAGTTTTGTCATATTCCACCTACCTCGTTAACCATAATTAATGTCTCTCAATTCCTGTTACTCCCAATATCCTCATATAATTACCAAATAATTTCCCATTACCCTCTCAATCACGGTAATGTACTAAGTACCCTTTTACCCGTAGGCTCACCCTGAGCCCAGTATTTGACCCGTTATGACTAAACCGTTAACTTTCTTCCTAGGATCGCCTCATGCCGAGTAACTCTAATATATCACATAATAATGTGGTCTCACCCATATATCACATACATGCACATAAATATACAAATATGCCCTCAACGGGCAAAAATTATGAAAATGCCTTTCTTATAAGAAATGACCCCGTATACATGCAAATACAGCCATATAATAATACGACTCACATAATCACATAATAACACATTAAACCAATTATTGCCCTCATGGCCCCCTAATGACGTAATGCAAACAGGCATATATCACATATCAAATATCCAGATATAAGGCATTCAACATGCTTAATCAATAATCACAAGCATAATCATAATCATGCACATTTACAGAGACTCAAGCTATGATCAATTCCATATTCAACATTCATGCCATGCCATAATCACATGTATAATATGCATCACATACTGGATGCAGTTTTCTGACCTTTGGTCCAAGCACAGGTTACCAATAAACGACCCTCGAGCACGATCCTGATTCTGAACTCCTAGCAATAACCTAGTCACAATAATATAGAATCCCGTAAAAAAATGAGTAAATAAAGGCTTCCAGACCGAGTCCTAGCCTTTGGGACGTCAAATTCTACTAACCTGGGTAGTAAGATCGATCCCGAGCCCTTAGGTTTAACTTCCCATGACTAAAGACCCACTTTGTCCACTTTTCCCCTTTTGGGCCGCGACCTCGAACACTAGAGCCGTAGCCCAAAGCCTTTCTATGTCTGTACTAGCGCCACAGTGCTCCTAACAGGTGTCGCGACTCAAATAGCCCAGCAGCCCCCTTCACCTTCTTCGTCATGCTTGAGCCGAGGCACCCAAGAACAAGGCCACAACTCGACCTCGAATCCACAGCCAGAAAACCTCCATTTTATCATTTTAAATCCTCCATAAACCTATCCAAACATATCCACACCCCAAAATCAAAGTTCCCAAACATATCAAAGGCCCAAAACCAACAAAATCCAAGCTTCAAACAACTAAAAAACTCATCAAAACACAGAATCCAAATTCAAAACTTATCTTTAGAAAATGGAAACTCAGAAATTCAAAGCTTAAATTACTTCAGATTATGTCGTTTCTTGCTAAATCCTCTAGCCAATAAGCTTCTAATCTTCCCTAGAATCGTTATGACTCTAACCTTCCTTAAATTAGAGTCCTAAAACTCAAGTTTCCTTCGAAAATGCTAACGTCGTCAAAAAGAGAACGGGAGAGAGAGAGAGAGAGAGAGAGAGAGAGAGAGAGAGAGAGAGAGAGAGAGAGAGAGAGAGAGAACGTACTGAACGTTCTTTTATGTTTCTGACAGGTTACTTCGAGCTTAAGTAACCTTATGCAAATCCTAGTGCTCGGGGTCCAAAAAATGCCCCCAGGGTAAAATAGTCAAAATTCCCAGAATTCCCTCCTGATCTCACTAACTCCAAATATATCATCAAATAATCATTCCCATTACCCAATATCCTGGTAATGAGCTAAATACCCAATGTACCCCTTGATTCACTCCGAGTCAAGTATGGGTCTCGTTGTGACTTTCCCATTGGATTGCTCCCTAGGATCGTCTCATGCAGAATAGCCCAAACATATATCCACATAATAATGTGGTCTCAAACACACATCACACATATGCCAAATATACCGAAAATGGGCCAAATTACAACAATTGCCCAATTAATCAGAAATGGGCCCACATGCACATTTAATACACCAAAAGCATGCTTATCAAGTCATATTATAATATAACTCACATAATCACATAATGATACATATAAATATCATATAATCACATAATTTCCATAATTTGCCACCCGGGCCCCCTAATCAAGGCCCTAATCCTTGTTAAGAAATTTGGGACGTTACAGTTGTGGATCACCCAACTGACGTTCCTTTATTCTTTCTAACAGCGTAGACAGTAGTGTAATATTGGCCAATTGGTCAACCATCAATTCTCTACCAGCTCTGGTCATATCCTTTGCTAACTCTCTGGATATCAGTCTCGCACTAAAAATCTGTCCCAGACCCTTCCGACTTAAGGCATCTGCCACTACGTTGGCCTTCCCTAGGTGATACAGGATTTCACAATAATAATCTTCCACCAACTCCAGCAGACACATTTGTCTCATGTTCAGGTCTTTCTGTGTGATAAAGTAATTCAGGCTCTTGTGTGGTCAATGTATATCATACACTTTTCCCCATAGAGGTAATGCCTCCATACCTTTAACGCAAAGACCACTACTGTCAACTCTAAATCATGAGTGGGGTATCTTTGTTCATACTCTTTCAACTGGCATGAGGCATAAGCAATCACCTTCCCTGAATGCATAAGAACGCAACCTAAACCCCAATGTGAGGCATCACAGTATATCACAAAATTCTCCTGATTTGTCGGGAGACTCAAAACTGGAGCTGTAATCGACCTCTGCTTCAATTCCTGGAAGTTGTTGTCACACTTGTCTGACCACAAAAACTTCTGATTTTTGCGTGTTAGTTCAGTCAATGAAGTGGCAATCTTTGAGAGCCCTTCCACAAAATGCCTGTAATAACCTGCCAACCCAAGGAAGCTCCTAATATATGAGGCATTCCTTGGCCTTTGCCTATCTCTAATCACCTCAATCTTGGTTGGGTCCACCTTGATCCACTCCTTACTGACAATATGACCAAGGAAAATTACCTGAGATAACCAGAACTCACATTTCTTGAACTTTGCAAACAACCTATGCTCCCTCGGTCTCTGTAGAACCAACCTCAGATGCTACTCATGTTTTGACTCTGATTGAGAATATACTAGAATATTGTCGATGAAAATGATTACAAACCGGTCCACGTAATCCTTGAACACCTTGTTCATTAGATCCATAAAAGCAGCTGGGGCATTAGTCAACCCATAGGACATGACTAAGAACTCATAATGCCCATATCTGGTACAAAAGGCAATCTTCGATATATCTCCCTCCTTGACCCTCAGCTGATGATAACCAGATTGAAGGTATTTCTTGGTAGAGGATACTTGTTCTTAATTGTTAACTTGTTTAGTTCCTTGTATTCAATACACATCGTAAGAGAACCATCTTTTTTTTTTTTTTACAAACAGAACTAGTGCACCACACAGTGAGAGACTGGGTCTAATAAAACCCAAGTCTAACAGCTCCTGCAGTTGTACCTTTAGTTCTGTTAATTCTAATGGGGCCATTCTGGAAGGTGCCGTAGACACTGGCTCCGTCCCTGATGCCAGTTCAATCACAAATTCATTCTCCCTGTGTGGCTGCAACCCTGGTAAATCTTCTGGAAACACATCAAGAAACTCACAGACCAATCTGGTCTCCTCTGGCGCCACTGGCACGACCTGAGTGGTATCTACCACACTGGCTAAGAATCCTATGCAACCACCTTACAATAGTTCTCTAGCCCTCAACACATATATCATAGGTACACGAGGTCCATGCACAATGCAACAATTACAAAAGGATCCTCACCTTCAGGCTCAAAGGTTACCATTTTCCTTTTGCAGACTATGGTTGCCCCATACTTCACTAACCAGTCTAGACACAAAATCATGTCAAAGTTGCCCATAACCAACTCTATCAAATCAACTGATAACTCTCTGCCCTCCACTGTCACTGGCAATGATCTGACCCCATCTCCTGGATACTACTAACTCTCCAGTGGGTAATAAGGTCCTGAACCCCACAATAGAATTATCACATGGTCTAAATTGTTTATCAATAATTATACTAGCAACAAAAGAACGTGTAGCACCAGAATCAATCAAAACAGTATAATGGGTTACGAAACTAAAAAGCTGATCTGTGATTACTGAGAGACAAGCCTCAACTTCTTCCTGTGTCAACGCGAACACTCGAGCTGGGGTCAAGCTATCCGCCTTCCTTGGATCTTCATTTCTTGCCCTTAGGCAATCTTTCTTCAAGTGTCCCACTATACCAGATAAAAATCAGGCCTTTGCCCGACACTCCCCCATATGGCACCTCTTGCATCTAGCGCACTACGGAAAAGTCCTCCAATCCTCACTGCCGCCCTGGAAGCCTATTGCAATACCACGTGGTCTCTTGATAGGGTCTGGAGCTGGGAAGGCATCATGAGCCTTCTTTTTCTAATCACTGGGGCCTCCGCCCCTACCTGAACTCACAAATGGAGGTCCCACCCTCCTAATCTCTCTCATGGCCGTGTTATCACGAAAAATTTTGTTCTCTGCTCTCTCAGCTATGAGCGCCTTCTCAACCACATGTGCATAAGTAGTCACCCCCTACATAGTGGTAGTGTAAAAATCCCGAGCTATCCTAGGCTGTAGCCCCTGGAGAAACCTCTCCCTTCTGGTCCCATTAGTGGGCACCAATTCCACGACAAACTTTGCCATTCTATCAAACTTCAAAGCCTATTCAGTTACTGACATACTCCCGTGAAGCAGTTTACTGAATTTTTTAGCTTTTGCAGCCCTGATGGAATCATTGTAGTACTTTTCATTAAACGTAGTCAGAAACTCTTCCCAAATTAGGGCATTAACATTTCTGGTAAGGGATATCACTTCCCACCAAATTCGGGCATCCTCCCGAAACATATATGTGGCACAGCCACCCTCTCATGACCAAACACTCTCATAAAGTCTAGGATGGTGGTTACGATACTCATCCACTGCTCGGCCTTAGCTGGATCTGCATTACCCTCAAAGACTGTAGGGTGCTATTTCTTGAACCTTTCATAAAGAGGTTCCCATTTATTCCTAGCCTCTGGCAGCTGTTCAACAATTGGCACTTCCTCTGGTAATATGTTCCTTGTAGGAACTTGTTGGGTTCTCAGCAGGTAGATTTCTTCTTTCTTCCGCATACCCTGGCTTGCAAATCAGTAAGGAACTGTTGCCAATTCTTAGGAGTTGGCTAAGGGGTCTGACCCTGGTCATTATCCTTACCCTGTTTGTCATTCTGGCCCTTATCTTCCTAGCTAGCTGATGATTCAATCTGCCTTGGAAGCATACTTTCAACCTTATACCTTGCTGCAATAATCAAAGTAGCCAATTAGGTAGTGATAACTAAACCTCTTGCTGCCTCACGATCCAAGATCAAGTAGATACTCATTCACAGTCAACAATCATGCTAATAAGCATGTCAGTTCCTATTCATAACAATTAACAATGCTAATAAGCATTTTCTGGCATACATGTATCTATGACAATGTTAATAAGCAGTTCTTTGGCATTCCCAAGTAATATCAGTGCTAATAAGCACATTTTTGTTCTTCATGAAATAGTCAAGGGCCAGGCCCTATCAGTATATCTCATGCTACCTAATATGGCATACAGGTACAACATTTATATCATATTTAAGCACTTCTACACATAACCACATAAATAGTTACCGAACCCTGAGTCCAGCTTGTCTTTAGTGGCGAGTGTACATGACCAGCTAGTCTACAAGAACCCTTAACCTTGGCACACTATGATACCAAGTTGTAACGCCCTGCTTTGTACCCTAATCTTAGCCCAAGTTCATTCATTCAGCTTAGGTACAAGTGGAAGATAATTACGTGGAAAAGTAGTCAAGTAGAATGTCAGATTATTATCTATACGGACAGCTCGAGGTTCGTAATGGTCAGACCTGGTGTTAGGCGTCCAGACTTTACGACAAAATACAAATAAGATAAGTCATCAAAGCACTAGCTCAGGGTTGAATAGCTGTCAGAACACAAGCTAGTGGAAGATACACAGCTCGGGTGCTTCAGATATAATGCATATTGTGGAGTTTGGCGACACTGGAAGTTTGGCGTCATTGCCACCGAATCCAAATCCAGACTACCTAACTACCGTCGAGTTGGAAAACATGCAATTATGGAGCCATCTCACTAAGGAAAACAGGCAGATTGAGGTGGTTTTGGCTTGATTACCCCCACAGGCAATCGACGTTAATGTTAGCAAGAGGCAGAATGTGTCTCATAAGTCCCACATGAATAAATGATCCAAACTGAGTCAATAAGTCAGAACCGCAACTCCAAGTTCTGTACCTATGGCACAAGATCGCTAGAATGCTCGACCCACCGATCATTATAGGGGTCGTCAGCATGTCAGTTGGTCGGTTAGGAATGCAACCCCAAGTTCAGTGCCTTCATCACCGGCCCCTAGGAATGCCCATTTAAATACACGAGGGGTGGTTGGGACTGGCTCACGAAGTGCTCCAACAAACCCTCATATGTCGCAATCGGATCACCAGGCACAGAGAACTGGAGACATTGGAGTAGGACATAGGTGGGCTAATTTAGTTCGCCCTAATGGAACGAGAATAGCCTCACCAATAATTCATTCCCCGTCGCCTATAAGACATCCAACACCACCTCATCCTCAATGGGACAGTCCAACTTATGGAGACGGTAGGAGGAATTCTCCCCCTTCTGCCAATGCATACGTCCCATGAACACGTGTAAAAAACCCAGATCCTCGGCCCTAACTGCGAGCTGTAAGCTTCGTAAATGGGAGCTACTGGACCAAAATTCATCGTAGCGGTACGTCCAAGAGTGACCTAAGAAATCAGTTAAGGTCAGCCCAGAGACCTCAGTACGATCCGCAACCTGATTTGCGCGATCATTTGAATTCATAGAGAAGGAATCCAACTCAGAATGAAGATATTAGCTATACTCGACAAGAATAAGGTTCGTACATAGTACATGATAACGGGAATGCCCCACAAAACCAAGCTCGAGCTTGGAGGGACAATAACCCATCAAATGAATACGATAGGATGGGAGCTGTCGAACAGCCCCCTGGTAACCTAGGGACCAAGGACTAAACCCTCGAAAGACTAGCCTTAATGGAAGAGCAAATGAAAATGCTTTTATCTGGAAAAGAAAAAGTCGACTGCGACTTAGATGAGGAGTTCAAGCCTTACGCTCCAAATATTGTGGTGACCACTTATACTGTAGGCTTGAGAATGCCACACCTATCAAAATTTGATGGAGATGGAGATCCGCCAGATCACCTCGGAATGTTTAACACCATGATGATGGATCACAATGTCAGGCTCAATCTAAGATGTATCTTATTCCCTGCAACTCTGGTCGGGCCAGCCAGGCAATGGTTTAAGCAATACAAGAGGCATTCTATAAGCTCGTGGAAGAAGTTTCCTTCTGATTTCAAAAAAGCATTCTGAGCTTCACAGGCAGCTCAGATTGATACTGATTCATTGGCCAATGTAAAGCAACAACCTGGTGAGACATTGAAAGCATACATAAGTAGATTTTCCAATGTTGCTGCATGGGCTAAGGATGCTGATGACAACTCTAAGCTAATGGCAATGAGGACAGGAATCCTCGTCGGGGGCAACCTGTGGCAGGAACTCCAAAGAGAAGGAGTTAAGAGTGTGGACGAATTCTTGGCCCAAGCTCAAGAATGGATTAACCTAGAGGAGGCGTGAGCTTCTGTTGCGGGAAGTAGCCAAACCCCTGTTCAGCCCGTTGGAGCAGTAACAGACGTTGTAGTTACGCCTCAAACTGTTACCCAGAATAACCTAGGGGGAATAATAAAAGGAAAGGAAATGGCGAGGGCGACCAGAGTGGGACAAAGAAAAATAAGTCTGCGGAGAAGTTCAATCATGTTTACGTTACTTATACCGACCTAATGGACACTGGAGAGCACATCTTCCTGGCAAATTGTAATCGCCTTCCATTGAAGGAGCCAGAACTGTTAAAGAAGCAGAGGGCAAAAAGAGATTCATCAAAGTTCTATCGATTCCATAATGTCATCAGTCATACCACTGATGATTGCTGGCAGTTGAAGGACAATATTGAAACCTTCATTAGGGCGGGACCATTGGCCCAGTATGCTCAAAATCGGGTGAATCTGAGTCAGCTCGTTGGTTGGACCCTGTAGCTTGTTCCAGAAGCTTTGATTAACCAACTCGGAGCTCAAGCAAACTAGGTCGACCCTTCCTCGATAGTAGGGGGAGGTATAACAACGATTTCGGGAGGACCTCATTTGGCAGGCATGAGCAGCGGGGCCTAGAAGAGGTACATTAACGAACTAAAGTCCCATAACAGGGTGGAGTTCATCTCGGAACAACAGTTATCAAAATAGCAGCAATTGGAAAAACAACCAATCATTTTCATAGAAGAGGATGCTAGCCACGTCCAATTCCCACATAACGATCTGTTGGTCATAACCATTCAGCTCGCCAACTGGAGGGTCCGAAGAACACTAGTGGATAACGGAAGTTTCATGAATCTACTCTTCAGGACCACACATGAAAAAATGGGGTTATCTGTGACTGATTAGAAGGTGACCTCAATGACTCTGTATGGGTTTTTTGGTGAAGGGTCGGCAGCCATCGGGACGATCATATTGGTGGTGACATTGGGAGAAGACTCATGAACTGTTTCCAAGTTACTTGAGTTCGTGGTAATCGATTTTCTGACTTCATCTAATGTGATTTTAGGATAACCTGAGTTGATTGCGTTTGAAGCCATAACCTCTATCTGCCACCTAGCAATGAAATTCCCCTCAGCCGTGGGAATATGCAACGTCAGAGGTGATCAACTCACTGCCAGGGAATGCTATAGAATTTCTATGAAGGGAAAATCACAACCTAGGTAGCAATCGATGGTTATAAATGACAGAGGTGAGGAGTCCTAGGAAGTAGAAGTTACTCGCGGGACGGAAGAACCTCAGCAAAAAGAGGATGGTGATGTTGCCCAACGCGATGACATTGACCCACAGGTAGGCGAAGGCAGATCAGAACTCCAAGCCATAGAAGAGCTCGAGGAAGTAAATATCGACTCTAAAGATGCTTCAAGAGTTGTAAAGATTGGGAAGAATGTTGACGATAAAATAAAGAAGGAGCTGGTTGATTTCTTACAGGAAAACCTAGACGTTTTCGCTTGGTCACCTCAAGATATGGTGGGAATAAGTCCAAATGTAATCATGCACACCTTAAATTTGGACAAGAATATGCCTGCAAAATCTAAAAAATGGAGACATTTTGGAGCGATCCGAGCTGAAGCCCTTTAGGAAGAAGTAGCTCGATTATTAAAATGTGGGTTTATCCAGGAGGAAAAATACCCGATCTGGGTCGCCAATCCCGTGTTGGTCCTGAAGCCAAATGGGAAGTGCAGGACCTGTATTGACTTCTCCAATATAAATAAAGCTTGTCCCAAGGATTGTTTCCCACTACCAAGGATTGATCAATTGGTAGATGCCACGGTAGGTCATGAGCTCATGTCCTTCATGGACGCGTATTTTGGATATAACCAGATTGTGATGAATCATGCGGGCCAGGAACATACTAGCTTCATGACTGAACATAACGTATACTATTATAAAGTTATGCCCTTTGGGCTTAAGAATGTTAGGGCTACATATCAATGCTTGGTCAACAAGATGTTCGCTAATCAGATCGGGAAAAGTATGGAAGTGTATGTCGATGACATGCTTGTCAAATCAAAAATTTCCAACAACCATGTGTCCGATCTAGAAGAGTGTTTTGGAATATTAAGGAGGTATGACATGAAGCTGAATCCCCCGAAATGCCCTTTCACAGTGGCCTCTGGAAAATTCCCAGGGTTCATAGTCAACACGAGGGGGATCGAGGCGAATCCTGAGAAAATCAGATCGTTGTTAGAAATTCCCTCACCCAAGTCGCGTAAAGAAGTTCAAATTCTAGCTGGGAGGGTGGCGGCTTTGAATCGTTTCATTTCAAAATCCACTGACAAGTGTCTGCCATTCTACAACTTGCTCAGAGGAAACAAAAAATTTGAGTGGACCGAGGAGTGCAAACTGGCATTCCACGACCTAAAAACGCATCTGGCCGAGCCCCTCGTATTATCTAAAACTATGTCTGGAGAATCTCTGTTCCTTTATTTGGCTGTGACAGAGAATGCAGTCAGCGCCGTATTAGTTCGAGAAGAAGATCGTGCTCAGAAACCAGTTTATAATGTAAGCAAGAGACTTCTCGGAGCCGAGTCACGATATCCATTGATAGAGAAGTTAGCATTCTATTTGATATTGGCTTCCAGAAATCTCCGACCATATTTCCAGTCCCATTCAATCAACGTCTTAACCGACCAACCATTAAGGCAGGTTCTGCAAAAACCTGAGACGTTGGGACGTCTTCCAAAATGGGCCATCGAACTTAGCCAGTTCGAGATTTTGTACATGCCACATGCCTCAATTAAAAGTCAGGCCCTTGCTTATTTTATGGTTGAATGAACCGGTTTTCAAGAGGAGCTCTTAAGGGAGCGGTGCAAGAATTATGGAAAAATTTCATTGACGGGTCGTCAAACGAGAATGGATTAGGAGTTGGGATCATCTTAATCTCACAAGAAGGGCATCGATTTCACACAACTCTAAGGTTTTGATTTGAAGA
Source organism: Humulus lupulus (assembly GCF_963169125.1). NCBI lineage: Eukaryota > Viridiplantae > Streptophyta > Magnoliopsida > Rosales > Cannabaceae > Humulus > Humulus lupulus. Next base: position 93,915,693 of record NC_084793.1, read on the forward strand.
ATCCAACAACGAAGCCGAATATGAGGCCTTACTAGCAGGACTGAGGGCAGCAAGAGAACTCAAGGCGAAAGCCATCCGATCCTATAGCGATTCCCAACTCGTGATCAATCAAGTATTGGGAGAGTATCATGTCTGAGGTACCAAGATAGAAGCCTACCTAGCTAAGGTAAAGGAAGAACTGTCAGAATTTGAGTACAGCTATGTTGAACAGATTCCCCGCGAGCAGAATTCTAATGCTAATGCTTGGGCAAGGCTTGCTACCACAAAAGAGGCTGAGAAATTGAATGTGGTGGCCCGAGCGTGACAAGAGAAGTGATAGAGGTTAGAATGATCAACATAAGGCCGACCTGGAAGACTCACATAATGGAATACTTCGCAACAGGAAAGTTACCTGACAACAGAAAAGTTGCGAGAAAAGTACTTTATCAAGCACCACGGTATGTAATAGTAGATGGAACCTTATATCGGCATGGTCATTCATTGTCTCTCCTAAGATGCGTTCTACCTTGGGAAGACAAAACCATTTTACAAGAAATACACGAAGACTTTTGCGGAGAACATGCTGGGGGAAAAACCTAACAATGAAGATACTGAGGCAGGGCTATTACTGGCCCACTTTAACGAAAGACTCGATCTTGTATGTTCAGAAGTGCGACAAATGCCAGCATTTCGCCATGGTTGCTCTAGCTGCTCCAGTCGAGCTAACGATGATTTCATCCCCATGGCCATTTGCAGTATGGGGAATCGCCCTAATAGGCTCCTTACCTATGGGAAAAGGAGGAGTTCGTTACGCAGTGGTAGCGATCGACTACTTCACAAAGTGGCTAGAAGCCGAGCCTCTGGAAACCATCATTTCAAAAAGAATCCTGGACTTCGTGGTAAAGAATATTATATGTCAGTTTAGGCTTCCTAAAAAGATCGTGTCAGACAACAGGACACAGTTCGATAGTGATCTCTTCACTGACTTCTGTGAAAAACATGGCATCACAAAGAGTTTCTCATTAGTAGCATATCCACAAGCCAACGGGTAGGTCAAGGCTGTAAACAAAACACTTGAGGTAATCCTCAAGAAGAGGTTAGATGAAGCCAAAGGATTATGGACCGAACAGCTCCCACAAGTACTCTGGGCCTACCAAACTTCTCATAGGACCTCCACGAGGCATACTTCTTTTTCCCTAACTTTTGGAAGCGAAGCTGTACTTCCCATCAAAGCCATGGTAGCTACTCACAAGTATAGTTAATTTAATCAAGAACAGAATGATGGACTAATTAACGCATCTCTCAATCTGATTGAAGAAAAACGAGAGGAGTCACAGTTATAGCTCGCCCATTATCAACAAAATATCACTTGTTATTTCAATTCAAAGGTCAAGGGTCGTATACTGGGATTAGGAGACCTGGTTCTCTAAAGGGTCTTTTTGGCGAATAAAGATCCCAAGGATGGTGTGTTAGGCCCGAACTCGGAAGGACCATACCAAATTGTAGAAGTCTTACATGAGGCAACTTTTAAGATAATGTAAGGCTTATTTATAAAAAGACGTTTTTATTAAATAATAGATGGATTTTTAAATAACTATTTCTTAGTGTCGTTATTGCAAGCTTGTGTTCTCATATTTGTAAAAGTAACCACGAAAGTTTATGCATTCTGGTTACTTGGGGGGCACATAACAGAGGTTGGAAAAATTAAGCCTGCTCGGATAAAGGTCCGAAACTTAGAAGCTTGGAAAAATTGATTATTCAATGGCTTTTTAAAGCTCGAGTTTTCAATAAACCTAGCACGAACTAAGTTTAAAACATTTGAAACCCTGGACGTAACCAGGTCCGAAACATAGAAGTTTGCAAAAAATTATTATTCAACAGATTTTTAAAGCTCGAGTTTTCAATAAACCTAGCCCGAACTAAGTTTAAATCTTTTGAAACCCTGGACGTAACCAGGTCTGAAACTTAGAAGTTTGCAAAAATTGATTATTCAATGGTCTTTTAAAGCTCGAGTTTTCATTAAACCTATTGTGAACTAAGTTTAAATCATTAAAAACCCAAGATATAACCAGGTTCGAGGCTTGATTCTTAATAGGTATGATACAAAAAGCAAACAAAAACTTGGATATAACCAAGTTCGATAAGATCTATCCCGATCTAAAAATCGATTCCTAAAATCTCAAATTTACAAGAGTCTAAGGATTCGTGAGCATAAGAAGATAATAAAGGAAGGACAAATGAATCAAAAGTTAGATATATATTAAAAATAAGGCAAATAAATATATTGTCACACCGAGGAGAAATAACCTCGAACTGAGCCCGAAGGCAATTTTTTAATATAAAAAAACTGTTAAACAATTACAAAGAAAGTCATAATAAAATCATTGGGCCCCATCAGCTCACCCCGTAGAGGTGACCTCCTCGCCATCTTCCTCCGCTACTCCAGAAGCCTCACCAGTTTTCGAGGTTCTTGTGATAGCCGAGCCTTGAATTTGGCAAGGTACGGATCCCACAACCCCGACTCCATCAAAGAGAAGTTTCCGTTCTGGTTGAAATCCCAGCAGTGGTATAACATCTCCTCCATGGCTAATGATGACGCCATCTTTTCCTCCTTGGCTTTAACTTCGGCCTCTAGTAGTTTTGCTTTGAGCTCACCAATCTCAACCTGAAGCTGTTCAGCATGATGGTTCGCTTCTGCGGTCTGAGCTTGGGAGGTGAATAGTGCAGACTTTGCAGCCTGCTCTTTTTCTTGGGAAGAGGTGAGAGTGCCTTGGCAACCTGCTCATTCTTCTGAGCAGTAGTCAAGGCAACTTTGGCGGCCAGCTCACCTTCCTTGGCAGTGGCCAACTCGGCTTGGAGCTCTTCATTTTTGGCCCTAGAAATAGTTATGCTGCGGTATTGGGCCAGAACAGATGATAAAATAACAAGAAGTAAAACATATAAGGTGAAGAACACAGTAAAAAAAAAATAATCACCAGATGTGGGAGAAGAACTCACGGTGACTTTCATCCCCATGGCAGACCTGAAGATATTCTTTGGGATGCGCTCCTCTATGGTTCCCAGGTCCCTCACACTAGCTTTATAGGTGTGTCCCACCATATGAGATATTGTCTCATAAATTATACCCCGAAAGGCTTTAGGGACCCTCTCCAGGTCCTGAGGATCAATCAGTATACGCACGGTGGGGGCATTAACCTGTATCACTTGAGGAGAAGGCATGAGTTGAGGTGGGAGAGGGGTAATCTGCTCAACGGTGAAAGAGATCACAGGAGCTAGCCCCGAGCTGGGCTCGTGTCCTTACCCTTAGCAGGGGATTTTGAAGTATTCCCCGCTGCAGAAGTGGTCTTCTTCACCACCCTGGGCCTCTTCACAACGGGGCCCGCTCCAGGCTTTTTAGCCTGAAAAGCAGTCCGTAGATCTGGATCTCCTGCTTGTTCCATTTCTTTGCCTATAAAGAACAAAGGGGGTTAGTTCACAAAAATTGTCAAAAACCTATATAAAGACAGAGGAGATAAAGATCATACCCTTTGGGTTGGGGGAGAAATCTATAATCACCAGCTCGGGTGTATGAACCGGGCTAAGCATTGTGACCTCCGGCTCTGGGAGTAATGGAGAGGAGGGGGAATCTAGGTGTATAATGTAGCGTCCCAAAAATTTCTAATAAGGCTTAGGGCTTTGTTAAGCATTCTTGGAGGGCAATAAGTGATTTATTATATTAATATGTGAATTTGATGAGTATGTGATTAGAGATGCATGTTTAGGTGAATTAAATATGCATGTGGGCTCCGTTCAGTTGTTAGAGGGATGTTTGTAAGTTTAGCCTATTGAGGGCATACATGCAATATTTGTGATTATTGTGAATATTGTGATATATTTGTGTTTAATGATCTGAGACAGTCCTAGGGAGCGGTTTAGCTAGAAAGTCACAACAGGGTCGAATACCCGACTCAGGGCGAGTCGAGGGGTATTTCAAGCATTAGATATTTTATGGGGTTATCGGGTTATGAAAATAAATATTTGGAGATATATTTGAAGTTAGAATTTTTAGGAGGGAATATCGGGGAAATTTACCATTTTGCCCTTGGGGACGTTTTTGGTACCCTGAGCCTTTGGGGTAACTTTAGAGACCTATGTTAAGTGAACAAACCTAAGGATACGTTCAGAAACTAGGAAACCGACCCAAACCCCTTTCCTCTCTCTCTCTCTTTCTCTAAACCATACCAAGAGAAACACTTAAGATTTAGCAAGGATTTGGGCTCTAAACTTGGGGATTAGCTCAGTTTCAACTTGTGGATTCAAGGAGAGGCTAAGGTAAGCTTTAAACTATGATTCTAACCATTAAATTATGTAAGTTATTTGCTGGGTATTAGTTTTATTAAGTCTTTGAGGTTGAAGATTGAGTTTGGGATTTGATGAAGTTTTAAGCTAGCTTCTTGTTAGGTTTTGTTGCTAAGGCTATAGTAGAGCTACTGTGGTGATTAAGTTGGGTTGTTGGAATGATTTTGGGGTAAATTGGCTTGGTTTTGATGGTGAAAATGGAGGATTTTTTTTTGGTTCGAAGGGTTGGGTCGCAGAATTGTTCTTGCTGAGCCGCGACCCTCTAGAACAGTTGGGAGGCCAGGAAGAAGGGCGGGCCGCGACACACCATGGATTGGGTTGTGGTGCGCATGGCCTGTTATGGGGGTTGGGGTTTCTGGTTGAGGCGGGCCACGACATGGGATCTTGGGCCGCAACGCTTAGTGGGTTTTTGAGCCCCAAGGAAGTTTTAGGCTCGGGAATCCAAAATCTAAGGCTTTGGATGGATTTTATCACTCGAATTGATAGAATTCAAGGTCTCGGAGACTGGAATTATAACCCAAAGTTATTTAATGGATTATAACTTGATGGATAGATGTTGTTGATACATTATGACTAGGTTTTCAGCGAGGCTCAGACTAGGGGACTGTGCTCAGGACATCGGTGCTCAGAAAGCTTGGGACACAGGTAAGAAAACTGTTGTACCCATAGAGCAGGGCTTGGCCCTATAATATGTGTTGCACGGCATGACCCTATGTGATTATGATGCAGGGCATAGCCCCATATTTTATGTTTATGTATGTTTAAGTATTTGTTAAATTATGCTATGTGTGCATATTTGCGAATGAACGGCAAGGGCCGGGTATGGTGAAGGTCGAGAACGGCGAGGGCTGGGAACGACAAAGGCCAAGAATGGCAAGGCCGAGTACAGCAAGGGGCTGGGTGCAGCATTAAGCACGCTGAGTGCGAGTTTCCAGGGTGAGACCCCTATAGGATACCTAGGATATCCTCATGGTGTATACCGCGAACCCAGGGCCTGGTAAAGCTCCTTGGACGACATGGTCGTTATGTGTTTAGCCTGTTGGCGATTTTACTATATGCTGAATGATAGATTTGCATATGCTGTTTGCTTGTGGGGAGTTTTCTTGCTGGGCTTCAGCTCACGGGTGCTCTATGGTGCAGGTAAGGGCAAGGGGAAGGTCGACCAACCATGAGTACGGAGAGCGTGAAGCGACGTGTACATGTTTGGCTTGCCTGGCTGCGACGACCAGGGGTATTTTTGGGAGATATTTTGTATTAGTCCGAATTTTGTCGTTTAGTAGACTTTAATCATATGTTTGAGTTGTAAATATTTCTAAACAGTATTTTGGGATCCCAAATGTTTGGCGCTTTATAATTTTCAATGAATGATTACATTTTCAAATTATGTGACTTTTATTTTATCTACACTTTTGACTTAAATCCTCGATTAGCGAGTTAATTGCACGTTTTAAACTCACTTAGTAACATATCTAAGGAAGTAGGGCATTACATATAATATCTAAAATCCTAGGGAGTACAGGTCCCTCCTCAGGGCTAGATTCGTCTACATATTGCCTAGATCCAGGAGCAAATGCCCCTTGTAGCAGAGTGGGCCAAGTCTTAAGGTTAATTCCATATTCTTTAAAAATAGACTACCTAAAGTGCAGTGTATTATCAACAACAATGGTTCCTTTAGGGTAGCTATGGTCATAGCGCACCACGAAACGGTCCACGCATTGGAAGAGAGTTATGTTTAGGTTCAGATCAGTGGGGTGGCGACTAACTAGCTAGTTGGGGTTGAAACGAATTAACCTAAAGCTAGCAGTAGCCCGGAGGGGCCGACTGCTGCCTTAGAAGCAGCTCGGTCAGGATCAGGTCTATGGTCTGCTTCAGGGGCCCGCCTTTTTTGCACGAGAGGCACCTCATCCTCTTCCTCCTCGGTGCCCTCGGTGGCTGGCAAGGCCTCTTGAGAGGAGGGAAGCTCGAGGATCACCGGAAGAGGAGCACGGGTCCTTAGGTCCAGTGTTTGGCCCTCGCTGATCAACTTACATGCCATCATCGTGACGTCATTCACGACTTGGCGATAGTCCTTTTCACTGGGGGAAGTCTGGACAACTTCTCATATTGACCCCTGAGGGTCGCAGATTTTCCCATCCTGGCGAATATGGCTTCATGAAAAGCAAATTCAATCAGGACGTGTACAAGAAAAATATTTTAAGTAAAAGAAATAAAAGTTCCTGAGCTGGATTTACAAAGATGGAAGACTTATGAGGTCGGTTGAAGTAATGGTGTTCGCAGTTCCTGAAGCCATTCGACATAAAGAATTAATCTTTACAGTCGTTTGGATGGTTGGGGAGCTCAATGACAGAGGCAGAGTTTGGAAATCGTGTGAGGTATTAGAACCCATCGTTGCGTCCCCATTGGTTGGGGCTTGCCTTGAGGCAGAATAAGTATGATATGTCTGCCGGGGTGGGGACCTCCCACTCATGTCTCAAGAATAGATATTTCAGCCCCGCCAAAAGTCTATATGAATTTGGGAGGAGCTGAAAATGAGCCAGTTTTACGTAGTTTAAGAAATCTATGAAACGCTGGTCTAGGGGAAGGAAGGCCCCAGCCTTCAGGTGCTCATCAATCCAAGCCGCGTAGTTTTCTTGGAAAGGGGCACAACTCTATTCCCCTTCGAATAAAGGTCAAGCTAGGAGATCGCTAGCTCCCATCTCGATGTTATGACTGAACATGATTTTTTTCACCTTCCCCTGAGCGTGATTTTTAAGATGATGTGCTCGGCCTCCAAGAACACGTTGGGGTCAACGGTAACTTCTTTCTCCACTACCGGACCGAAGTGCAGAATGGGAGAGCCACGGACGACCTGCTTCCCTTTGTCTTTGCGTTGGGTAGATAAGCTCACATATTTATTCTTTGGGGGGGGGGGGGGGGGGGGGCATCAGATCGCCTGATGACAAAGCAGCCTAGTTAGTAGGCAACCTAAGATGATCTATAACTATGTTGCGAGGGTACGGACAAAATGGGTTATTTTTTTTATATGAGCTACAGTTAGCCGAAACCCATCGCCTGATATTTAGGGATCCGTGTGTCTGAAATGTCAAGCCACTACTTTCCTTGGGAAGCGGTTTAGTGCAAAATCGCCCAAGAAAACGTAACCCTAAGCTATCTGGGTTTAAATCTAAAAGACCCTTCAGTTTCCTTACCCCGAATGGGTATTCATTAAACCAATTCACCATTAGGGTTACCTAGATTTACCTAGAAATTTCCCCAGTTTTATGAATGTCTTTTCTATAAAACATATTTGGACTCACCCATAGAACCTAAATCGAAACCTATTCCCTATGAACACTTAGAAATAGCCTAATGGTAACTACAATGAGTGTTTTGGATGAACATGGTTAAGAACAGAAATTTCATTGGATGAAATAAAAAAAAGGGGGAAAACTTTTCAAATCAAGGGGAGAGATACTTACAGGAAATACATTCACTGATTAAAGGGAGTAGACTCAGCAATAGGAAGCTCCTAGAAAGCTTCTGAATGTCTGAGCATGATGAAAATTTTTGGGGATTCTGGGGAAGAAGGGAAGCGTGGAAGTTCATAAAAGGGAAATTTTTAAATGCAAAGGTGGTGAGGTTTGAAATCTGGTCATCTTTTTTATACATAAATTATGGAAATTAATCTGGGCTATCCAATTTGGTTAGCTCAAGATGCAAGGGCCAAGATTAAATAGACCAAATGGTGGCAAAAAGTTCACAAGACAATTATTGTAGTCCTCGAAACCCAAACAGACGCCAATTGTAGAAGAACACATGTCCAGTACTCGAGTAGTAGGCAGGCATGGTTTTATGTAGCAAAAGTTCAAAAGCCCCTACTGTGTAGGTCAAAAAATGATGATGTCATACACGAGCAGGAGCTTGGGGGGCAAGTGTTGTACACTAATCTTAGCATGAGTTCATTCATTCAGTTCTGGTACAGCTGGCACATAATTACGTTGAAAAGTAGTCAAGTAGAATATCTGATTATTATCTATACGGACAGCTCGAGGTTTGTAATGGTCAGATCTGGTGTTAGGTGTCCCAACTTTAGCACAAACTACGAATAAGATAAGTCATCAAAACACTAGCTCAGGGTCGAATAACTGTCAGAACACAAGCTAGTGGAAGATACATAACTCGGGTGATTCAAATATAATGCATATTGCATACTAAGGGATTCCCAAAGATTCGGGATTTGCTTATATGCTTATTCATGACTAGGCTGTCATATTTATTATCCAAGAAAACGGGACATATATACTTTGTGATCATATCATATCCAAATATAAATGGAAATTATTTGTATTGAATGTAAACATTATGTAAATGCGTGATTGACTCACGTGGTTACCCAAACCTGTCCATGTAATTCCCCTATAAATATTGGGAATATTGGACAGAAAAGAGGGGATAATTCAATAATACCGAAACTCTGCCAAAATAGTGAAAGAAACAAAAATAATATTGACTCGTGGACTAGGTGGGCTTTAACCACTGAGCCACGTAAAATTTATGTGTTCTTGAGTGAATTCTTTGTTCTTTTTAATTACAGTTTACTATTAATCACTAATCTGCCCTTGTTATTTCTTAATACACTATTGGCGAAAAATCGCGTCAACACCCTGGTTAGCCAATACCGTCACACTGTGCATTTTAAATAGCGCTTAACCCGCTAAACGGGTCTTTAGGCCACAAACATTCGTCTAATGTAATTAATGGCCAGGGTTAAAATATCGGTTAAAAGGAATGTATATTTTATGGGATCCCATAATAATATTTACAAAGTTCTCCACTCATAGCTAGGTTAGCTTTTCTTTTCCTTTACCTGCACCACATTGCACTCGTGAGCCAAGGCTTAGCAAGAAACTTATTACTGCATGCATACAAGTACAAGTAAATGATTGTAGAATCATTCTGGGGCCTGCAACCCTTATCAGATGACCATGGAGTCAACCTGGGGTCCTTTGCCCTGAATAGATGACCATGGAGTCATCCTGGGGTCCTTTTCCTTAGATAGATGACCATGGAGTCAACTTGGGCTCCTTTGCCTTGGATAGATGTCCATGGAGTCAACCTGGGATCCTTTGCCCTAGCCATGTGACCATAAAGTCACCTTGGGCCTTTTGCCCTAGCCTTGAGTAACTAGCTGTAGAACTAGTCAAGCGCTTTAGTTTTCGTCGACCATGGGATCGGACGAGCGTGTAACACTCTGCTGATTAGATCTAATCACATCGACTAGCCCTCGATGCACTATTCCCGCTCTTGACTCATAAGTCAATGTTGTACGGCCAGCTCTCGACGCTATTGTCGTCCTTGATTGATAAGTAAATGCTTTTCTCAAGTAAGTAATGCGAATAAGCATTCATTACACAATAAATATCCATACATAGAGCACTCAACATGCTTCATCAATAATCATGCGCATTTACAAGGGAAAATTCCAATCATGTATGTCATATAATGGGTGCAGTTTTCTTACCTCGTGTCCAAGCGTAAAATAATTTAAAAACGACTCTTGACCACGATCTTGACCTTGAGCCCTTAGGTTATCCTAGGCATAACAAAATATAAAACCCCATTAATAATGAGCAATTAAAGGCTTTTATAACAAGTCCCAGCCTCTGGGACCTCGAATTCTAGCAAACCGGGTAATAGATTTGATCTAGAGCCTTAAGGTTTGAAACCCCATCATTAAAACCTATGCTGGCTAAAAAGGACTTGGCGGGCCACGATCTCCCCCAAGGGCCACGGCGTGCTTCCCAAACAGAAAGCCCTCCTGTATGGGTGCCAGGGGCAGGCCGCGACTTACCCTTGAGGGTTGCGGCGGGCCATCAAGATAGTGCCTCTCCTAGGTCCTAGGGTTCACACAGGTTGCGCTGTCCAAGAACACGACCACAACATGACCCTACGAACTAGCACCCCTGATTTTCCTTCAGCCCAAACTCAATAAAAGACACTCCCAAACAATCTAAAAACCAGAATTGAAACCCAGTACAACATTATCGCCAAACCAGAAATAAAACCTAAGCTTTACTACACTCAAAACACTACCAAAAACCAATTCCATAACAAAGATTTCAAGCTTAAGAACAACCAAAACTACAAAGAAAACCAACCAAAAACAAAATTTGTAAACCTCACCTCAGCTATGGATCAACGCCTCCTAGCTGTAGCAATTCAATCTTAAATCCCAAGTCTTAAATCCTGAAGCTTGAATCCTTAACCTTAGCCTCAAAACCAAACTGAGAGAGAGATGGAGAGAATGATCAAGAGGAAAAGAGAGTGCCATGTTCTTTTTTTGCTTCTTCAGCCAAAAGAGAAAGGTGACTAAGTCATCATATTTTGCCTTAAATGACTAAAATTCCCCTAGGGCCAACCTTCTCTCTCAAAGACCCTTAAGGGCAGTTTTGCCATATGCCACCTACCCCGTTAATCATAATTAACGTCTCTCAATTCCCATTACTCCAAATATCCTCAAATAATTACAAAATAATTTCCCATTACCCATTCAATTCCGGTAATGTACTAAATACCCTATTACCCCTAGGCTCACCCTGAGCCTGGTATTTGACCCCGTTATGACTAAACTACTAACTTGCTTTTTAGGACCGCCTCATGCTGAGTAACTCTAATATATCCATATAATAATGTGGTCTCACCCATATATCACATACATGGACATAAATATACAAATATGCCCTCAATAGGAAAAAATTACGAAAATGTCCTTCTTAAAAGAAACGACCCCATATACATGTAAATACAACCATATAATAATACAACTCACATAATCATGCATATAATCATATAATAAAATATTAAACCAATTATGGTCCTCCTGGTCCCCTAATCCAGACACTAAGCCATATTTGGGAATTTGGGACGTTACAAGAGTGTTTCCTTTGCATTCACAAGCAATATCAGTGCTAATAAGCACAACCTTTTAAATCATGCAGTAGTCAAGAGCGAGGCTCTATCAGAATATCTCATGCTACCTAATATGGTAGGCAGATAAGGCAATTATATCCCATTTAAGCAGTTAAACACATAACCACATAAATAGCTACCAAACCCTGAGTCAAGCTTGTCTTTAGTGGCGAGTGTACATGCCCAGCCTATCTTCAGGAACCCTTAACCTTGGCACGCTCTTATACCAAGTTGTAACACCTTGGTTAGCCAAGACTGTTACACTGTGTATTTTAAATAGTTCTAACTTGTTAAACAAGTGATTTGGCCATAAATGTGCAACTAAATGTGATTAACGTTCCAGGGTTAAAAATTCCGGTCAAAAGGGATAGATATTTCATTAAAACGTTAAGTTGTACATGGGATCCCATAATAAATGTTCACAAAGTTGTTTACAGTTCCAAAAGGGTAATTACAACTCAAAAATTACAATCCACTGACCTAAGCAAAAAAAATAAGGTTTAACTCTAGTTCCTCTGAGAAAGCTTGTCCATTGTTAAGCGGCCGCATATGTACACGTCGCCACCGAAGCTCTCAAACTCATGGCTGGTCTACCTTCCCTTTCCCCGTACCTGCACCACATAGCACTCGTGAGCCAAGGCCTAGCTAGAAAACTTAAACATGCTCATAAGCAGTTAATAATACATTACCAAATCACAATAGGCATGCCTAGCGGTAATAACCCTACTCATGCATGCATACCATTCATATAGATGATTACATTGTCATATGGAGCCAGTTGCCCTAATTACATGATTAATGAATCATACCAGGGCCTATTGCCCAAAACACATGATTAGTAAATCACACTGGGACCTGGCCCTAGGATATGGGACTATTAAGTCACCCCTGGGCCCATTACCCTATCCTCTGTATAACCAGCCTTGGAGCTGGCCCAACGTACCTGACGCTTAATTTTCCATGACCATTGGATCAGACAAGCGTATGATGCACTCCTGATTAGGCCTGACCATATGTCAAATCTTTCAACCAGCGCCCAGCGCGCTATTGTCGTTCTTGACTTATAAGTCAAGTCTTTTCAATTAGATAATGTAGACAAGCATATATCACATACAAAATATCTAGATATATAGCATTCAACATGCATAATCAACAATCGGATGCATAATCATTATCACGTGCATTTACAAGGGTCCAAACCCTAATCAAATCTATATTCAACAATCGAGCTAAGCCCTAATCATGTACATCATGTAATGGGTGTAGTTTTCTTACCATAGGCTCGAGTGTAATGTATTTTAAGAATGACCCTCGAGCACGATCTATTCCCGAGCCCTAGCGGTAACCTAGTCATAACCATAATAAATAATATTCATCAATATCGAGTAAATAAAGGCTTCCAGACTGGGCCTTAGCCTCCGGGATGTTTAACTCTACTAAACTGGGTAGTAGGATCGATCTCGAACCCTTAGGTTTGAGTCCCCGCACTCAAAACCTCCTTAGTGCTGAAAAAAACCTTAAGCGTTGCGACCAAAACATTAAAGTTGCGACCAACCGTAAGTCAGAGAGCGCAGGCCCTCCTTTCACAGAACACGGGTCGCGACGCATCCCACAGGCGCCACGACACAAGGGCAGATCAGGGAACCACCTAGGCTTTGGGTTCATAAGAGTCGCGATGCCCAGGAACAGGGTCGCGACCCGACCCCGCAAACCTAGTTTTTCCCCTGCCTTCGTCAGCCAACCTTACCCAAAAACCATCCCAAATCATACCCAAAGCCAGAATTAAATCCCAGTACAACATAACCATCAAACTAGCAACAAAACCTCAGCTCAATCTCCCTCAAAACTCCACCAAAACTCAAATACATAACCTTGAGCCTCAAAGCTCAAGAACAAAAAAAACCAAAACATAACTGAATCAAAACAGGGATTGGTGCTTACCTCAACTGTGGATTGAATCATCCTAGCTACAGCTAACCCAATCCTAGTCTCAAGAACATCAACCACACCAACTTCAAGCTTCCAAGCCTTGAATTTCACTAACTTTGCCCCAAAACCAGGCCAATACTAGAGAGATAGAGAGAGAGAGAGTGAACCGAGTGAAAGAGGGAGAAAGAGAGAGATAATTGTATTTGTTTACTTTGTTTTTGGTTTCATTCAGCTAAAGAATAGAGTGAATAAGTCACTAGCTTTGGCACAAAATGACCTAAATGCCTCTAGGGTCAAATCTCACTCTCAAATCCCCACAAAGGCACTTTTTTCATTTTCCACATACCCCATTAATCATAATTAATGCCTTATAATTTCCGTTACTCCCAATATTCCCGAATAGTTACCAAATAATTTCTCCGTTACCTGATCAATCCCGGTAATGCACTAAATTATCAAATTACCCTTGGGCTCACCCCAAGCCGGGATTTGACCCCGTTATTACTAAACTGTTAACTTGCATTCTAGGATCGCCTCGTGCCGAATGTCTCAAATATACCCACATAATAATGTGGTCTCAACCCATAAATACATAAATATACAAATATGCCCTCAACGTGCCAAAATTAATAAAATGCTATTCTAATAAGAAACAGGCCCACATGCATGCAAATACAGTCATATAATACTAAAACTCACATAATCATTCATATTATCATGTAATAATACAACAAACCAGTTATTTCCCTCTTGGCCCCCTAATCAAGGCACTAAGTCACAGTAGGGAATTCGGGATGTGACAACTTAGGTCTAGAGTTTGCTTGGTTGTAGCAACTGAGGTAAACGTTAATCCCTATTTTGATTCATTTCTATTTTTGGTTTTAGGTGTTCTTGAGCTTTGTGGCTCAAGAAGTTGAATTGGAATTTTGTGGAGATTTTAAATAATTTAAGGTTGGGTTTTGGTGCTGGTAATGTGTTGATAATGTTCTGGGACTGAGTTATGATTTTGGGGTTAGTTTGGACATATTTTTGGTAAGAATTGGATGAGGAAAAGCTGGGAAAATTGGGGTTCGTAAGGTCATACCACGATCCTGTTCTTGGGGTGCTGTGACCCGCGTGAACCTAGGGCCCGGGGGGTTCTATTTTGCTTTGCTGCACCACAGCCGTTCAGGGCTGAGTCGCGACACGTGTCCCTGGGAATGTAGGGGTTGGGAGCCTCTGACTTGAGGAGCGCCGTGATACATTAGGGGTTGCCGCGACACGCATAGGCAGAAATGGCCAAGGCATGTTTTGAGTGACGTGAACTTAAACCTAAGGGATTGGGATCGATTCTACTACCCGGTTTATTAGAATTCGACGTCCCGAAGGCTAGGAATCAGTCCAGAAGCCTTTATTTGCTCGTTATCGATGAAAATAATTGATTTTGGTTAAGACTACGGTACTGTTAGGGCTTGGGAAAGGATTGTGCTCTAGGGTCGTTCTTATTATACGTTGCACTCGAACTTGAGGTAAGAAAACTGCACCCAATACGTGTTAAATGTGATTATCTGCATGATTAGGGCTCGGCCACGTTAAGGAACATGGTCATTATTGTGTTTGTATTTAATTGACTGAGATATACGATTAATAAGTATTCTGCGTGATTAGGGCTCGACCCCGTTAAGGAACATGGTTATTACTGTATTTGTATTTAATTGGTTGGGATATATGGAATATGTATGCATACTTGTATTATCTGAAGTATGCTTATCGATATCTGGTTAAATCTTTATCTGGTTAAGGCATTGACTTATTAGTCATATGCTTATCTGTATCTGGTTATCTGTTTATCTGGTAGTCCGAATATATGGTTAAGGCATTGACTTATTAGTCAAGGGCGGCAAAAGCGCGCTGTGTGCTAGTCAAGAAGATTAGGCCTAATCAGGGACACACTAGTACGTTGGCCGATCCGATGGTCTTTTGGAAGAAATAATGCGCTTGGCTAGCTCTATGGCTAGTTACTCAGAGCTAGGGCATGTTAGGAACGGTTCATAGTGCGCATTATAAATTGTGGTAATGGTATACAATTTTTTTTTTCATATAAACAATCTTTATATAAGGATCCTTTAATATGCAATATGTTAATCAATATATAATATGAATATGAAAAATAATACGAAACGATTTACCTCTTGTAGCATATGATGAATCCTTGAATCTTTTCTTATATGTTTTGATATTCCTACACCTCAAGATGTGGGTAGGCACATAGAGAACAATGATCAATTTTGTGAATCAAAATTATTCTCAACACATGAGACTTTTGATTATAGGCTAGTGATGAGAAAAGTTTTTTGCTTTGTGAAAAAGATGATAGTTTTTCTTCTCTGTAACAACTTTATCAGACTTATTGTTTCTATTTTCTATCATATAGAATATATACACATTATTACCATAATAATAATAAAGAAAATCAATAATCTTTTATAATAATAATGATAATAGACAAAAATCTAACATTCCATTTTAAAACTTTTTTTAAAATGTTTAATTAATTAATTAAAAATAAAAAATAAAAAACTAATATCTAGTGACATCAGATGTGCCACATGCATAGAGCGGTCCAAGCTCTATGCATGTGACATATCCTTGAAAAATGGGAATTTAATTTTTTCATGTGTTTTTATTTTAATTAGTTAATAATTAGATATCCAAATAAGGTATCATCTTTTTAAGGAAAAAGATAACAACTTAAATTTCAAAATATGAATTTCCATAATCATCTTATTATCAATTAAATAAATATAATAGTCAATACCAATTTTGCCTATCCATATTTATTTATTCACACATAAATAAAATAATTTATTAAAATCAATTTCTTTTATTTCTACACAATTTTGAAATTGCAAAAATGAAATAATAAATTGTGCAACTTCAATTATCACATCATTGCACATTTATCCCAAAGAATAAATATTCTCTAAAATAGCCCATTCACAATTTAACCCTTGTATCAACTCTTACCTTTATTAGTGTTGATAGAGCTGCCCTGGGGACCTATGGACCAATAATTCAAAGCTCCAATAAATAAAAGATTATTAACAAAAACTCTTTGATTCTATAATCATATTTATTAATCTCATAATTATTCCACTATAAATATGAGATTGAACTCTTGAGAATTAAAGACATATATTTTACTAAGTACTTTATTGTAACCATAAAGTGTCCATTGATATAATCATTACATACAAAATAATCCTCTATTGATGATACATTATTAAGCGGGAATATACTTACCATTTTACCCTTTTAATTATATCTTGATTCCTAATGTACCATTGACTTTACTAGTGAAGGTTAGTTCATTATCTGATTATGAATTTTACGTCAATAACCTTTTTTGTTCCAAAAGCCAACCCATTAGGGAACCATCATTCAATTTATAAGATGGTATAGATTCCATATCTATTAAGTTATGTCCCTAGCCATATACATCATTGAGTCCACAAAATAATAGTTCTTAGCTTGATCATTCTAAATAACCGTAACGCATGAATCAAAGGATCAAGTGACATATATAGGAGTTCATAGTAACTTCAGGATTAAGATTAGTTTCTTGCTGAGCCTCGGCTCATGGGTGCTATGTGGTGCAGGTAAAGGGAAATGGAAGTTGGACCAGCCATGAGTTGGAGAGTTTCACTGGCAGCATGTACATATGCGGTTGCTCAACCACCACAGCCGGGGTATCTTGGAGGAGCTTGGGTTGTATTCCCTATTTTGCCACCTAGGTCGGCTTGGCTTGTATTTTGACATGTATATTAACCTTTTAAACGTTATTTTGGGATCCCATGTATGAACGTAGATATTTTAGTAAAATAGTTATTCCTTTTTAACCCTAACCCTTATCATTAACCGTAGTTACACGTTTATAATCAATGTAACTGATTAGCAAGTCTTGCATTATTCAAAGTACACAGTGTAATAGTCCTGGATTAGGAGGACGTTACAACTTGGTATCAGAGTTGTCAAGGTTTAAGGGTTCCTGAAGACTGGCTGGGCATGTACACTCGCCACTAAAGACAAGCTTGACTCAGGGTTTGGTAATCATTTATGTGATTAAGTGCTTATTTCACCATGAATTTCCCTTGTTTTCCTCAACAAATTTCACCCAAAATCTGACCCCAATTGAATCCTAAACTCAAAATTAACTCCCCCAAACATTGTGAGAACATAAACACCATCAAAACCCAAGCTCATATCTCTCAAAAACCTCCACCAAATCTCTAATTCAAATCAAAACTCAAGAAACTTAAGGAAACTGAAACTTAGAAATTCAAACCTTACCTCTGATTAAGTCATTTTCTAGCTAAATCCTCCGGCTATCAAGCTTCTAATCTTTCATAAAATCATTGAATCTAACCTCACTTGAATCCGAGCTCTAAATCTCAAGTTTCCTTCGAAAACCCTAACGAGCGTCAAGTGAGAGAACGAGACAATTTTTTTGAGTTTTATAGTTCTGGG
This sequence comes from Humulus lupulus, assembly GCF_963169125.1. Classification (NCBI taxonomy): domain Eukaryota; kingdom Viridiplantae; phylum Streptophyta; class Magnoliopsida; order Rosales; family Cannabaceae; genus Humulus; species Humulus lupulus. Next base: position 93,933,393 of record NC_084793.1, read on the forward strand.
AGGTTACTTCGAGCTTAAGTAACCATAAGCAAATCCCATGGCTCGAGGTACCTAAAATTTGTCAAAATCCTTAAAATTTCCTCCTAATCTCTCTAACTCCATATGTATCCTCAAATATTCATTCCCATTACCCAATATCCCGGTAATGTACTAAATACCCAAAATACCCCTTGACTCTCCCCGAGTCAAGTATTGGTCCCGTTGTGACTTTCCCACTAGATTTCTCCCTAGGAACACCTTGTGCCAAGAAACCCAAATATATCCACATAATAATGTGGTCCCACACAAATATCACATATATGCCAAATATATCCATAATGAGCCAAATTATGAAAATTGCCCTTTTAACTAGAAACGGGCCCGCATGCATATTTTATACAATTAAACATGCATATCAAGTCATATTATAATATAACTCATATAATCATATAATGATACACACATATATATATATATCACATAACTCATAATTTCCATAAATTGTCATCCTGACCCCCTAATCATGGCCTAAGCCTTATTAGGTAATCGGGGACGTTATAACTATCCCCTCCTTACGGGAATGTCATCCTTGAAATTTATCTGAATAGCTCGGAATATTATTCTCGCATATCTGATTACAGTTCCCAAGTCGCTCCATCAACCTTGTTTTTCTTGTATAATATCTTAACCAAAGGTAAAATTTTGTTCCTAAGAACCTTATCTTTTCTGTCTCGTATCTGGACTGGCTATTCCTCATAGGAGAGATCTTCCTTAAGCTTCAGATCCTCATAACTCAATACATGAGTCACGTATGATACATATTTCTGAAGGGTCAAAATATGAAATACATTTTGTGCTGCTTACAGTGCTGAAGGTAAGGCCAATCTATAGGCCACTTGACCGATCCTCCATAGGATTTCAAACGACCCTACAAATCTAGGGCTCAACCTGCCCATTTCCCCCAACTCCCATCACCCCTTACCATGGTGAGACTCTAAAGAAGACCTAGTCTCCCACTTGGAACTTCATGTTCATGCATTTTGGATTAGCATAACTTTTCTATCTAATCTGAGAAGTGAGCATCCGAGCTCTAATCTTTTAATTAACCTAAGTGGTCCTCTAAACTACCTAAGGACCTAAATATTTCTTCTCACCCATCTCATCCCAGTGAATGGGAGATCTACACTTCCTACCATAAAACATCTCATAAGGTGCCACACTTGTAACGTCCCAAAAACGCTAATAAGGTTTAGTGCCTTTATTAGCGTGTCAGGGGGCATAATTGGATATATGTGTGAAATTAATTGAATAGATGTGTGACTACATGGAATACATGATTTATATGGTAATATGAATATATATATGCATGTATTTTAGTATTAAATATGCATGTGGGCCCGTTCTTGTTTAATAGGGCATATTAGTGATTTTGGCCCGTTGACGGCATAAATGTGATTATATGTGCGTAAATGATTGAGACCACATTGTTATGTGGATATATTTGCAGTATTCAACTCGGGGCAATCCTGGTGAGTGGATTAGCGGAATAGTCCCAACGGGGTCCAATACTCGACTCAGGGTGAGCCTAGATTGTATTTCAGAGACTTAGTCCGTATTTGGGATTTATTGGTAAAGGAAAATTATTTGGGGATTATCTCGGTAAGTTGGGATTATTTGGGAATCTATAGGGCTAGTTGAGGTTTAGCGGGAAAATGGTGGCAAAAGACGGTTTTGTCGTTGGTAGTGTTAGAAAGGCTGAGGATAGGTTTAAGAGAATTTTTCTCTTTTGTGTTTCGGAATATACTAAAATTATGGGAAGTGATTGAGGACCATGCTCAGGAACGCTCTACACTTTCAACTCAGGATTGAGGACCGTGATTGGGGCTGCTCTACACCTTCAGCTCGAGATTCGAGGTAAGAAAACTACACCCGGGTTGTGAATGGGACTGAGACCCCCTGTAAATGAATATATATGTGAGATTGTAAATATATCTGTGTTTGAGGATATCTGGATAGGCATGTTTGTTCTTGATGCTTTTGATTGCGTGCTTCACAATCTATATATTTGCTATATTTGATTTGAATGTCCGAACCAAGGGAGTCGGGGTTGATGTTAAGTGTGCGGAATGTAACTCGACCTAAGTGAGCTGGGATTAATTAAACAAATAGAGGGCTCAGCCTAATGGCACTGACACTTAACTTGCTGTACGAAAATTTGAGATTGAATTACATGTTGGATTAAACTATTTATTATTGCCTAGCTTGTTTTTTATGTTCTGTATTTATTGCCTTGATTGTTCTGAGTTTACTGCATATGTAATGTTGTTCATGTGTGCATGTGAATTAAGTTTTCATGCCAAACCCTCTCTCATGGGAGCTATGTAATGAAGGTAAGGGAAAAGGAAATCTGGGTGAGCCGTGAGTTGGAGAGCTTTGGGGGCGGTGTGTACATTCGCAGCTGCTCGACCGCCACGACCGAGGGATTGATAGGAACTAGAGCCAAAATTTTATTTTGCCACTTAGGCTAGCTTCAGTTCTATTTATTATTAAGTGTTGTAATTTCCCTGTAAACATTATTTTTGGGATTCCATGTACCAACTTTTATTTTTGAAGAAAGTCTTTTATTTTACGATCAAAATCTTTTAACTCTAACCCATTAGTTAACTTTAGTAACACGTTTATGTCCAAATAACTTGATTAGCATGTCTTGCACTATTTAAAATAGACAGTGTAACGGTCTTGGCTATCTAGGGCGTTACAACTTCGTATCAGAGCGGTCTAGGTTTAAGGATTCTTGAAGATTAGCTGGGCATCTACACTCTCCACTAAAGAAGAACTCGACTCAGAGTTTTGTAACCATATATGTGATTACATGTTTGATTGTTTAAATGAAATATAAATGTCTTATCTACATTTTTACTAGGAAGCATGAGGTACTGATAGGGCTTGGCCCTTGAGTGCTATGTGGATATGATAAGGCGTGCGTATTAGAATTGGTACAGTATGTGAATGTTTGTTAAAATTCATATTTGCATTATAATTGTATATTGTTTCTTGAGTATCAGTGGTAGACCGTGGGGTGATTTTAAACTTGTTATCATTACCTGATCAGCCGACTCGTTGATTGCAGATAAACTTGGAGAGTTATGCCTCCAAGGAAATCAATTCGACTAGGAGGCATTGGGATTGAGGCTAGAGATGATGATTAGGGCCAGAACCCTCCGCCAGTCCCTGAAAACTGATAGCAGCTGCTTGCTAACATGTAAGCTAGACTTTAAAGCCAAGAGGAAGAGATTTGTCTTATAAGGCAGGCTCCGCCAATAAGTGTTGAACATGAATTGCCACCAATTGTGGCACCAGTAGTACAGCCGCCTGAGATTGGGAATAGGTGGGAGACGTTGTATGAAAGATTTAGGAAGCAACATCCTCTAATCTTCGAGGGGGGACCAGATCCACATAAGGCTAAACAATGGATAAGTTTGATTACCTCCATCCTGGACTTCATGAGGGTGGAAGATAACGATAGGGTGGCTTGTGCCACTTTCATGCTTCGAGATGATGCCTGCATTTGGTGGGAGGTTGAATCCCAGACTCGAGATGTTTCTACCATGAGTTGGGATGAGTTTAGAGTTTTTTTCAACCAGAAATACTACAATATTACCGTCAGAGCGGCAAAGGTGAATGAGTTCATCGGTCTGGTACAAGGTAGCATGACAGTTACTTAGTATGCCCTAAAATTTGACAGGCTAGTGAGATTTGCACCTGATCTAGTGCCTACAGATGTAGCGAGGCAGGATAGGTTTGTTAAAGAGTTTAATGCTATGATAGCCCGAGATGTGCGGTTCACAACAGTGCCTGGGGAGACAACTTATGCCTAGGTGGTTGAGAAGGCCCTCACTGCTGAGGAGGGAGAGAACAAGATATGGAGCAAGAGTGCTATAAGACAGGATGTTAAGAGGCCAGTGCCTCACTTACATGAGCTGGCAGGGGCAGAGGCCCTACTGATGAGAAGAGGAAGACCCTTGACACCTCGACCACTGCGTGTCCTAATAGGAGGGGTTAGGGTGTCCAGGATGGCCGCCAAGGTGGCGGTGAGACATGGAGAAGCTACCAAGAGTGTTCTAGATGCAGGAAGTGCCATTTGGGCGAATGCCAGGCGAAATCTGTTTACTTGTGTGGGGTGATTGGGCACCTTAAGAAAGATTTCTCGACTTTGAATAAAGAAGAATCAGGGAAGGAGGGCAACTTAACTCCAGCTTAAGTGTTCACCTTGACTCATGTAGAGGCTGAGGCTTGTCCCTCGGTGGTGACAGGTCAACTTTCTAGCTCTGGCTCTTCATATGTTGTTTTGATTGACTGTAGTGCTACACATTCATTTGTTTCTAGCAGAGTGAATGATAGATTGTGTAGGCCTAGTGAGTATTATACTGCGGGGTTGGGGCCTATACTTCCTACGGGGGAATCGGTAGTTTCTAGGGGATGTATTAGAGCTCTGACAGTGATGGTGGAGAGTAGGGAGCTATCAATAGACTTGATCGAGTTTGGTATGGATGACTTCGACATGATTTTGGGAATGGATTGGTTAGTCAGATATTGGGCAACTATAGACTGCAGGAAAAAGATTGTGACTTTTGAGTCTGAGGTGTGGATCCCTTCGTTTTTGATGGTACTGTGCATGGACCTTGCATTCCCGTGGTATCAGTGTTGAGGGCTAAAGACCTATTACAAGGAGATTGTTAATGTTTTCTAGCCAGTGTGATGGATACCACTAGGGTCAGGGGAGACTAGATTAGTATGTGAGTTATTGGATGTGTTCCCTAAGGACTTACTGGGACTACCGCCACACCGAGAGATCGAGTTCATCATTTAGTTAGTGTCGGGTACAGAACTAGTGTTGAGGGCACCATACAGGATGGCTCCGATAGAGCTGAAAGAGTTGAAGATACAATTACAGGAGTTGTTGGATTTGGGATTTATCAGACCTAACTTCTCACCATGGGGTGCTCCAGTCTTGTTTGTGAAGAAGAAGGATTGGCCCCTGAGAATGTGAATAGATTACAAGGAGTTGAACAAGTTGACTATCAAGAATAAGTACCCATTACCAAGGATAGATGACCTGTTCGATCAGTTGTAGGGTAAGACTGTATTCTTGAAGATTAATCTTTGATCTAGTTATCTCAAGCTGAGGATCAAGGATGAGGATATCCTAAAGATGACCTTCCGCATGAGGTACAAGCATTATGAGTTTTTGGTCATGTCCTTTGGATTGACCAATGCCCCAACAACGTTTATGGATCTGATGAACAGGGTGTTCAAGGATTACCTAGATCAGTTCGCGATTGTCTTCATCGATGACATCCTAGTTTATTCTCGTTCAGAGGCAGAGCATGAGCAACATCTCTGATTGGTATTGCAGAGGTTGAGAGAGCATCAATTGTATGCTAAATTTAAGAAGTGTGAGTTCTGGCTTGCGGAGGTAACATTTATTGGACATATTGGTAGTGGAGACGGGATTAAGGTAGATCCGGCCAAGGTAGAAGCAGTTAGGGATTGGCCGAGGCCAAGGAACACCTCAAAGGTTAGGAGTTTCCTTGGTTTAGCAGGATATTACACACGGTTCGTGGACATGTTTTTGAAGATTGCCACACGATTGATTGAGTTTACGCGAAAGAATCAGAGGTTCACTTGGTCAGATAAGTGTAAGGGTAGTTTCCAGGAATTGAAGCGACGATTGATTACTGCTCTGGTGCTGAGTCTTCCAATAGATGGGGAGAAATTCATAGTGTACTGTGATGTATCGAGACTGGGGTTAGGAAGTGTGTTGATGCATAGTGGAAAGGTTATTGCGTATGTATCGCGACAACTAATGGAATATGAGCAACGATACCCTACCCATGATTTGGATCTAGCAACGGTGGTATTTGCATTGAAAGTGTGGCAACATTATTTGTATGGAGAAAAGTATGAGATATACACTGATCATAAGAATTTAAAGTATTTCTTCACCCAGAAGGACCTAAGTATGAGATAGAGGCGTTGGCTAGAGTTGGTGAAGGACTATGACTGTTACATCCTTTATCACCCAGGAAAAGCCAATGTAGTCCAGAAGGACCTAAATATGAGATAGAGGCATTGGCTAGAGTTGGTAAAGGATTATGACTGTTACATCCTTTATCACCCAGGAAAAGCAAATGTAGTGGCAGACACATTGAGCCGGAGGGACCCATGACAGTTGTTTAGCTCGAAGTAGATATCGAATGAATTGGCAGAAGCGATGACCATATCGAGGATAGAATTGGTAGTGAGTCAGTTGGCCAATATTACTTTACAGTCTAACCTCTTATAGAGGATAAAAGAGGGCCAGATAAGTGATACACGGTTTTAGGAGATTAGAAGGGATGTCCTAGCTGGAGTAGCTAAGGATTATTCCATTTCAGAGACGGGTTTGCTGAGGTATAAGGATCAGATCTGTGTTCTGATAGATATGGGTATCAGACAAGATATTCTCGATGAATCGCATACTACACCATACTCACTCCATCCAGGCACCATGAAGATGTATCGGGATCTACAATCATTGTATTGGTCACCTGGAATGAAGAAGGACGTGGTTGATTACGTAGCAAAGTGTTTAACCTGTCAGTAGGTAAAGGCTGAACATCAGCGATAAGCAGGGTTGTTACAGCCTTTAGGTATTCCTGAGTTGAAGTGGGAAGATATTACCATGGATTTTGTAGGGGGTTTTCCCAGGACGATGGGGTAACATGACTCGGTGTGGGTGATAGTCAACAGATACACAAAGTCAGCTCACTTTATGTCGGTGAGGACAACCTATATTATGGACCAGTATGCAGAATTATATGTGAGGGAGATAGTACGTCTCCATGGGGTTTCAAAGTCTATAGTGTCAGATTGGGACCCCATATTCACTTCCAAGTTTTGGGGTGGTTTGCAGAAGGCTATGGGAACTCAGTTACAGTTCAATACAACCTTTCATCCTCAAATAGATGGGCAGTCTGAGAAGACAATTAAGATATTGGAGGACATGCTTAGAGCATGTGTGCTAGACTTCGAGGTGTCTTGGAGTAAGTACCTCCCGTTGATTTAGTTCTCGTACAACAATAGTTATCAGTCAATGATTGGAGTAGCTCCATACGAGATGTTGTATGGAAGGAAGTGTAGATCGCCCATTCATTGGGATGAGATGGGGAAAAGGAAGTATTTGGACCAGAGATGGTTTAGAAGACTAATGAAGCTATTGCGAAGATCTGAGCTCGAATTCTTGCTTCGCAGAGATGACAAAAAAGCTACGCTAACCCTAAGCATAGGGACGTGGCCGGTTGAGGGCATAAATGTGATTATATATGTGTAATTGATTGAGACCACATAATTATGTGGATATATTTGCAGTATTCGGCTCGAGGTGATCATGGTGAGCGGAATAGTCACAACATGGTCCAATACCCGGTTGGGGGTGAGCCTAGGGGGTTTTTCGGGGTCTTAGTGTGTATTTGGGATTTATTGGTTACAGAAAATTATTTGGGGATTATCTGGGTAAGTCAAGATTAGTTGGGAATCTGTAGGGCTACTTGAGGTTTAGCGGGAAAATGGTGGCAAAAGACGGTTTTTCCATTGGTAGTGTTAGACTCGGTAAGGATAGGTTTAAGGGCATTTTTGTCTTTTGTGTTAAGGGATATACTTAGCAAATTATAGTAAGTGACCTGAAACCACTTAACCAATCCCTCAGCACACACACCCTCTCTCTCTCATTTATATCTCCCTCTCTCTAAGGCATTGAAAGACTTTGGAAGCTTTGAAAAGAAAACTCAGGATTTGAGCTTGGGAACTTGGGGAATCAAGCTAGGAGTAGGGTATGAGGACAACTGAGGATCCAGATTACTACTGAGGTAAGATTATAAACTTTGATCTTTTGAATTTATGGTTTAGTTTTGAGTATTCTTAGGGATGCTTAGTCAACCTATGAATTCTATGATTTGAGGTAGTTTTTAGTTAGTGCATAGGTTATAAAGGTTGCATGTGCTGTAGGGAACATGTTGGGGGATCGATTTTGGGAAAAATGGGGGTTTTAGTAGGAAAATTCTGATGATCTTTGGGTAGAAAACTTAAGGAATATATGGGTTTTGGGCTCAAGTTGCGACCCTGTTCTTCAGATGCCGCGGCCCATGCGTGAGAGGAGGCTGGGGGCCTTTGAAATTTTGGCCGGGCCCCGCGATTCAGGTTGAGGCACGCCGCGACCCATGTCCCCCAAGAGAGAGCCTTGAGGCTCTCTGACTTGTAGCGCGCCACGGCCCTTAACACCTGGGTCTCAACTCTAATTGAGAAACATATCCAAACAAGGTTTTTAGGTTCGGGGACTCAAACCTAAGGGCTCCAGAAGGGTCTTACTACCCGTTTTAGTAGAATTCATGGTCCTGAATGCTAGTATATTAGTCTGAGTCTTTTAATTGGTTTAGGTTTCGATGGTTATCCATTATTGCACTATGACTAGGTTATATCGCTAAGGCTCAGGATTGAGGATCGTGCTTGGGACTACTCTACACCTTCAGCTCGGGACTCGAGGTAAGAAAACTGCACCAGGTTTGTGAATGGGGCTAAGACCCCTTGCAAATGAATATATGTGAGATTGTAAATATATCTGTGTTTGAGGGTATCTGGATAGGCATGTTTGTTCGTGCTGCTTTTGATGGCATGCTTCACAATCTTTCTATTTTCTATATTTTATCTGAACGTCCGGCCTAAGGGAGCCAAGGTTGATGTTAAGCGTGCGAAATGCAACCCGACCTAAGTGAGCCAAGGTCAGCTAAACAACTAGAGGGCTCGGCCTAAGGGCGTCGACACTTAACTCACTGTACTAAAAGTTGAGATTGAATTATATGTTGAATTAAACTGTTTATTATTGTCTAGCTAGTTGTTTATCTTCTGTTATTATTGCCTTGATTGGTCTGAGTTTACTGCATATATAATGTTGTTCGTTTGTGCATGTGAATTAAGTGTTCTTGTCGAGCCTTGCTCAAGGGTGTTATGTGGTGCTGGTAAGGAAAAAGGAAAGTCGGATCAACTGTGAGTTGGAGAGCTACGGGGGCGGTGTGTACATTGGCAGCTGCTCGACCGCCATGGCCGAGGGATTGACAGGAACTAGAGCCAAAATTGTATTTGGCAACTTAGGCTGGCTTCAGTTGTATTTATTTTTAAGGGTTGTAATTGCCTTGTAAACATTATTTTTGGGATCCCATGTACCAACTCTTATTTTTAATGAAAGTCAACTATTTAATGATCAAAATCTTTTAACCCTAACCCATTAGTTGACTTTAGTAACACGTTTATGTCCAAATGACTTGATTAGCAAGTCTTGCAATATTTAAAATACACAGTGTAATTGTCTTGGCTATCCAGGGTGTTACATCTCTAATAGTCAACCGATAGCTATAATCTCCAGCCACAACATAAACACCACCGGGTCCCATTAACTGCCTTGGGTACATAACCTCTGAGTTTGTGTGCAGTCAATAACTTGACCCATTAAGCATGATGAGCACATTCAAAAGTATTCCCACCGGAAACCTAAACAACACCACATTCACATACCACTGTAGTGCAAAATACATGCCCATAAAATTGATACATCAATCAATAAGCCTTGCTCTTACTAACATATATATCATGCTTTCAACTCTAGCGTGAAGATAACGTATTCATATATCAACTGAGCAGGAAGGCACATAATCATATCAATAGTGAAGGGCTAGGCTCTATCAAAATATCTCATGCATCCTAATAAGGCATGTAGGTAAGACATTTATATCATATTTAATCAATTAAACACATAACCACATAAATAGTTACCAAACCCTGAGTGGAGATTGTCTTTAGTGACGAGTGTACATGCCTAGCTTGTCTTTAGGAACCCTTAACCTTGGCACACCCTAACACCAAGTTGTAACGCCCTACTACTCAGGGACTGTTACACTATGTATTTTAGCTAAACTCGCTAAACGAGTTAGTTGGCTAGAACAGTGTAACGAAACATGATTAACAGTGTAAGGTTAAAGTTTTTGGTCAAAAGATATAAGCTTTTCACTAAATGTTTAATTTCATACATGGGATCCCAAACTAACATTTAAAAGGTTAATTAAAATTGAAATGTTACAACCACCCAACCTAAGCAGCAAAATAGGGTTTGACCCTAGTTACCTGCACCACATAGCACCCGTGAGTTAAGGCTCAGCAAGAAAACTTGAACATGCTCATAAGCAGTTAATAACACGTTACCAAATCACAATAAGCATGCCTAGCAGTAATAACTCTAATCATGCATGCATACCATTCACATAAATGACTACATCATCATATGGGACTGATTGCCCCAGATAAATGATCAATGCATCATATTGGGGTTTGCTGCCCAAAATACATGATTAATGAATCATACTGGGGCTCAGCGCCCTAATACATGATTAATAAATCAAGTCCGGGGTTCAGCACCCTAGGATATGGGACTAATAAGTCACCTCGAGATCCTTTGCCCTATCCTATGTATAACTAGCCTCAGAATGTGCCCAACGTACCTGACATTGTAGTTTTCCATGACCAATAGGTCGGTCAAGCGTATGTCACACTTCTTATTATACATAATCATATAGACCAGCGCTCAGTGTGCTATTGCCGCCCTTGAGTCAATGCTTTTCAACCAACGCTCCACGCAATTGTCGTCCTTGACTTATAAGTTAATGCTTTCGACTGGCACTCATCATGCTATTGTCGTTCTTGACTCATAAGTCAAGTTTGGGGCACACCCCTAGGAAAGTTCCACCCGGGGCCCTTTGCCCTATCCTTTGTATAACCAGCCTTAGAGCTGGCCCAACGTACTTGGCACTATGTTTTCTACGACCATTAAGTCGGACAAGCGTATGATACAATCCTTGTTAGATCTAACCATATCGACTAGCACTCAACGCCCTATTGCTGCCCTTGACTTATAAGTCAATGCTTTTCAACCAGCACTCAGCGCTATTGCCATCCTTGACTCATAAGTTAATGATTTTCTCAATTATATAATGCTAACAAACATTCATCATATAACAAATATCCCGATATAGAGCATTCAACATGCTTAATCAATCATTCACATGCATAATCATAATCATGCACATATACAGAGGCCCAAGCTCTAATCAATTCTACATTCAACATTCAGGCCAAGCCCTAATAACGTACATCACGTATTGGGTGCATTTTTCTTACCTTTAGTCTAAGCACAAGTTAAGAATGAACTCCCCTCGAGCACGATCCCGGTTCCAAGCCCCTAGCGGAAACCTAGTCAGAACCGTAATATTGAATCCCATCAATAATGAGTAAATAAAGGCTTCTGGACCGAGTCCTAGCCTCTGGGATATCAAACTCTACTAAAGTGAGTAGTAGGATCGATCTCGAGCCCATAGGTTTAAGTTCCCGTCACTAAAAACCTAAGTTGGCCAAAGTTGCCATAGCGGGCCGCAACTTGACCCTAAGGGTCGTGGCGCGCCTCCCAGAACAAAGAGCCCACTGTCTGAAATTCAATACATGGGATGCGAATTGCCCTTGAGAGTCGCAATGCGCTTTCGAAACAGAGCCCCTCTTGGGCCCTAGGTTCAAACGGGTTGTCGCGCCCCAAGAACAGGGCCGCGACGGGACCCTATGAACAAAGAATTTCCCCTGTTTTCCTCAATTTCACCCAAAATCCGACCCCAATTGAATCCCAAATTCAGAATTAACTCCCCCAAACATTGTCAACACACAAACACCATCAAAACCCAAGCTCATATCACTCAAAAACCTCCACCAAATATCTAATTCAAACCAAACACTAAAGAAACATAAGGAAATCAAAAAGTCAGAAATTCAAAGCTTAGATTACCTCTGATTAAGTCATTTTCGAGCAAAATCCTCTGGCTATCAAGCTTATAATCTTTCCTAGAATCGTTATGACTCTAATCTCACTTGAATTCGAGCTCTAAAACTAGACTTTCCTTTGAAAACACTAACAAGCGTCAAGTGAGAGAACATTGGAGAGAACGAGACTGTTTTTCTGAGTTTTATAGTTTTGAGAGGTTACTTTGAGCTTAAGTAACCTTAAGCAAATCCCAAGGCTAGGGGAACCCAAAAATGTCCCCAAAGGCAAAATAGTCAAAATCCCTAGAATTCCCTCCTAATCTCACTAACTCCAAATATATCCTGAAATATTCATTCCCATTACCCAATATCCCGGTAATGTACTTAATACCCAAAACATCCCTTGACTCTCCCCGAGTGAAATATTGGCCCCGTTGTGACTTTCCCACTAGCTTGCTACCTAGGATCGCCTCGTGCCAAGTAACCCAAATATATCCACATAATAATGTGGTCCCACACATATTTTACATATATGCCAAATATACCCATAATGGGACAAATTAAGAAAATTGCCTTTTAACCAGAAACGGGCCCACATGCATATTTAATACACCTAAAACATGCATATCTAGTGATATTATAATATAACTCACATAATCATATAATGATACACACACACATATATATATCACATAACACATAATTTCCATAATTTTCCATCCTTGCCCCCTAATCAAGGCCCTAAGCCTTATTAGGTAATTTGGGACGTTACAAGTTCCTCCTTGAATCTTCGGTCATAGCGGTAGAGCAGGCTGCATATGTACATGCCGCCACCAAAGCTCTCTAACTCATGGCTGTTCCAAGTTTTCCTTGCCCTTACATGCACCACACAACACCCGTGAGTCGAGGCTCAGCAAGAAAACATAGACATTCTCATAAGCAATTAATAAAAATTTTTAGAATCTTATAGAACATGCCTAGTAGTAACTCTACTCATGTATACAAACAATCCACTAGGTGACTATAGAGTCACACCAGGGCCCGTAGCCCAATTTAATGATAGCTAGCCATAAGGCTAGACAAGTGTACCAACGCTTTGTTTTCCAAGTGACCATTAGGATGTTCAAGCGTATGTGATCCTCCTCGATATGCCTAACTATAACGGCCTGTGCTCAGCACGCCATTGCCACCCTTAAGTCAAGCCTTTCAGCTTGCGCTCAGTACTCTATTGCCGCCCTTGACTCATAAGTCAAGCCTTTCAATCAGATAATACAGACAAGCATAAATCATTTATCATAGATATGCTCAATACAATCAGACATGTTTAATAAAACAACTCAATCATAGTTATAACCATGTTCAATGACTGGGCTCAAGCCCTAACCACAGACTAGGTGCAATTTTCGTACCTTAGGTTCTTAACGAGACACGTGTTATGACCCTGAGCACAACCCCTTTCCTCTTGAGCCAATCGGTAAAGTAGTTACAACCTTAATAATCTTAAGCAATTTTAGCAGAAAGTCACAACATGGATAAATACTCGACTCGGAGTGAGCCAATGGGTGTTTTGGTAATTTTTCATATTAGTGGGAATTTATGGTAAATGAAATAAATTGGTGGAATAATTGGGTTTGATGGGGTTTAATTGGTAATTTGATGATTAGTGGAATTAGTTGGGTTTAGTGGGAATTATAGGCATTGACCAAATTGCCCTTGGGACTTTGTTAACGGATTAATTGAAGGGAGGGTTAAAATGGTCTTTTGACCAAAAGTTTAGATAAACCAAGGTTGTATGTCTCTTTGTACGTTCTAGACTACCCCAGTACACTCCCTTAGCCACTTTCAAGCTCTCAGAGGCGCTAAGAACTCAACTCTTGGTTGCTGATCTTGTTTGAGAAATCAACAAGGGAATTCAAGCTCTAAGGAGAGGATTGAAGCTATAAAGATCATTGGTAACACTTAGGAAATTCGAAGTTAGGGGTAAGGATTCTTCTCTCTGAATTTTTATTTAAGTTTCTAGTTTTTTTTTTAGAATTCTTTGTGGAATTGGGACTTTGAAGTGTTTTACCATGTGTTGTTGTTATTTTTAAGGTGTTTGTAGGTTGTATGACTGAATTGCGGTCGGGGTTAGGCTTAGAACTAGTTAGAACATTGTTTTGAGGTTGAATTGGGTTGGTTCAAAATTCTTAAAATCACACTTTCTGGGTTTTTTACGGTGGTGCCGCAACGCTTGGGAAGAGGGTCGGGGCCCACTTGAGTTTCCTTGAGGGTAAGGTTTTCCTGTGACCATTGTGGCATCGCTGCACTAATGTAATTCTTTTGACTAGAGAAAACTCTTTGTTTGTTGGAGCCGCGAACCTTTAGAGGGGTCGTTGTGGCTCAAAATACATGAATTTTAGAATGGGGATTCTTAGTATGTTTAAAGGTGCGGCGCTGCAGGGGGCACCGTGGCGCTAATGAATTTTCAATATGCATTTGTTTAAGATATTGGGGAGTTATCTTGGGAGGCTTGAGGGACGATTCCATTACCCGGTTGAATAGAGAGGGAGGTCCCGAGAGCTAGAGTTTAGTTTTGAAACCCATGATTAAGACTTAGTCCTTCATAAGCGTACCATTTATGTTGTACTAGCAGTTCTGGGAGGCAGGGGAAATAGGATCACACTCGAGGTTTCTTTGTAATCAACACAGGACTTGAGGTAAGAGAAAAAGAATATGCACATAAAGCAAATTGGTTACTATGCAATTAGCATTGATTTATCTATGGATGATCGATACGATCTATTTTTGGCCACCGTGAATAAACGTGGGGTTGGTCGGCAAGCATGTGTAATGTAGGTCGTCGGTAAGTGTGTGTAACGCAGGCCGTGAAAGCGAGTTCATTTTGAGGGTGCAGTCCCCACTCGCTTGGCAAGCCTATTTTTCGTGGGCCATGTAAATGGTTCATATGATTGAAATAAATATACTTGTAAACTTTGAAATGTGTTTACGGTTGATATGATTTGAATAAATGCATTTAGTATCTGTGAAACATGTGTTTATTGCTTATGAATAACTCAATTTTTACTATGCCTTCTGGGGGTTTTCTTGCTAGACCATCGCTCATGGTTGCTCTATGGTGCAGGTAAGGGCACGGTAAAGGTAACCAGCCATGAGTTGGAGAGCTTTGGAGCGACATGTACATATTCGGCCAGCTCGGCTGCCATGGTCGAGTTATTTTGAGGGGCTTAGGTTACAAGTCTGGTTTTGTAGTTTAGGCCGGCAACTTTTGTAACTTTGATTGTAACTACTTTTCGTTTAAAACTCGTTTTGGGGATCCCATGTAAATATTTAAAGTTTTAATAAAAGTATATATGTTTAACCAAAGATTTTGATAGCTAAACTTTTGATTGGATTTAATTACACATTTGAGTCCAAATGACTTGCTTAACGAGTTAAGCACTATTATGAACACACGGTGTAACGTTCCTAGATTAGTAGGGTGTTACAAAAATGTAGGTCATCATTCGAAGTGCATAACCCCATAAAGAAAGTGGAAGTGCAGAGTAGTTTAACATAGACATGGCCATATCCAATGTTAGGATTGGTTAAAAACATAGTGAAATTAGTTCTGCAGAAAAAGGTGCAAAAACCATAACGGTTTCACTAAAGTCAACATGAACGGGTTGACTTTTGTTGTAGGCATTAAAAAATTATCTTTTGGGTCCATAGTGTTCTTTGGAGTATATAAGAGTTCCCAAAAATTTTGGAGGCATTTCGAGGTGTTTTGGGTCGATGTACGAAAGCCCAGACATGCAATGCATTGCCTAAAGGAGGATGATGCTTCGCTTGCCAGGCAACGATTTGCGTCGACCATCCGTACAATGTCGTACATTTACGTGTTTTGGCTCAAAAACTCAATTTAAAATGCTCTAATCTCATTAGTTAACACTAGTGATGGTTCATAAACTATTAGATATAGGATAAGGATTTGAAGGCATTAGGTGACCCAAGGACAATGATTCTCAAGAAGTCATTGATAAGGGCATTCTAGGTTATATATTTGTTGTCCTTTCTCACGTAGATAATGTTAATTTTTAGCATTTTTATGTGAAACTAGCTTTGTTTTCCGAGTCTTTGATTTTTAGGCCATAAAATATTTTATGAGTTTATTTATAATTTTGAGTATTTTGTGGGTAGATATTGACAAGAGACTATAAGACTCAAGAAAATGAAGTTTAGCACGAGTTTAAAGTGTTTTAGAAGTCCCGAAACTCGAGATTCGAGGCTAAAGTTGAAGATTTTGAAGGGAAATCGAGGCTTGCTAAAAAAAGGCCACAGGTCGCAACCAATATTAAGGCTAGTCGCAGCCAGTTTACGATTTCTGGGAAATTGGCTTCTAGTGGCCTCAATGAGCAACTACAATGGCCATGGCTGACGAATAATTTATCTTTAATTTTAAAATTTAAAGGGGCTATATAAGGGTTTATGGTTAACTTTTAAAATAACAATTATTTGCGAATATTAGAGTCCACAATGACAGAGGAGAAGAAAAGACAACATCTAAATTCTTCAATCTAATTTTTCTTTCTTCTCTAAAACTTCTTTGTTTTCATTTAATAATAATGTTTGTAATCATGAATTTGATTATGGAGTAGTTTTCATTTTGGTTAAGGATTATTTCAAAACCCTAAACACAAGACCTTGAATGCATTGATGAATTTTATTCCATCTATTCCCTTACATTAAACTGCTTATATTTTTCTATTTAAATGTTATGAATCATGTAAAATCTTGTTTAGATGGCCACTAATTAGGGTTTTTCATTGTTCTATTATCTTCTTAGGATTGTTATTCACCTAATAGTTTAGGATTTTAAGTAGAGTGATAAATTACAATTAATTATTGTGATGAGTATTTTAATTGTGATGAACAATATAACCTAGGTTAAATGAATTGCATGCTTAATGAATTTGTTGCCTAGATTAAATTTTTTCCATTGAATGTAATGTTTTCTGGGGTTAAATAGATTGCATGCTTAATGGGTTTATTGCTTGGTAAAAATGATTAATTAAGAGTGCTTAGCTTTAATTAATTATAATACGGACACTGGGATAATTGATTGCTTAAGTGTTATTTGTGAGGTTAATGGTTTAATTTGAAATAAGGAATATTATTTGTCATTGTTGATAAATTGATTGTTGAAGGTGGAGAGTAATTCTTAACTTTTTTCTAAAATCGTATTATCCATTGTTCTTTGATTATTGCTTTATTTTATGTTATTAAATCTTAGAGCAAAATCCATTTTTTATTCTTGTTAGCATTTTGAATAATAAATTGAACCATAGTCTTTGAGGGTTCAACCTTTATTTTCCACTATACTTAAGTAGTTGGTAGAATTAAGTTATAATAAATAATTATGTTTGGTACAGCATACGACACGCGTCAAATTTTTGGCACCGTTACCAGGGACTATTGTAAGTCTTTTTATTATTAAATTTAATTAACTATTTACTAACTACTTTAAATTCTTGGAAATATCAAGTGTATATGTCTGGCGACGATACTCAAGAAAGACTACAAACCATAAAGCAATACATTAAGACATCGTCATCCCCCTCTTCAAGCACTATCAACGATATTCAACTCTTTCAACCTTCAAGGAAAGTCAATCCTTTACAAATACCATTACCATTTTACTACGATTCTGACTCGAAATCATCAGTAAAGTCTCTGATTGCTCAAGAAAGAACATTAAAAGAGTTGGCAGTGTCGAATCTAGACCATTGACCATTATGTCTTTAGTATCCGATGTTGGATGTCAACTTTGAACTCAAGTGTGGCCTCATACACTTATTATCATCTTTCCATGCACTACCAAGAGTAGACCCGAACAAGCATCTGACAAAATTTCATATTGTCTACTTTAGTATGAAGCCAGCAATAGTGACTGAAGACCCATTCTCTCTAAAGGATGGTGCTAAGGAATGACTCTAGTATCTTCCTCCTAGAATAGTGAATAAATGGAATGAAATGAAGACCTTGTTCTTGGAGTGTTATTTTTCGACGTCTAAGGTTGGAAGCATAAGGAAGGAAATTTGTGGCATTTGCCAACAGACTGGGGAGTCATCATATAAGTATTGGGAGAGGTTTAAGAGGTTATGTGCTAGCTGCCCCCACCACCAAATAAGTGGTGCAACCAGGTGTTTGTGGCTGCTGATTCCCAACAGCTTAGTGTTTGTCTTGAGGTACTAATTAAAGGAGTAAATGAGATAAATTCTAAAGTTGTGCGAAAACTTGCTCAATTGACTAATATGCTGCAATAAATGGCCTTAGGTCATCAAGTGAGATCCTGTGAGATATGTTAGGTTGTGGGGCATCCTACTGATGCTTGTCCCACTCTTCATTAGGATGTCAATGAGCAAGTGAATGTGATGGGGGGATTCCCAGGGCAACCTAGGTAGAGGTATGACCCTTACGCTATTACTTATAATGAAGGGTGGAAGGCTTATCCTAATCTTCGATATGGGAATAAATAACAAACTGCACTTACCAGACCACTAGGTTTTAATTACAAACAAAGGCCTCAACAACCTTATACACTCCATCCTCAACAACCTCTTAAAGGAGTCCCACAATATATGGAACCATCAATTTCTGATATGTTGAAAACCTTGGTGTCCTAAAAAATTCATATGCAACAAAACAATGTACAATTCCAATAGCAAACCCAAGTTATTCTACAGAGTACTCAAGCATCCTTGAAGAATTTGGAGAGTACTATCGGTAAAATTGCTACATCATTGAGCAAGCTTTACGCTCATAATTTAGGAAGATTACCTTCCTATCCAGAGAGTAACCCAAGAGCAAATGTAAGTGTGATAACATTGTGACGTGGTACACAATATGAGCCACCCACACATCTTTTGTCACCTTCTCTAGTACAAAAGCAAGTAGTAGACAACTCCATCCATGATGAGCCATAAACTTTGAAAATCCACCTAAACCAACTATGTCAACCTATGTCACTCTTCCACCTTTTCCAAGCAGATTAAGAAAGACTAAAAAGGAAGAGGCAGACAAGGAGATATTAGAAACATTTAGAAAGGTGGAGGTGAACATTCCTTTTCTTGATGCTATTAAACAAGTGCCTCGACATGCTAAATTTTCAAGGGAGTTGTGTACCAATGATAAGAAACTAGAAGGTGATGAGAATATTAGTGTGGGGGAGAATGTATTTGATGTTCTCCAAAAGAATCTACCACCAAAATGCAAGGATCCTGGAACCTTTACAATTCCTTGTATGATTGGGAATAAAAAGATTGAGCGGTGTATGATAGATTTGGGAGCATCGATTAATGTCATGTCATATTCAACATATGCTTCTTCAAATCTTGGGCCACCAAATGAAACATATGTTATTATTCAACTAGTTGATCACACTAATTCTTATTCTTTAGGGGTAATTGAAGATGTTTTAGTAAAGGTTGATGGACTCGTCTTTCCAACAGATTTCTATATAATTGAAATGGAGGATGCATCAATACCCAAATCGAGACCAATTTTATTTGGGAGGTCATTCTTGCTAACAACAAATACTAAACTCGATGTGAGCTAAGAAATGTTGACAGTGGAATTTATGGTCAAGTTATCAAATTCAATGTGTTTGATTCCACTGGTGAGATCAAAAGGAAGGAGACTTCATTGAAATATCCAACATAAAGATCCTGAGAGCAGCATTCAGTCGAGCTAACGACGTTAAACAAAGCGCACTTGCAGGAGTTTTTCTTACCCTTTATTTTTTATTTGCATTGATTTTGATTTATTTATGCCTTCAGGACAATGCTTAAATTAAGTGTGGGGGAAGGAAAAACTGTCGGTTTTATTTTTCTTTGTCATTTTCTTTAGTTGGTATTTATGTTTGTGTTATGTTTAGTTGTTTTAGTGTCGTATTTTTAGTTTAGTTTTTTTTAGGTTGTGATAAGCATGGTTGTGTTGAAATTCGTTTGTCGATGATAAAACTTCTGATTGAGATGAGAATAATTCTAGGAAAATGTTGAATTATGCATGACTTGTGTGCTTAACTCTTGTTTTGGTTGTCAGTTAAGCTTGATCTTGGATTTGTAACATGATGACTTATGCATGCTATTATCTATATATACTCTCGACCACTCTAGAAACTATTGATTAATTATTTGAGGCAAAATCATAAGTACATGAGATTAGGAAGATGATTAAGGCATGTTATTAGGATTGTTTGATTTCAAGCCTAACTATGATATCTAACTTCCTAGTTTCCAATTTTTGAGTCATAATGATTAATCTTTTTCTTTTATGAAGCCAATTTCTAAACCTTTACAGTTTGAAAATTTTACCTCTTATTGTAACCCATTACACTATGGTTTTATATGAATGTTTGATTATGTGGGATGGGTTTTGTTTTGTATGAAGGGGAAGTTTGTATTGGTTTGTAGGATTGTAATGTGAATGTATATTATCTACTATTTCTCCCAATGATGTTGAATTGAAGAAAAAAAAAAGAAAAAAATTGCATTGAAAAATATTGAAATAAAAATAAAAAATGTTTTTGCAAAAGTATGAGAGTGGGGGAAATAGTAAGTGTGGAAAGAAGAAAAGGGAAATATTATATATTTTTTGAAATGTATGGAAAGTTTGTGGAAGGTCTAGAGAATAGAATAAATATAGGCTATGGTGTAATTTAAGCTTAAATATACATTTTACATCTACCTTTAACCATAGCCTTACATTACAAGCTTTTAAATATCTTTTGATTCTTGATTATGTGTGCTTATATTAGTGGAGAATAGCTAGTTAATATCTATGGAGTTGATGTTTTTCATAATAAATATTTTATGTACAAGAGACTTTTTAACATATTTTGGCATCTATAAATTGATTCAGGTGCATGTGAGTTGGTGAGTTTGATTGTGCATAATTATAAAAAGATCGAGTTTAAGTAGTGACTGGGCATTGATTTGAAATTCTGAAGAATGTGGAATTCGTATTTTTCCTGTAAATTATTTGTTTTTTCAATTTTTGAGACAACGAATGCTTTCAAAAAAACCATGCTTACGCTTTATTTGTTTATGTTTTAGTTTTTATTAGTTATTTAGCTAAGGGACTAGCAAAGTCTAAGTGTGGAGGAATTTGATAAGAGCATTTTGGGTTATTTATTTGTTGTTCTTTCTCACTTAGATAATGTTAATTTTTAGCGTTTTTATTTGTTTCTAGCTTTAATTTACGAATCTTTGATGTTTAGGCCATAAAATATTTTATGAGTTTATTGATAATTTTGTGTATTTTGTGGCTAGATATTGACAGGAGACGACAAGACT
Organism: Humulus lupulus; assembly: GCF_963169125.1. NCBI lineage: Eukaryota > Viridiplantae > Streptophyta > Magnoliopsida > Rosales > Cannabaceae > Humulus > Humulus lupulus. The sequence goes on from NC_084793.1 coordinate 93,954,593, forward strand.
CAAGAAAATGAAGGTTAGGATGAGTTTGAAGTGTTTTAGAAGTCCCAAAACTAGAGATTCAAGGCTAAAGTTGAAGATTTTGATGGAAAATCGAGGCGTGCTGAAAAAAGCCACTGGCCACAGCCTCCAAGACAAAGCTAGAAGCTGCAGCCGCCAATAACCACTGGCCGCGATCGGTTTACGATTTCTGGGAAATTGGCTTCCAGAAGCCGCGACGAGAAATAACAATGGTCATGACTGGTGACTAGTTTTATCTTTAATTTTCAAATTTAAATGTATTTTTCAAGGGGCTATATAAGTGTTTATGGTTAACTTTTTAAAATAACACGTGATTGAGAATTTTAGAGTCTAGAGCAGCAAAGGTGAAGAAAAGACAACATTTACATTCTTCAATCTAGTATTTCTTTCTTCTCTAAAACTTCTTTGTTTTCATTAAATATTTATGTTTGTGATCACGAATTTGATAATGGAGTAGTTTTCTTTTAGGTTAAGGATTATTTCAAAACCCTAGACATGAGATCTTGAATGTATTGATGAATTATATTCCATCTATTCCCTTATATTAAATTGCTTCTATTTTTCTACTTATATGCTATGAATCTTGTAAAATCTTGTTTTGATGGCCACTAATTAGGGTTTCGCATTATTCTACTATCACTTTATGATTGCAATTAACCTAATAGTTAAGGATTCTATGTAGAGTGATAAATTTCAATTAAGTATTGTGATGGGTATTTTAATTGTGATGAACAATAGAACCTAGGTTAAATGAATTGCATGCTTAATGAATTTGTTGCCTAGATTAACTTGTTTCCATTACATGTAATATTTTTCCTGGGTTAAATAGATTGCATGATTAATGAGTTTATTGCTTGGTAAAAAGGATTAATTATAAGCACTTAGCTTTATTTAATTATAATCGAGAGCCTAAGAATATTGACTGCTTAAGTGTTATCTGCGAGGTTAATAGTTTAATTGGGAATAAGGAATATTATTTGTCATTGTTGATTGATTGATTGTTGAAGGTGGAGAATAAATCTTAACTGTTATGTAAAATCGAATTATCCATTCTTCTTTTATTATTGCTGTTGACGGTAAGAACTTGTCAACGATTGATGGTTAGAAAACTTCGATCTCTATACTATAGGAAGCTATGAATCAGATAAAAAGAACTCTAAACAACAGGAGAAAAATTAGGCAACCATGAATACCAGAAACATATATTTCTTAAGTCTCGTTTTTACATTCAGTTTTCCAACCCCTTAGCCTGAGGGGTTGGAGCCTATTTATAGGGGGGGGCTCTATTGGCCCTGGATACAAACAAGTCCCAGACCACAGGGACGTACACATGTACTCTGATAGTGTAGTGGCTCAGGGTGTAGTGGTGTCTACCCTGGGGGTGTCAGAGTCGTGGCCTAGGACATAGTACTGTCGGCTTTGGCGTATGGTCGGGGGTGTCCAAGCGGTACCACTACTCTTCGTACAAGTCCGTACCGCCACTACTCCTCAGACGCAGATCACAGGGTCGTGCCTCTGTTCTCTCCACAACCGTACGCCCCGTGTCAGCGCACGTGTTCCGTACTCGGTCGTCCTCATCAATCCCCATTCAATGCTCCATGTTCGTTTGGCATATCGACAAGGTTCCTCCAAGTGATCTCGTGCCTATGTCAAGGAGGCCTCAACCTATGTGTGTCCTGAGAAGTCAAGGCGTCAGGGGTCAGGGCCAGCTTATGCGGATCGCATAGACACGAGGCTCGCAGCATGAGCGCCATGGCAAGGCCTCACCCTCGCATAGCGAGGGTACCTCGCGTAGCGAGGCTGGCCCTTTTACCTCGGGTGTAGGTACGACTCGGGGTACGGGCGTCGCAACAAGGCAGCACCCTCGTATAGCGAGGCTGCCTTTCCTCCGGGTGCAGGCGTCGCGAGGCTAGGGGCACGGATGCCTCAACAAAGCCTCACCAGCGCATAGCGAGGGTGCCTCGCGTGGCGAGGCTGACCTTCTTCTCCCGAGTGTAGGCGAGGCTTGATGCCTGATGGAACGGGGCGCATGCAGACGACCAGCTGGGGGACCCTCGCATAGCGAGGGTGAAGTTTGGGTTGGCAAGCGGCCGAAGGCCCTCGCCCAGCGAGGGTGGCCCTCTTAGCCCAACTCTCCTATCATCATATAACGCCTTTTTAGGATGTCTCGTGGTATAGAGCTTCACTCGTGAATAGAATTCATAAGGAAATATTTCCACATTTACACTTCCCCCCGAGTCTATAAGTACACTTTTAAGTGTGTTTGTAGACTCTCTCCACTTCTCTTGCTTGACATGCACGACCAATCTTGGGGGATTTTGCCTTGGCAATTTTTCCAACGCCGTTTGAAGAAGCATGAGGTGAGGCTTGGGGTTGTGTTTCTTTTTAGTGTCCAAAGAAACACAAAAGTCACCCAACACTTGGGGGATCCATGAAAGATCCTAAGATTGCATAAGGACCAATCATCCTCCATCGCGGATCCTAAGGTTACCCATACTCTTGATCTCCACCATTTATAGGGAAATAGATCCAAGGGCTAGGGAGCATTGACTTTCCCTATAAATACTCCAAGGCTTGAAACCACTTCTCTACACAAAGACTTGCTTAGCCTAGTGGTATTCCCTCTAAGCCTCTTCCAAGAGCTCCAAGGTTCTATTCTCAATAGAAGCATTTTTGAGGTACCCCTTCTTTTATTTCCATTCTCCTTTCTTTTCTCTTTTTTTTTTGTTTTGTTTTAATAATTTTTTTTTTCTCTTTAGCTTCGTGGTGACGCTGGGCATTACCTCGCTCCTACGGTCTTGCTCCTGCTCCTTCGTAAGTCTGTCCTTGCGTCCCCTCAGCTTCGTATTCCCACAGGTATGTCTCCTTCATCTCTTCTCCCTTTTGTTTTGCATTGATTATACGAGGGTAGAATTGATGGTTGCATGACACTCAACCTTCAGAGTTTAGCATTTTCTTCGCATAGCCTTTCCAGTACCCATACACCGGCCCTTTTCTTATACCCTCACACTCGTGTTGTAGATATTGAGTCGCCCTTATGTGTACACGCCCTCGAGTCTTAGCTTGTCCATGGCGTCTAGGCGATGTCCCGAAGGTCCGTCTAATGTTGAATTTATTGAGTTGTCCTCCTTCGACTCGGAGGTCGACGCATGTAAACCCTCTAACCGCGGGGGTGTGCGGGCGCTCTACCTCAGGAGACTATCTTACCTTAGACATAAGGCGTACTGTCTAGAGAGGGAGCTAGAATCCCATCCCGGGGACGCGGGTTCTGATCTCTTCCCCCGGCAAGCGACATACATTTCCCATCTACAATCCACCCTCCAGGATTTCCTTTCCGAAATTGCTTGCCTAGAAGAAAACTTGCCCCTGAGCGTTTTTCCTTTTGTCGTGACGAGTCTCCCGATTACGTGGATTCCTCCTTTGAAGGCGGTAGACATGAATTGGTTGAGCCAGAGTTCCTTTCCATGGTGCCGCCCGTGTTCCCTCTCCTATCCCCTGTCTTGCGCCCTAGGGTCAAGCAAAGAGCTGGTAGACATAGGACATGTGGGGGATCTTCTAGGACCTTAAGAAAGTCTGTTGCTCATAAACTGCCTTACTTGGTCCAGGTACCCGAGATGCCGAAGAGAGTCTTGGACACTTCTGATGAAGTTGGAAGGTCTACCATTACCCTGAAGAAATTGGGCAACATGCTGAAAGCCCATAAGTTACCCTTGAACCTCAAGTTCATTATACCAGAGTGCAAGGAACGCGCGTCTGCACCACAAAAGGGGTTCGTGGCATTTAGTGATGCCATAATCCGATCTGGTGGAGCTCTGCCACTCCACTCTTTCTTCATCAAAGTGCTGGACTACTTTGAATTGGCGCCACTACAATTGTCCCCCAACTCCTGGGTGATGCTCAGCTGTTTGTATGTGTTGTACCATCAGGTGTACTCTAGGGGGCCTTCCACAAGTGAGGTTCATTACTTCTTCACCCTGAGGGAGAATACATCAGCCCCCGGGTTCTACCAACTCCAGAAAGCCGCAGCCCTTAAAGGGAGTTCCCTTTTGGAGGGATCTATTTCCAATAGGGGGGCGTGGAAGTCAGACTACTTCTATACTTATAGTGGGCAGACCCGATACTCTAACTTCAACACCCCACGTAAGGCTATCCTCACTTTGATCCCATATACCAGAAATTTCTCTTATTATTCGACCTCTTTTTTTTTTTTTATAGTTCTTGTAACTGTGGTTATTTCCTTTCGTTCGATGGCAGGTCTCTTAGGGGTCGTTGGTCCTAATCTGAAACGGGCGGCTCATGACCGGGTAATACAAATCCTGGCTATGCCGAAGGAACGCAAACAAGCCAACACCCTTTTCACGAAGAGCAATCTCCACTCGTGCGGGCTGTTGACCCCGGACCAGAAAGTTACCTTATGCTCCATTTCCCCTGAATCTGAGGATCCACGCCCCGCGTCACCCGACTCTGTTGATTTACCCCCAGCGGCACCCGTACTTGAGAGTCCGTGGGTATATGGTCACGATGAAAAGAATTATGATGAAGCAGCCGATAGGGATTATGTCTACTCCCCGGGTGACCATATGGATGTTGAGGAGACCGTGGTGTCTGAGAACTACTCCTGCTTGTACTCTGTTGCTGGCAGGGCTAAGGGTGTAGCCGATGACGGTCATACTGGCGGTGCTACCTCTTGGATGTCGCCGTTAACGCCTGGCGGCGAGTTTGCCTTTGATGCCCCTGCTCCTTGCCCCCCTGTGCCTAGAAGGAATTTTGTCATTCCCTCTTTTGATGGGGTTCCTTCACCCCCGAGGGGGCATTCCAGGTGGGCATCCACAGGCGTCTCTTTACCCCAGGAGACGACCCCGCACTCTTCTGCTCCTCGCACTACTGTGGACGGGTCAGGGCCTTCTCGATCCCCATCCTTGCCAAAGCGGGCCTCGGCAGGCACTCACGCCTCCCCCGGCCCAGCTCCTGTTTCTATTCCCAAAGATCATCCCCTGGCAAGCCAATACGGGGAAGCCATGAGCTATCACTTGGGAAACTTTCCCAAGGGTGAATGGGGGACGCTGCACGATGTCCCCGAGGCTGAGCTAGAGAATGCCTATATGCGAGCCTCCCTGTAGGTGACTGTCGCGATACTTGGTTTGTTAATTTATGATGGCCATATAAATACCTTTTATACTATTTCTGGTGTATCATCTGACCCTTGAGGCTTTGTTTCATGTCTTCGTCCTCACTCAGGCCTCTATCTTGAACCATCGGCTGCTCGCCTCCCACTCTTCATCGGCCCAACGGTTGCAACACTAGCTTGAGGAGGCGCTGAAGAACCTATCGGTGGCCCAGACTGCGAAGGATGCCTTGTCCAGCCAACTGGCCGAGATGGTATGCCAGAGGGATACCGCCTTGGCCCAGGCTGCCTCAACTTCTCAGAGCAACATTCAGCTGGAGGCTAGCATCCAAACTCTGAACGGGAGGATCGCTGTGCTTGAGGCTGAGCTTACGAACGTGGAGGATCGCATAATCGGGAAAACGTTGCATGCTGTTTGGAGGACTAACCCCACCGTTGACTTATCTCCTTTCGGGGACCATGCCGTCGAGAAGATTTCTGAGTGGAAAGGTCAAGGTGGAGATTTGTAGATCCCCTTGTACTCAGTCTATGTATGCTTTTGCTATGTAATCCCTTGTACCATTTCTTCTCTTTTTTTTTTTTGTCAAACTTAAGGGGCTCTGGTGAGTCCCCCTTGTTGCTGTTGTTCGTGGATTACATTTTTTCTTTTATCTGATGGAGATAATTTTTTTGGTGCACCTTGATTATACTTGTAAGGACACTTTAACCCGTTGGGCTGTTGGGGTCCTTTTATATTCTTTGTGAGCGCTTATTACTTTTTGCGAGAAGCGTCCTTCTCGTCCTTATACATAGTACTATTTTTTTTTTCCAAGGGTTCCTTGTAAGACCCTTTTTGGGCTAGTCGGCTTAATGGCCGATCTAGACTTATTGGGTGATTCTCTCCTTACAGCCTCACCTCTTGGGGTGTCGACCTTTCATTGGAGGTCATCCTTTTAAACTGTTCCCTTGATATTCATAAGGGTAGCTAATCCTTTTGAATATAAGAGAGTTTTTTTTTTCTGTTTACTTTTGTCGTCCTACCCCCCCAAGTACCTGATGAGATTTATCTTGGCGGGGACTTTAGTTGATGCTTGCACAAAGAAGTAAATAACATACGAAGTGGAAAACAGTTTCATTCATAGTAGTCAGATTACAACGATATATAAATAGATAAAAGGCTTACATCTACTTGAGAGGTTATCTAGGTAACCTCTTTGATTCTTGTCTACTAAAATAGCATAGCCTGCAACCAACCAAACACAGCTTCTACCTGCATCAAGCGTGGGAGCCTTACTGCTAGTCTCACCCGATTGGGCCCTTCACGAATCTGGGGTCTCGTCCCTGTGGGTCTGTACCTCCATGCACCACCATCACCGTTGGTTCTGATGGCTTCGCAGATCTGTGAAGGGAGGTGTTATAACACTCCCTCGCCTCTCTTTGTTCTCCCTTCATACTCGCTACCCCACCAGGAGTTGGGAACTTGACGGTGAGGTGGTATATCGAAGTGATTGCTTTCAATTCTCTTAGGGATGGTCTCCCCAATACCGCATTGAAAGCAGAGGCACAATCTACTACGACAAAGTTTGCTATGATCGTGGTTTGTCGGGGTTGTTCTCCCATAGTGAGGGCTAATTCGATCATCCCTAAAGGTTGTATCGAGTCCCCTGCGAACCCGTATAGGGAGGATTGACAAGGATTCAAGTTCCTGATGCCCAAACCCATCTTCTCCAAGGCGGGGCGATATAAGATATCTACGGAACTTCCATTGTCTACGAGGACTCGATGCACCCGCCGGTTGACCAACTGAACTGTCAACACCAGCCGATCATTGTGGGGGAAGTGTACCCCCCGCGCGTCCTCCTCAGTGAAAGTGATCGAGTCATTTTCTCCCTTGAAGCTTTTCGGGGGTCGTTGTTCTAAACTCATAACACAGGGTGGTGGACTTCGCCTAGCTTCTCTAGCATACCGATCTCGTCCTTTCCGGGAGTCTCCCCCAAGCCCTGGACCTCCGAAAATAGTTCTCACTTCCCCCTGGATCTCTGGAGCTTCTCTATGCGTCTTAGACAACACTGGTTCGTCCTCCGATTTCAGCCTTTCCCTCCTGACATACCGGCCTAGGTGCCCCCTGCGGATGAGTTCCTCAATTTCTTCTTTCAAATGGATACATTCTGCTGTGGTGTGACCAATATCCTTGTGGTATTGGCAGTACCTATTGGGATCCCTCTGGGACCGATCCTTCCTCATTGGTGGGGGCTTCTTGAAGGGAACCCGCTTCTCGTTGGTGATGTAGATATGCTCCCTTGTATCCGTCAGGTCCGTATAGAAAGTATAAGCCGTTTGCCTATGGTCGCTTCCCCGCTTGGGCTTTCTATGTTGATCATTCCTCGATCCTTCATATGCCATCTTCTTCTTCGCACCATTCGACCCTTCGTTGGTTGGGGGCTGTGCAGGGGACTCGCCCATTCCCGCCTTCAAGTTCGCGTGACCATCCTCTACACGAATATACTTCTGCGCTCTCTCGTAGAAGTCATCTAGATCTGTGACTTCCCTCTTGAGCATATTATCCCACAATTTGCTTCCCGGAAGCACCCCGGCGGTGATGGCCATTTTTAACTCTCTGCGGGTCAGGCTCCCCACTTTGGCTGCTTCCATGTTGATCCTATGGATGTAGTTTTTTAGGCTCTCATTTTCGCCCTGTTATACATTAGCTAGGCTGGTTCCTGGCATTGTATAATCACGCACGGCATGATGCTGCTGGAGATATTCATCTGAAAATTGTTGCCAAGACCTGACGGACCCCGGTCGAAGTCTCTTAAACCATTTGTATGCGGGCCCTTTCAACATGACCGCGAAACAGTGGCATCTAGCCCCGCTACTTATCCCCCTCAGCTTCATTAAGTCATTGAATGCGTCTAGATGGTACTTGGGGTCGGTGTTTCCTTCATACGGGGTCATATGAGGCTCTTTGAAGTTGGCTGGGAGTCGAATGGCTTGGATCTCTTTGGTGAAAGGTGATTCATAGTCGAACTCTTCCTCAAGGCTTTGCCCTCCAAATGCGGTGACAATCTTACTCCGTAGGCTCTTCATCTCCGTATCGAGGTCTTGCCTCCTCTTCTTCAGGGAGTCCCTCAACATGGACGGGTTGACACCTTCCTTTCCTTTGCCGTCCCGGGGGACAGTAGGAGGGGTAGTTCTCTTATCCTCCCTCTTCTTGTTGAGCTCCTCTCGTAGGTCTGAGGGCGTCCTCTTTGAGGTGACCTCGATGTCGTTGCGAGAGCCACCATTGTTCTCTTGCCTTGGCTCCTGGGGTGGCCTCGATGGTCTAGGATGCTCTTGTGGCTTTTCCCTGGGGGTGTTACTGGTGGAGTGTCTGGTCCTTCCGTCGTCTACTGGGACAGTGGTTTCCCGACCCTTCTCTTTCCTCTTGGGCAGGGTCACATTCGACTTACCTTGCAACAGGCCATTCAGCACCTCCTGCATGTTCTCCAGGGTAGTCTCCAGTCTTTGATTTAGAATCTCCTCTTCATAGAAACGAGATTTAGAACTCGAGCTCACGGAATGGACCTGGGGTTGCTTATCACGTCTATGCGTTGAGGGGCCCGGATCTTGCCGGCCGGAGTTCGGTACCTTTGGTGGTTTGGGAGGAGGGAACTCGTTGGCATTCCCGAGTGGTGCAGTAGTTGTCCTTGGAGGATTCTCACCGGGCGGGATGGCCGGAGACGAGGCCTCCCTGTCATTCTCGTGAACCTCAGGGTCCCTTAGGGGGTCTATGTCTCGGGGTGGAGGTGGATCCTTCATGGAGGCCTTCAGCTGGACTCCGATAAGGTGGACCTCCACCTCTCGAGGCTCCTTGAGTCGCTTCGAACATCTTGGCATTTCTCCTTGCCGGTAATAATGGCAGAACAGTAGCTTGGTGCTTACTTTCCCACAGACGGCGCCAAACTGTTGACGGTAAGAACTCGTCAACGATTGATGGTTAGAAAACTTTGATCTCTATACTATAGGAAGCTATGAATCAGATAGAAAGAACTCTAAACAACAGGAGAAAACTTAGGCAACCATGAATACCAGAAACATATATTTCTTAAGTCTCGTTTTTACATTCAGTTTTCCAACCCCTTAGCCTGAGGGGTTGGAGCCTATTTATAGGGGGGGCTCTATTGGCCCTGGATACAAACAAGTTCCAGACCACAGGGACGTACACAGGTACTCTGATAGTGTAGTGGCTCAGGGCGTAGTGGTGTCTACCCTGGGGGTGTCAGAGTCGTGGCCTAGGACATAGTACTGTCGGCTCTGGCGTATGGTCGGGGGTGTCCAAGCGGTACCACAACTCTTCGTACAAGTCCGTACCGCCACTACTCCTCAGACGCAGATCACAGGGTCGTGCCTCTGTTCTCTCCACAACCGTACACCCCGTGTCAGCGCACGTGTTCCGTACTAGGTCGTCCTCATCAATCCCCGTTCAATGCTCCATGTTCGTTTGGCATATCGACAAGGTTCCTCCAAGTGATCCCGTGCCTATGTCAAGGAGGCCTCAACCTATGCGTGCCCTGAGAAGTCAAGGCGTCAGGGGTCAGGGCTAGCTTATGCAGATCGCATAGACACGAGGCTCGCAGCATGAGCGCCATGGCAAGGCCTCACCCTCGCATAGCGAGGGTACCTCGCGTAGCAAGGCTGGCCCTTTTCCCTCGGGTGTAGGTACGACTCGGGGTATGGGCGTCGCAACAAGGCAGCACCCTCGCATAGCGAGGCTGCCTTTCCTCCGGGTGCAGGCGTCGCGAGGCTAGGGGCACAGATGCCTCAACAAAGCCTCACCCTCGCATAGCGAGGGTGCCTCGCGTGGCGAGGCTGACCTTCTTCTCCCGAGTGTAGGCGAGGCTTGATGCCTGATGGAACGGGGCGCATGCGGACGACCAGCTGGGGGACCCTCGCATAGCGAGGGTGAAGTTTGGGTTGGCAAGCGGCCGAAGGCCCTCGCCCAGCGAGGGTGGCCCTCTTAGCCCAACTCTCCTATCATCATATAACACCTTTTTAGGATGTCTCGTGGTATAGAGCTTCACTCGTGAATAGAATTCATAAAGAAATATTTCCACATTTACAATTGCGTTATTTTATGTTATTAAATCTTACAACAAAATACCTTTTTAATTCTTGTTAGCATTTTAAATAATAAATTGAATCATAGTCTTTGTGGGGTTCGACCTTTATTTGTCGCTATACAGAAGTAGTTGGTAGAATTAAGATGTAATAAATAATTAAGTTTGTTACAACATACGAAATAAGAAGAAGATGAACTCATATATTGTGGCCGCATCCTCAGCTCTCTCTCAGATCGCCTCTAAATTCTTTACACCAACACAGCATCGGCAAAGGAAATTTGGGAGGCTCTTGAGAAGAACTACAAAGCCGAAGAAGAAGAAGGTGTGAAGAAATGTTTTATAACTCAATACATGGAATTAAAAAAATTTGATTTAAAATCCCAACTTTCTTAAATGCATGAATTACATGTTATTGTGAATAAGTTATTTACTCTAAAGATAACATTGTCATAATCCTTTATAGTGGGAGCTATAATAGCCAGGTTTCCTTCATTTTGGAGGGCTTATAGGAAGAATATTCTTCATAAGAATGAGGAGATATATTTGGAGGAAATCCTAAAGCACCTAGGGATTGAAGAGGATTCTCGATCTGGAGACAATTGTATGGATGAGTTCAATGGAGGGAAATCCAAGGTGAATGCCATAGAGAAACTGTTTCAATAAAAAAGAAACTCACAAAAATTCCTAAATTAAGAAGGACAACAACATAGCCTTTCAAAAGAACGAAGGGCAATTCAAGGGTGTCAAAGGCTCTTGTTTTGTTTGTGGCAAGAGTGGTCACTTGGCTGGGGAATGCAAATTTTGAAAGTCTACCAACTTTGGATCCAAGGTTAACATAAGGAGGATTTGGTTGCAACCTTGAGTGAGATGGGCAACGGCAACGTGGATCTCTTCTTCATATATGGAAAGAAATTTCTTCTTACAATGTTATATGTTCCCGATATGAGTAGCATTCTTGTAAGTGGAAACTTGTTAAGCAAATCGGGCATCAAAGTATTGTTTGAGCCTGGTAAGCTAATTTTTTCCAAGGGAGATTATTTTGTGGGAAATGGGTATGTGTGTGATTGCATGATTAAATTGTGTACTCGATTCTCTAGCTTTGATAATAATATCTCTACATCTTCATGTCATATGCTTGGCTTAAATCCTATTACTTTGTTCATAATAGATTTGCTCATATAGGTTACTATACAATTAAAAGAGTTATTAAATGTTGTTTAATTGTATATGATGATGTTGAGCATGAAAAATATGAATTATGTGTTATATCTAAAATGGTCAAGAAACCTTATCCTAGTGTTGAAAGAGAAACTAATTTGTTAGATTTGATACATAGTGACTTATGTGAATTAAATGGAATGATAACTAGAGGTTGACATAAATACGTTAGTACCTTTATTGATGATTGATCTAGGTTCACATATGTTTACTTGCTTAAGAATAAGGATGAAGCCTTTAACATGTTTAAAATCTATAAATCCAAAGTTGAAAATCAATTGGAAAATAAAATCAAAGTGATAAGAAGTGATAGGGGCAGTGAATACTTTTTCCAATGAGTTCAATTTGTTTTGTGAAATGCATGGTACAATTCATGAATGTATAGTCCCTTATACATCCCAAAAAAATGGTATAGCGAAAAGAAAGAATAGAATATATGTAGAAATGATAAATGATATGATTTTCCATGCAAATTTGAGTTTTTCATTATAGGGAGAAGCCTTGCTATTCATTTGTCTTAAAGAAGAATCAAATCTCAAAGTGTGGAGGTGCCTAGCTTATTGCAAGAGCACAAAAGCTAAAAGGACAGAGTTGGGTCCTAGGGCGATAAGGTGTGTATTTGTAGGCTACGCCTCAAATAATATTGCCTATAGCCTATAAGACTTGGAGTCTAATGTCATAATTGAATAAAGAGAAGTTGATTTCTTTGAGAACTTTTCATATAGTGACAACAAACCTCAAGAACCTATATCATTGGAAGGAACTCAAGATGAGTTACCTTCAAGGGTTGTAGAGCAACCATTATTGTCTAGAAGAAGCCAAAGCCTTAAATACATAGGATCACAAGACAAGTGCTCACAAGTGAATATTCTTGACTTAGTAGAGGGTAATTACAAAGGAGACACTTAGAAATATCCAATGGTAATTCAAGTAGAAGATGATCCCAAAACCTTCCAAGAAGCTATGTGTTTAAGAGACTCCATATTTTGGAAGGAGGCAATATACGATGAAATTGATTCAATTATATCTAACCACACTTGGGAAATTGTTGATCTACCACGAGGATCAAAACAAATAGGTTGCAAGTGGGTATTTTGAACAAAATATCACACTTATTGGACCATTTAAACCAATGAAGCAAGGTTCGTGGCTAAAGGGTTTAGACAAATGGAAGGCATAGACTATGTTTATACCTATGCACTGGTGGCAATGACAACTTCAATAAGAATGTTATTTCCTTATCATCAATACACAACCTATATGTTCATCAAATGGATGTCAAAACATCGTTCTTAAATGGTAGCCTCGATGAGGAGGTCTACATGGAACAACCAAAAAGATTAGTTCTCAAATGAAATGAACATAAGGTGTAGACACCATAGTGTAGATAAGTGCTTATATTCTAAGACTTGTGAAGACTATGTCATTCTAGTGTCTCTATATGTTGATGATATGTTGATATTAAGTAATGACATGAAGGTCATAATAAAAACAAAGAGGAGTTTATCTTTTACTTTTAAGATGAAAGAACTTGGAAATTATGATACCATACTAGGTATCAAAGTTAGAAGAAATGTGTATGAATATGCCTTAGATCAAGCTCACTATGTTAAGAAGATGATTGACAAATTCAATCATCTTAATATCAAAGATGCAAACACGCTCTTTCATTAAATCCAAAAGCTTGAAAAGAATGAAGGGAGAGTGGTGGCTCAATTAGAGTAAGCAAGTGTAATATGGAGTTTAATGTATGTCGCACATTGTACAAGAGCAGATATTGCATTTGCAATTAGTAAACTAGGTAGGTTTACTAGCAATCCAAGTATCAATTCATAATTAATTAATTATACATAATTATGACTTAGCGTTGGGAAATTAAATCAATTCTCATAAGTAACACTCACACCCTAAATAGTGTAATATAAACGTGACTTGGGGGTCTTGGACCTATAATACTAAGCTCAAATAAACTAGATTATTAATTCCATTATCAGTCTACTATAAATATGGAATGACACTCTTAGTAATTATATAATTATATTTATAGAATTTTCTCTGGTTGTCCATTAATATAATCACTTTATGTAGGTATGTCCTCAAAATATTGATTTGTTAATTAGAGCAAGTCTAGATTATTGTTTTACCCTTCTAATTACCTCTTGTTCCTTAACTACTATTATTTCACTAGTGAACAGTTAATTTATAATAATATTATAAATTTGAGCTCAATAACTATTTAGTTCAAGAATTAACCCTTAAGGGAACCAATATTGGATCCGTAGGAAAACTTAGATTCCAATCTTGTAAGATCATGTTCCCAGTCATTCATACTATTGAATCTCCAAACAAAAGTTACTAGCCTCATTATTCTAAGAGACCTTAACGAGTAAATCCAAAGACCCAACATATATGAACAGGAGTTGATGACTACTCATGATTCATGCTATTCTACATATGATCATAATTTTTTATATGAATTAAATCTTTATGGCAAACATTATATTTATAAAGAATTAATTCACATCGGTCTAGTCATATATAATCTTATTATTTAAAGTACATTTACTAAGACGTCTATCCACATCAGTAATCCGAATCTAGATCACATGTATTAAAAAATACTTAGTAAACCATACTAGCAACCATTGATTAAAGATTCCATACTTTAATATGTTGCTGACCATTTTATTCATTATCTATGATCTTAATATTTTCGTACTCAAACAAGATCACACTCTTGTTAATCAATATGGAATTGTCTGCTATTTATAATAAATATTAAATAATAATTTAAACAATCAATAATAAAGAAATATGTACTTTTATTAAATTCCTTACAAAATCTCTTATTACATGTTTTTAGGGCACCAACCCTAACACTCATTAATGTAAACGGTTGGGAACATGATATACATATATGAAATCTATGCCTTCTTCTTCAAGAATTAAATAATTGTTCCTTTAAGGGTTAATATTTGGGATTGAATGGTTATTGAGCTCAAATTCATAAATCAATATGCCGTTTATGAATTAACTGTTCCCTAGTAAGATTAATGGTACTTAAGGATAAATAGTTTATTAAAGAGGTGAACGGTAAATTTACCCTAGCTTTAATTATGAATCATTAATATAGGATTGAATTTTACATAATGATTAAATAAATGGACAATTTATTACAAAGTACTAGGTAAATAAATTGCCTATTATTGTAAGAGTGTAGTCTCAAATTTTTAATGGAATAATATTGAGATTAATAAATAAGGTTATCATGTTAATGAGTTCTACTTCATAATCTAAATTTATTGGAGCTTAAAATTATAGCTCCATAGGTCCCCCAACCGGCTCTATCAACACTGTTCAAGGTAAGAGTTGAAATCAAGATAAAATTGTGTAAGGGCATATTTGGAATAAAATTATCTTTCCAGAAAATATGCGATTAAAAATAATTGAGATTAATTAATTAAATTATTAATTTTGAAATTAAATAATTATTTATTTATTTTATAATTCTCAAAATTATCAAAATAAAAAGTAGAATAATTAGTTTTGAATTTATCAAGTTTTCTTTATTTATATGTGAATAATAAATCTAGTAGTTCAAATTTGATTTGAATTAGATTTGTTATTTATTCAAATAATTAAAATGATAATTCAAATTCAAATTTGTTATCATTTATCTAAATATTATCGAAGGATATCAGTTTAAACAAATAAGTTTATCAAAAGATAATGTTTGTATTATTTTTAATAATGAGCAATTAAAAGAGAATAAGACACAAGCGTTGATATTGGGCATGTGTCAGATGCCAATTACAGTGCATGTGACACTAAGTGGAGTGTAACATTGTGATTGGCGTGTAACACTAAGTGGAGACTCAATCTTCACTCTTTTATTTATTTAATTATTATCTTATCAATGATAAATGTTTAATTTGATTTAATTCATTTTAGTTAATAAATGATAATTAATAAGCCCTAGAATAAGGATATAAGTTGTTATTTTATTTTCTAGGTCAGATATATGTTGTTGACACGATTTTTCACCAATAATGTATTAAGAAATTAAACAGGTAGATTAGTGTTGAATTATAAATCGTAATGAAATAATAAATACTCTCTCGAACACACACAACTTTTATGTGGTTAAAATCCACCTAGTTTACGAGTCGATATTATTACTTTTCTCTCAATTTCTGCAGAGTTTTGGTAATACAAAAATTGTCGTCCCCTTCCTTGTTCATTATTCCAAGTATTTATGCGAGAATTACATGGACAAGTTTCGGTAACCGCGCGAATAAATAAGACATATATTTAATACAGATTTGTGCATCCTAAAATTCAGCACGAGTCTTTTATTTAGCTCGTGTACAGCTGGCAAGTAAAGGACTGTAATAAATGATCCATAAGTCCGTATTTTCTCCATTAAGGCAGCGCGGTTCCCCAGGTCAATAGCACGAGCTGGGGAATGCAAAGCTATAAGCACGAGCTTGAGTTGTTTATAAGGCTGGCAAGACGCTAGAGATCTGATGTATTCTTGAATCTTTAGAAACCCGGATACGTTATATAGACGTGCATGGTCACACATAGCATATCCACGGATCGCTAAGAACCTGGACACGTAATATAATTGTGCATGGACAAGCATGACATGTCCGATTATCTCTGAGGATCCATGATCAGTTTTACCTAATGATCAGACCATACCTTAGGATAAATTGTAATATTTATAATTACTGTGGTACAGGTTACACTGAGGGTTAAGTCATGTGATGACCCCAAGGCCTATCCATGGATCTTCTCTATAAATACTAAGATCTTGGATAAGGAAGTTAGATTTTTCTGTAATGCAAAAACTCTATCAAAATTTAGAGAGAAAAATAGTAATAATTTAGACTCGTGGACTAGGTGGATTTTAACCACTGAACCACGTAAAAAAGACGATTGTTCTTGAAGAGTTCTTTTCTAGTGCTCTTGAATATCATTTTCTAATTGCGGTTTACCATTAAGCACTATTCCATCACTGCTATTTTCATAATTCACTGTTGGCAAAAAACCGCGTCAACAGTTTGGTGCTTTCATTAAGAGCTGTAGATTAGTGTTTTCATCAAAATCCCAATCAAAGTTCATCATGGAGGTCACTCGATCGAGGCATGGTAATGAAATGGAAAAGCCTGGTGGGCAGGAGGCTCACCATACTGCTGTTTCCGATGAGCATAGCCCTGAACTTAAGCAACGATCGAGAAAACAACTGATGGGCCACGACGACATTGGGAGTTTGGCATCATTGCTTCTGAATCTGAACCTGAACCCGGATTACTTGACTGCGGTAGAACTGGGAAACATGCACTTAAGAAGCCATTTGGCCTAAGAAAACAAGCAAATCGAGGAGGTTTTGGCTTGACTACCCCTCTAGCAACTAGCGTTAATGTCGAAAAGAGGCAAGGTGGGTCTCATAAATCTCGCTGGGATGCCCGATCCAAACCAAGTCGATCAGTTTGGACCTCGACCCCAAGTTCTGTGCCCATGGCACTAGATCACCAAGATGTTCTGCCTAATGGCCCTCCCAGGATCATCGGCAAGTCAACCGGTCGGTTAGGACCTCTACCCCAAGTTTAGTACCACCGTCGTATGTGCTTGGAAATGCCCATGGCAACCCATGGGGAAGGTCTGGGGTGAACTCACAAAGACAACATGTTCCAGCCAACCGTCCTACATCACGATCAGATCGCCAGACGCAGAGAGTTATAAATGGTGGGGCATAACGACCGCGGGCTAATTTGGTTTGTCCTGATGGGACAAGAATTTCCTCACCGGTTAGGCATCCCCCATCGCCCATAAGAAATCCAACACCGCTTTGTTTTGCGCGAAATGTTCCTGTTTATGGGGATAGCAAGAGAAATCCTCCTCCCGCTGCCCCTATCTATGCCCCACGGACACGTAGCAGTATCCCAGATCCTCATCCTCAATCACGGGCACTAAGCTTCGCTAATGGGAGTTATTAGATCGAGAGTCATCGAAGTGGCAGGTCCAATACAGATTTGAGAAATCACCTAAGTTCGGCTTAGAGCCCTCAAGTCGATCCCATATCGAACTTCGAGACCACCTAAACTCACAGAGGAGAAATTTAGCCCAAAATGGAGTTAGTTACACTTGTCAAGAGGGAGGTCCTTCCGAAGTACGTGATAACGAGAATGTCCCACCAAACCAAGCTCGAACTTGGAGGGACAACAACCTGTCGAACGCGTACGGTAGGACGAGAGCTGTGGAACAGCCCTAAAATAACCAAGGAATCAAAGACCAAACCCTCGAAAGCTTAGCCCAGATGGGAGGAGCAGATGAAAAGACTCCTATCAGAAAAGGAAAAAGATGAATATGATTCAGGGGATGAGCTCGAGCTTTTTGCCCCAAACATTGTGGCAACCGCATACCCGACGGGTTTCAGGATGCCCCATTTATCAAAATTTGATGGAGATAGAGATTCATCTGACCACTTGGGAATGTTCAATACCCTGATGATGGCCCAAAACATTGGACCCGAGCTAAAGTGCCTAATATTCCCTTCGACTCTGATCAGGCCGGCTAGGCAATGGGTCAAACAGTATAAAAAGCACTCTATCAGCTCGTGGAAGAATTTCTCTGCGGATTTCAAGCGAGCTTTCAGGGCTTCTCAGGCAACTCGGATTAAGACCGACTCCTTGGAAAATGTAAAACAACTGCCCGAAGAACCTTTGAAAGCATACCTCAGTAGGTTTGCCAATGTTGTCGCATGAGCTAGAGCCGTCGACAAGAGTTCTAAACTTATGGCAATGAGGATGGGGATCCTTGTGGGAGGCAACCTATGGTGGGAGCTAAAGAGAAAAAGAGTTAACACTGTGGATGAGTTCCTAAATCGAGCTCAGAAGTGGATTAATCTAGAAGAGGTGCGGGCTTCTGTTGCAGGAACTAGCCAAGCTCCTGTTCAACCCGTTGGAGTGGCAACCACTGTGGCTGGTGCTACAGCTCAAACCATTGCCCATAATAACCAAGGGGGTAGTAAAAGAAAGGGAAATGGTGAAGTCGGCCAGAGCGGGTTAAAGAAAAACAAGTCCGTGGAGAA
This sequence comes from Humulus lupulus, assembly GCF_963169125.1. Lineage (NCBI taxonomy): Eukaryota > Viridiplantae > Streptophyta > Magnoliopsida > Rosales > Cannabaceae > Humulus > Humulus lupulus. The sequence continues at coordinate 93,973,128 of NC_084793.1, forward strand.
GTTTAAACCGATCTATGCAACTTATTTTGACCTCACGGATACTAGAGAGCGCATCTTCTTGGCAAATTCTGCCCACCTTCTGTGGAAGAAACCGGGACCGTTAAGGAATCAAAGGGCGAAGAGAGATCCCTCGAAATTTTGTCGATTCCACAATGATATTGGTCATAATACTGATGATTGCAGACATTTAAAGGAAGAGATCGAGACTCTCATTTGGGCAGGACCTTTGGCTCAGTATGCCCGGAATCGAGGAACACCCAGACAGCCCACTGGACAAAACATTCCATCAACCCCGAAGGCTCCAATGAATCAAAATGGAGATCAGGTGAATTAAGACAACCCTCCTCTGATCACAGGAGGAGATATAGCAACCATTTCCAGAAGTCCTCACCTGGCTGGCACGAGCAGAGGTGCCCATAAGAGATATATCAACGAGCTGAAATCCCACAACAGAGTGGAGTTCGCCCCGGAGCAATGACTATCAAAGCACCAATAGTTAGAAAAGAAATCGATCACTTTTACGAAAGAAGATGCTAGCCATGTACAGTTCCCACACAATGACCCTTTAGTCATAACAGTTCAGCTCGCCAACCGAAGAGTTAGGAGGAATCTAGTAGATAATGGAAGTTTTGTGAATCTATTGTTTAGGTCCACCTTAGAAAAAATGGGGTTGTATGTAACCAATCTAAAGGCAACTTCCATGGTTCTATATGGATTTTTTGATGAGGGATCAACATCCATCAGAACAATCGAGCTAGTGGTGACATTGGGAGAAGGTCCACGAATTGTCTCCAAACTCCTTGAGTTTGTGGTCGTTGATTGTCCAGCAGCCTATAATGCGATCTTGGACGGACATGCGTTGATGACGTTTGAGGTCATAACCTCTATCTGCCTCCTAGCAATCAAATTCCCCTCCACTGCGAGAATATGCACTGTCAAAGGCGATTAGCTTGCTGCCAGGGAATCCTATAGCATTTCCATGAAGGAAAAATCCCAACCCGGGCAGCAAACAACAACTGTACATGACAGAGGCGAGGAGTCCCAGGAAGTAGAAGTTGCTTCTGGGATGGAAGAACCTCAGAATGCTAGGGATAGAGGCATTGCCCCAAGCAATGATATCGATCCGTGAATGGGTGAGGATAGATCAGAACTCTAAGCTATCGAAGACCTTGAGGAGGTAAATATAGATCCCAAGGATGCCTCGAGAATCGTTAAGATTGGGAAAAATCTTGACGATGAGAGAAAAAGGAGCTGATAATTTTTTTGCAAGGGAATCTAGATGTCTTCGCCTGGTCTCATGAAGACATGGTGGGAATAAGCCCAAGTGTGATCATCCACACCCTCAACTTGGATAAAAGCGTACTTGAAAAATCCCAAAAACAGAGACGTTTAGGAACAACTCGAGCTGAGGCGTTGGAGGAAGAAGTAGCTCGGTTATTAAAGTGCGGGTTCTTTCGTTATGCAAAATATCCGATCTGGGTCACGAATCCTGTCCTGGTCCCGAAGCCAAATGGAAAGTGGCGGACCTGCATCGATTTCTCCGACCTGAACAAAGATTGTCCCAATGATTGCTTTCCATTGCCGAGAATTGATCAGTTGGTAGATTCCACTGCGGGGAACAAGCTCATGTCCTTCATGGATTCGTATTCTGGATATAACCAGATTGCGATGAATCCTGCAGACCATGAGCATACTAGCTTTATGACTCCAAAAAACGTATACTGTTATAAATTCATGCCCTTCGGATTAAAGAATTCCGGGGCTACCTACCAACAGTTAGTTAACAAAATGTTCATTGGTCAGATTGAAAAAAACATGAAAGTGTAAGTCGACGATATGCTAGTCAAATCCAAGACTACCAACAACCATGTATCTGACCTAAATGAATGTTTTGAGATCCTGAGGAAATATAACATGAGGTTGAATCCCCATAAGTGTACTTTTGGAGTGGCGTCAAGAAAGTTTTTGGGATTCATATTCAATATAAGGGGGGTAGAGGCAAATCCAGATAAAATCAGGTCATTATTGGAAATTCCACTGCGAGGTCCAGAGCCTGACTGGAAGAGTGGCAGCCCTTAATCGATTCATTTTAAAATCCACGGACAAATGCTTGCCATTCTATAAGTTTCTCCGAGGGAATAAGAAATTTGAATGAACTAAGGAGTGCGAACAGGCATTTCGCGATCTGAAAACACATTTGGCCGAATCCCTAGTATTGTCTAAGCCAGTGGTGGGGGAGCCCTTATTCCTTTATTTGGCTGTTACAGAAAATGCAGCCAGCGTCGTTTTGGTCGAGGAAGAAGACTAGGTTCAAACACCAGTATATTATATAAGCAAAAGACTTCTCGGAGATGAATCACAGTATCCCATAATGGAAAAGATGGCGTTTTGCCTGATATTAGCCTCCAGTCCCATTCAATCCATGTCATGACCGACCAACCTCTAAGGCAAGTATTACAAAAACCTGAAGCGTTGGGACGTCTCTTAAAATGGGTAATCAAACTCAACCAGTTCGAAATATTGTTCGTACCATAGACATCGATCAAAAGCCAGACCCTTGCCGATTTCATGTCTGAATGCACTGGATTTCAAGAAGAGCTTTTGAAAGAACCAGTACAGATGTTGTGGAGAATATTTATGGATGGCTCCTTTAATGAGAATGGGTCCGGAGCTGAGATCATATTGATTTCTCTGGATGGGCATCGATTCAATACCGCGCTACGATTCGGGTTCGAGGCATCGAACAACAAAGTCGAGTACGAGGCTTTGTTAGCCGGGCCTAGAGTGGCAAAGGAATTGCCAGGGCCATCCAGTGTTATAGCGATTCCCAGCTTATGGTCAATCAAGTGTTAGGGGAATACCAAGTGCGGGGTACCAAGATGGCAGGTTACCTAGCCAAGGTGAAGAAATAGCTATCAGAATTTGAGTATGGCGCCATTGAATAGATCCTTCACGAGCAGAACCCTAATGAAGAGGCTTTGGCGAAGCTTGACACCTCCAAGGAAGCTGAGACTTTGAACGCAGTACCGATGGAATTCTTGGAAAGTCCAAGCGTGGTAGGAAATGCGACGAAGGTCGAGATGATTGACACTAGGCCGACCTGGATGACCCCCATGATAGAATATCTTACAATAGGAAACTTCCTGAAGAAAGAAAAGGCGCGAGAAGGATGCTCTATCAAGCTTCAAGATATGTAGTAGTGGATGGAACATTGTACCGACGAGGCCATTCCTTGCCTCTGCTACGGTGTGTTCTGCCAGAGGAGGCTAAAACTATTCTACAGCAGGTGCATGAAGGCTTTGGTGGGGATCATGCTGGGGGCAAAACCTGGCCTTAAAAATATTAAGGCAGGGTTATTTTTGGCCCACTTTAACAAAAGATTCCATCTCCCATGTTCGAAAGTGCGACAAATGCCAAAGATTCACCACAGTTGCATGAGCTTCGCCGAACGAGCTAACAATGATCTCATCCCCGTGGCCATTTGCAGTATGGGGAATTGATTTAATAAGAGCTTTACCTACGGGAAAAGGGAGGAGTTCGCTATGCGATGGTGGCCATCGATTACTTCATAAAGTGGGTAGAGGCCGACCCGTTGGCAACCATCACCTCAAAAAGAGTCCTCGACTTTGTGATTAAGAGCATTGTGTGCCGATTTGGGCTTCCGAAGAAGATCATGTTGGATAATGGAACTCAGTTCGACAGTGATCTCTTCACTGAGTTTTGTGAAAAGCACGACATAGTTAAAAGTTTCTCCTCAGTTGCATACCCGCAGGCCAATGGGCAGGTTGAGGCCTTGAATAAGACCCTCAAGGCGAATCTTAAGAAGAGGTTAGACGAGGCCAAGTGAGTGTGGCCTGAGCAGCTTTCGCAGGTACTATGGCACGTACTGGACCTCCCACCAAGCTTCTACGGGACACACCCCTTTCTCCATGACTTTCGGAAGTGAGGTCGTCCTTCCCGTCGAAACAAAAGTAACCATGCATAGGCTCCAGAAATTTAGCCAGGAGCGGAATGATGAGTTTCTCAATGGGTCTCTTGACCTAATTGACGAGAAACGAGAGGATTTGCAACTACAGCTCGCGCATTACCAACAAAAAATCACTCGTTATTTTAATTCCAAGGTCAAAAGGAGTAGTTTTGGTTTAGGCGAGCTAGTCCTCCGAAGGGTCTTTTTGGCAAATAAGGACCCCAAAGACGGTGCTTTAGGTCTGAACTGGGAAGGGCCCTATCAAATAGTGGAGGTCGTGCGTGATGGAACTTTCAAATTAGCTCGAATTAGTGGAGAAACAGTCCCACGGACCTGGCATGCTGTGCACCTGAAGAAGTATTATCAATGATGATACCATCCATCTATGTAAGGCTTAATTATAAAAGCCATTTGATTAAGAAATGAAGGGATCGTTATGTATTTCTTGTCTTTCATATAGTTTATTTATGTATTAGTTTGTGTGATAACATTTGTCCAAGCAACCGAGAAAGTTCACTTTCTGGTTACTTGGGGGCATATAACCCAAGATGGATCAGACATTTGAAACACTTAAAATCCTTGACTTAACCAGGTACAAAACTATCCTGGATAAAACCAGGTCCACAACTTAGAAGTCAATAACATTTGAAACACTTAAAATCCTAGACATAACCAGGTACAAAACTATCCTAGATATAACCAGGTCCAAAACTTAGAAGTTAGTAAAATTGATTAACCGAGGTTTTTTTTAAAAAAAAAAACACGTGGTGTCAATAAACATAGCACGAACTAAGTTTTAAATCATTAAAAATCCTGGATACAACTAGGTTCAAAACTTAGAAGTTAGAAAATTTGAAAATTCGATGGCTTCCTTAGAAGCTCGAGATAGCAGTAACCCTAACAAGGAATGAGTTTGAAATATTTAAAATCTCGGATATAACCGGGTCCAAGGCCTGATACTTAATAGGTATGATATAAATCAACACATTAGTTTTAGATATAACCAAATTCAAAATATCTATCCTGATCTAAAATTCGATTCCTAAGATTTTGAGTGTGCAAGTCTAGAAAAGCATAAACATGAGAGACAATCAAGGAAAAAGACAAATAGATAAAAAGGTAGATACATGAATTAAAAAAAAAATTGACTCGAGGTAAAATAACCTCAAACTAGGCCAAATGGCGAATGTTTACAAGAAATAAAAAGAAAATGAAGCCCCTCCAGGGCGCTCTGAGGATGTAACCTCTTCAGTCTCCTGCTTGCCCATGGTGGAAGCAACCCTGGTCTCAGCCTGCTCTTGTAGCATCCAAGCTTTGAACTTCTCGAGGTATGGATCCTACACTTTAGAAGCTAGGAAGGAGAAGTTACCATCTTGGTTGAAGGTCTAGCAGTGATACATCATGCTCTCCATGGAGGACAGCGAGGCCGCCTTCTCCTCTTTAACAACAACCTCAGCCTCCAGCTGCTTAGCTTTGGCCTCAGCGACCTCGACTTGAAGAGCGGCCAAGGCAACCTTTGTAGCCTGCTCGCTTTCTTGAGACAATGCAAGGGCAGCCTTTGGCATCGAGCTCGCCTTTTTGAGCAGCTGCAAGGGCAGCTTTGGCAGCTCGTTCATTTTCCTGAGCAGCAGTCAGGGCAGACTGGGCAGCCTGGAGCTCAACCTGAAGCTCCTCATTCCTAGCCCTGGCTCGAGCTATACTACGGTACTGAGCCAGGACCGACTGCAAAAAAATAAGGAAAAAAGTTAGACGCATATTGGGGTAAACTAAAAAGAAGAATAATAAATATATGTTCAACTAAGGAAAGCTATCTTACTATGAGGGTCATCCCCATGGCGGACTCCAGGACGTTCTTCAGGCTCCTTTCTTCTATTGTCCTCAGGTCCCTTGGGTTGGTTTTGTATATATGCTCCACCACATGGTTCTCCGTCTCATAGAGGGTCCCCTGAAAAGTATCAGGGATCTTCTCCAAGACCTGAGGGTTGACTGGGATGCGCATGGTGGTGGTGGGGACAATCGGAGCTGTGGGATCAGCTTGTACTGTCTAATCTCGAGCAAGAGCTGGTGGAAATCAAGGAGGAGGCGGAGGAGCACCCCTTTTCTCCATCGTGGTAGCAGTCGGAGCTACGGAGCTCGTGCCTTTCCCCTTAGCCTAGGATTTGGAGGTAGTCCCTGTCGCAGGGGGCGTCTTCTTTGCTGTGAACCGGGGTTTCTTCACAATGAACCCGAGTTGGTTTTTCCCTCCTAGAAAATCGTGCAGATGTCGGGAACTCCGGGTTGTGCCATTATTCGCCTGAAAAGATGGAGAAGGAAGTTAATATACTTGGATAGTTAGAAATTTACAAAAAAGAAAATGTGTATACATATGCAGTATAATAAAAAGTCCTACCCTCCGAACTAGAGGAGGAGTCTATTTCCACGACCTCCGGCCTTGGAACTGCTGGACCAGAGGGGGAGTCTAAGTCAACAATTTCTTGAATTAGGGGAGGTTCAGGCTCAGGTTCTATCTCGGGGCTGGACTCCTCTACATACTGCCTAAGTCCAAGGGCAAGGGTACCCTGGAGCGGAGAGGACCACGACCTGAGATTGGTCCCATACTCTTAAAAAAAGACCGACCTAAAGGATAAGGTATTATCTATGACAACGGTGCCTTTAGGGTAGCCCATGTCATGGTGTAACACTAAGTGGTCCACGCACTGGAGCAGGGTTATATTAAGGTATGGATCATTAGGGTGGCGATGGACGAGCTGGTTTGGATTAAACCTAACTAACCTAAGGTCAGCAACAACCCTATCTAAATCCCTATAGGGGTATGGGTTACCTTGGCCGGGGGGGCCGGCTGTTGCCCCCGAAGAAGCTCGCTCTAACTCAAGGTCTCGAACAGCCTTGAGAGCCCGCCTCTTCCGCACGAAAGGTACTTTGTCTTCTTCTTGCTCCTCGGCTTCAGTGGCCTCGACATCTCCTTCATGGGTAGGCGGGAGCTCGCAGACCACCGGGAGGTTAGCCCGTGTTCTTCTCAAAACCAGAGTCTGGCCTATAGCAGTTAACTTACACGCCAACATCATGTCGTCAGTCACGAGCTGGCGGTAGTCCTTCTCACTAGGCGGAAGCCTAGATAACGTATCATATTTACCCCTGAGGGTTGCGAATTTGTCTGTCCTCGCGAATATGGCTGCACAAAAATACTACTTAATTAGTATATACACGAAAAGTAGATCCAGATATAAAGAGAATGATTTCACGAGCTAAGAGAGGAAATGAGACTTATGAGGATGGTTGAAGTATCGATTTTTGTAGTTGCAGAACCCATTCGACATAAAGAATTGATCATTGTAGTTGCTGGGATGGATGGGGAGCTCGATGACCGAGGGTGAGTTTGGGAATTGGGTCAAGTAATAGAACCCATCACCTCGCCCTCGTTGTTCCGGGCTGGCCTTGAGGCAGAAAAAATAAAGGATGTCCACTGGAGTGGGGACCTCCCACTCGTGCTTTAGAAAGAGGTACTTCAACCTCGCCAATAGTCGGTATGAGTTCGGGGGAAGCTGAAACGGCGCCAACTTCACGTAGTTGAGGAAGTTGGGGAAGTACTAGTCCAGAGGAAGGAAGGCCCCCGCCTTCAAATGCTCGTCGCTCCAGGGCGCGAAATCATCCTGGATAGGCACGTAGTTCCTTTCCCCATAACACGGAGGTCGGGCTATGATGACCCCAGACCTGACCTCAATTTTATGGGACAACATTATCTTGTTGAGCCTCCCTTGGGTCGTGATCTTGGAGACAATTGTCTCTGCCTCAAAGAACGCTTTAGGACCAACCAAAACCTCCTTCTCCACTACAGGGCCGAACTGAGGAATAGGATATTTGGAGGCGATCTCTTTTCCCTTGTTGGTTTGTTGAGACGAGGAGTCGAGTGCACTCTTCTTGGGTATGCTCTTCTTGGGTGCCATTAGATTGCATAGCGAACAAGAACGACGAGTCACTTAATAGGCAATTTAATATTTTATAAAGTTAAAGGGAAGGAAGCACGAAGGGAGTTGGTGCTTTTGATACCTGAGCTGAGTTAATCTCAGCCCGTTGACTGATGCCACGCGCTACCTACACTACATGCCTAGGTTTCCCAACATACCCCTGGCATTTAGGGATCCGTGTGTAAGAAAATCCGGCCACTATTGCCCTGGGGGGCATTTTAGAGAAAAACCACCTAGAAAAAAAATGTGTTCCCTAAGCAATCTGATTTTTTGAACACTAATCTATCATCTTCTATGCACTGAATGGGTATTTTCTAAAGTTGTCAAAGGTTACCCAAATCTACCTAGAAAATATCCTATGTCGTGAATATCATAATTTTAGGAAAGGTTCCAAATCTTCTGTGTAAACCTAAGTTGAAACCTATGAGCCAAAAATCAAGAAAACACCCTAATATTGACTACGGCGAAGCATGAAAGAGCATGGTAAATAAAATGCAGAAATCTATAAAGAAAGAGCCCATGAGAAGTGATCGGACTTACAGTAAGATTGTCGATAGAAGAGGTGTATTTCGTAAGGACTGGAAAACTCACTCCTGAAATCCTGAACGGCTGGGTCTCGGAAAGATTTTGGGAACAAAGGGTTTGGAGTTTTTCTTTCTTCTTTTCTCTCAGAAGGAAGGAGGTTTGACATCACAGAAGATAGAAGATGAGAAATATTTTCAAATGAAAGGTGGTAAACTGTGGAATTGACCTGTCCCTTTTTATACGTAAATGACATAAAACAACATGAACCATCCAATCCGACTAGTTCAAGATCCGAGGGTAGTGTTTCGAAAGGCAAAACAGCGGCAAAAAGTTGGCCAGATCATTATTGCAGTCCTCGAAACCTGAACAGACGCCAATCGTAGTGTCCCACATGTCCAATACTCAAGTAGTGGGCAAGCCTTGATATTTGCGATGGAAATTTAAAAGTCCCCACCGTGTAAGTCAGAAGGTGATGTCATAAAACACGAGCAGGAACTTGGGGGGCAAATGTGCATCCTAAAATTCAGCATGAGTCTTTTATTTAGCTCGAGTATAGCTGGCAACTAAAGGACTATAATAAATGATCCATAAGTCCATATTTTCTCCGTTAAGGCAGTGCGGTTCCCCAGGTCAATAGCACAAGCTGGGGAATGCAAAGCAATAAGCACGAGCTTGTATTGTTTATAAGGCATAGCACCCGTGACGCGAGCTCACGATGTATGCAGCTTGGGGTACGCTAGGGACCTTACGTATCCTTGGATATTTAGAAACATGAATACATTATATAGATGTGCATGGTCAGACATAAAACCCTGACACGTAATATAATCGTGCGTGGACAGGCATGACATGTTCGATTATCTCTGAGGATCCATGATCAGTTTTACCTAATTATCATACCATACCTTAGGATAAATTGTAATATTTATAATTAGTGTGGTACAGGTCACACTGGGGGTTAGGTCACGTGATGACCCCAAGGCCTATCCAGGGATCTTCTCTATAAATACAAAGATCTTGGATAGGGAAGTTAGTTTTTTCTGTAATGCAAAAACTCTGTCAAAATTTAGAGAGAAAAATAGTAATAATATAGACTCGTGGACTATGTGATTTTAACCACTGAACCACGTGAAAAAGACGAGTATTCTTGAAGAGTTCTTTTCTGGTGCTCTTGAATATCATTTTCTTATTACGGTTTACCATTAAGCACTAATCCATCCCTACTATTTTCATAATTCATTGTTGGCGAAAAACTGTGTCAACAAGATTATTCCCATTTACATTGGGATACGATTTGATAACATAATAGAATATACTCCTGCTGTCTCGGATAATAAATTATAGATATGTGATACAGTCTAAGGATTAATGAGCGTATAAAGAGCCTCCGAATCTATTGGGATCCTTCAGTATGTGTTTTATCCAAGTTTCCACGTGCTGAATATCTGATCCGAGCTCATGTTCAACGACTATCTGAACCCTAGCTCATAGTAAGATCAGAGCGCCCAAAGTTGGATCTGGTCATTATAAGTCTCGAGCTCAGTTATTATCACGATAGGCGGTCAGATAATAAACTATGTATCGTGTTGTCTAACCCCCAAACTCGAGCTATTCACATCACTGTTAGCTAGATATTCTACTTGGCTATTTTTCCACATATTCTACTTGGCTATTTTTCCACATATTCTTCTGCCAACTATACCCGAGCTGAGTAATTGAACTCTTGCTAATTTTAGAGTACACAATTTGTGTTCGAGAGAGTGTTTATGATTTCATTACTGTTTATAATTCAACACTAATCAACCTGTTTAATTTCTTAATAGATTGTTGGTGAAAAACTGCGTCAACAGTTTGGTACTTTCATTGAGAGGGAAATTATGTTGGATTAGCTTATACATGATATTTATTTATTTTCATGTATATCTAATAGTAAACAAATTAATACGAGATAGCGTAAAACATGTTTCTAAAATAAAATTCAAAGAGAAACAAAGAATATAATACTTACAGTATACGCAGCGGTATTAAAGAGTCCTTCCTTCAGTTTCTCTAACTCTTGTATCCTCTCTGTCGCAGAGTATTATCAAGAAACTGAACCGATCTTCTATTTTCTTCACAGCCTTCAAATGTATCCTTAGAATCACCTAGACTAATGTGGGCAATTCTCAACACATGAGATAGATACAGAGAAGAAGAAGAGAAAATAATCAAAGAGGCTTAGAAAATGACTTGTGTTTAGAAAGAATATAAAACTATCAGAAAATCAGTGATAAAACTTATCCGTCGTCTCCAAAATCTGAACTTGTGACTTCTCTCTAAGCACTCATTTTATAGACTTAATTAGGCCATTTAATTTAATTAAAAAATCAATAAAATAATAGCCATTTTGAAGGCCTATGTCGAATTTATCATGGGCTTTAGGCCTATGAAATTTCTCATTTGATTATGAGCTCATTGGACTTAAAATCAAGGCCTGTATTATTTTATATTGATTTAATTAATTAAATAATTATTTAAATCCTTTATCAAATTAATTATTTATAATTTGAAACTTTATTTAAAATTATTAATTAATTTAGATACCAATTTATCTTAATTAATAAATCTTCCATAATTTCTCTTTTCTTCTCAAAATTACACAACTCTGTGAAACTATCCAAAATTGACCTGGTCAACTTTGATAATTCTAATTGATAATTAAATCAATTAATTGAGACTATCTAGATGATTTTATCCAAGGTACAATGGGGACCATGGGCCTATGAAATCAAGCTCCAATAAGTTATCATAAATCTAACAAATAAATTTACTAACTTATTAATTCCTCGTGACTCCACTATAGACTTGGAATTGCACTCTCGAATTCATAGAACGCTCTATAACAAATATAGATACACTATTAATTATCCATTGTTACAACCATAATTGTCACTCAACACTCTATAGACGATCTACAATGAGATAGGACTAAAATACTGTTTTACCCCTCATTGTATTTTATCCTTAAAACACTTAGTTCCTTGTAAATGATATTTCAGTAAACTAATTTAATAACTCAAATAAGATCTCTATCATTTAACACCTTAACCAAAATAAAAGGAAACCATCGTTTCACTTCTTCATCAGAAGCTATAGATGTTCATATCTATGATTAACACTCCCACTAAATTATACTACCGAGTTCCCAAGATGTAAGTATGGGCTAGTCTGTAGGGTAAGCTGGTAACGAACAAGTCAAAGAACTCAAATAATACAATCAGTTAGAATAATAACCACTCAGAATTGAGATTGAATTGACCTATGGTCAACTATATGATGAGACTAGAATAGATAATAACGATATGTCTACTTATCTTATCAATTGTCAATATCGGTCCTGTCCGATGTAACAAATAAATCCTATCTTATCTACTTTGCTAATGTTCTGGAAACAACATAACACTGTAATGTGTAAGTAGATCATAACGTAGATTGGCAAGTCAGTGTAAATCCTATGCACTGACAAATCTTAGGCCTAACTCATTTTGAACATATAATCATATTTATATTACACTGTGATTACGTCACTATAAATAAGATTAGCTATATGCTCGAGATTTAATAGAAGTTTATATTAAACAAATAATCATGAAAATAAAACAAGTGGGCAAAGTGATTAACCAAGTCAAAAAATTATTTCTATTCTTTTATTGATAATAAAATGAGATTACAAAGAATTTGGGATTTAATTAGAGCATAAAACCCCAACAAATTAGTGCTTCACAAGTTTCAGTCGACATTCATCATGGTGCTTGTTGGGGTTTTATGTCGTCTAATAATTAGGCTATGATGATAGGGTAATAATCCTTTTATGATCCATCACTGGAACTCCAATCATTCACAAGCAATCAAAATATAGCAACTTATCCAGATATTCATTCACATTCACAGCAATGCTAATAAGCACGCCTCAATAGCATCATGCAATAGTCAAGGGCCAGACCCTATCAGTATCTCATGCTCCCTATTCATTAAACAGATATCAACAATCATATCTCACTCAAATCATTTAAGCACATAGCAACGTATACACAATTACCAAACCCTGAGTTGAGCTTGTCTCTCGCGGCGAATGTACATATCCAGCTAGTCTTCAGGACCCATAAACCTAGGACGCTCTTATACCAAGTTTTAATGCCCTGGATAGCCAAGACCATTACACTGTGTGTTTATAAAGTGCTAGACTTGCTAATCAAGTCATTTAATTAAAAACGTGTTAGTGAAACAATAAAGGAACTAGCGTTAAAACTTTTTGGTCTCAAAAGTCACATTTTCATAAAGAAACATTTCTCGCTTACACGGGATCCCAAAAATGTTAAGTTTGAAACTGTTTACAAAAGATTCAAGGACTACATACAGTATCAGCCATAGTAAGGCAAAACAGACAAATAGACAATCACTGTCCCGATCCACTCCTCGGCCATGGCCGCCGAACAGCTGGCTATGTACATTCCAACCCGCAGCCCTCCATCTCAGGATTGGTCCAACTTGCCTTTGCCTTTACCTGCACCACGTAGCACCCGTGAGCCAAGGCCCAGCAAGAAAACACAACAACAGAGCACAAGCAATCAACAGACAATTCAGTATCTCATATCGCATCACATATTCTTAATCATGCCAATATTTAGAATAGTCAAGTATTCAGCATGCTAAACATATCAATTCACACCAAATCACATATGATAACTAGGGTTAGCGCCCTCAGGCCGCACCCTCCATTATCCCACTGACTCCGGCCCGCTTAAACTGAGCTCAGTGAATATTAAGCTGTCCTCAGCTACCAGTGGCCAAGTCGAGCCCTGTGCGCAAATATTGTGTACGGCACCCTTAGGCCGCCATCACATGTCCCATGGCATAATACCATCATTGACATAAGACAAATATCTGGAGCACTTAGTCCCATCACAAACATATAATCGGGTGCTATTTTCTTACCTTTCGATTCGTTAGCTTTGATCACTTGACTCTTTGAGCACAATCCCTCTTGAGCCCTGGCGCTCACCTAAACCCCGGGAAGTCCTAGTTCCACCAAACAAGATGGTGGAATCGAACCCCGAACCCTTGGTAAAAAACCCTTGAATAACCCTAAAATCCCTTTCTGGAAACAGGGCAGCGCTACAATGCTCTTAGGAGGGTGCTACAGCGCTACAAGCAGAAGCAAAATCCCCCAGGAACCATGGCCTAGCGCTGTAGTGCCCAAAGGCTAGCGCTGTAGTGCTAGTCACAGACAGCCAACCTCCCAATTTCTCTTCCTGCGATTTCCTCAAACCAAACTAAACCTAAACTTCTTCAAACCTTCACTAAACTAAAAAAAAAGCTTATTAACACATTCCACTTATCCCAAGCATCCCAAATACTCAAATCCCAAGCACATGCATCCCTAATCTCAAAATTCCCCATTGTTGCTCACAAACTTCAGAAACTTAGCAAAGACAATCAAACCTTCAAAGTTCAAAGCTTAGAATTTCATACCTTTAATGGGAATTCGATTTCAAGGAAACCTCTACACCTCCTTAGCTTGCTCTTCCTCAACCGTTGGCCTGAATTCCCTATAGTTCCCATCAAATCCAGCTTATGCACAATAAGCCAAAAACTAAAACCAGAAACTGAAGAAGCTACAAAGTCTTACCCCAAGTGATGGTATGTTCTTGCTAAACCCCTGCCAATTCTTCAAGCCTAGCTTAGGATCCTTGATGCTCCGCCCAACCTAGCTCTCCTCTGAGCTTTGCTCCAAGAAAACCCAAGAAAAATGGTGAGATAATCACCAACCGACCCTAGAGAAAACAACTTTGTTTTCCTCCCTTTCTTTTTCTTCTTTTCTTTCTTTCCTTAGACTTCTATATTATTCTACAACTTCCACTAATATAAAGCCTCAGTTTTTGCCTATCTCTATCCGCCAAATGACCTTAATACCCTCCCCTTTAATCCCAAGTCCTTTAATCCACTTAAGGGCATTTTGGTCATTTCGCCCAACTCCCGCTAGTTCCTCAAGTGTCTCTAATATTTTCCGCTTACTTCCCGATACCTAATTAATCCCCAATAATATTCCTCGATGTCAAAATAGACTCCAATATACTCACTAAATTCCCATTTACAGCCCCAGGCTCACCCCGAGCCGGGTATAAATCCCCGCCATGACTTTCCCGCTAATCTACTCACTAGGATCGTCTCGAGTCACAGATCACAGATATATCCACATAATAATGTGGTCTCAACATTTATCACATACATATACATAGTTATACCCACAATGGGCCAAGATTACGATTATGCCCTTCTGACCTAATCAGGGCCTACATGCATACTAATACACATAGTCATGCATCTAGACTATTCAAATAGTCATATAACATGCTTTAAATCATAATCATGCATTTTACTCATTAAAGTCACACATAATTCCCATTATGCCCTCTAGGCACTCTAATCAAGGCCCTTAAGCCTTATTAGCAAATTTGGGTCGTTACAACTATCCCCTCATAATGAGAATTTCGTCCTCGAAATTTTCCTGAACAACTCGGGATACTGATCCCGCATCGCTGTCTCAAGCTCCCATGTCGTCTCCTCGATCTTACTATTCCTGCACAACACTTTAACAAGGGGATTCGTCTTATTCCGCAATACTTTATCTTTCCGATCCAAGATCTGAACCAGTTGCTCTTCATAAGCCAAATCTGTCTGTAACTCCAAGTCTTCATACCTTAACACATGAGTCACATCTGAGACATACTTCCGAAGCATAGAAACATGGAATACGTCATGAACTCCTAACAACGATGGCGGCAAGGCTAACCTGTAAGCCACCTGACCAATCATTTCTAGGATCTCGAAAGGTCCAATGAATCTAGGGCTTAGCTTGCCCTTCTTTCCAAACCTCATCACCCCTTGCAATGGTGAAACTCGGAGAAAGACGTCGTCCCCAACCTGGAACTCCACGTTCCTACGCTTAGGATCAGCGTAGCTTTTCTGTCTGCTCTGAGAAGTGAGCATTCTAGCCCGGATCTTCTCTATAGCCTCACTTGTCCTCTGGACCATATCTGGCCCTAAATATCTCCTCTCACCCATCTCTTCCCAATGAATGGGTGATCTACACTTCCTCCCATACAACATCTCATAGGGAGCCACTCCAGTCGTTGATTGATAACTATTGTTATACAAAAATTCAATCAACGGAAAATACTTACTCCATGAACCCTCAAAATCAATCACACATGCTCTGAGCATATCCTCTAATACCTGGATCATCCTCTCCGACTGTCCGTCAGTCTGAGGATGAAAGGTTGTACTGAACCTCAACTGAGTCCCCATGGCTTTCTGGAAACCACCCCAAAACTTGGAAGTGAAAATAGGATCTCGGTCTGACACTATAGACTTAAGAACCCCGTGGAGACGTACGATCTCCCTCCAACTCAGCATACTGATCCACAGTGTATGTCGACCTCATCGGAAGAAAATGGGCTGACTTGGTGTATCTATCCACTATCACCCAAACCGAGTCATGGAGTCCTACTGTCCTGGGTAAACCTCCCACAAAATCCATAGTAATATCCTCCCATTTCCATTCAGGAATACCCAAAGGCTAAAGCAACCCTACTGGTCGCTGATGCTCAGCTTTCACCTGCTGACAGGTTAAGCATCTAGCAACGTACTCTACCACATCCTTCTTCATCCCGGGCCACCAATATAAAGTCTATAGATCCTGATACATCTTCGTGGTACCCAGATGAAGTGAGTACGGCGTCGTATGAGACTCATCTAGTATCTCTCGTCTGATCCCCTCATCAGCTGGAACACATATTCGTCCCTGATACTGAAGCAAATCAACCTCAGATATAGAATAGTCCTTAGCTACTCCCGCTAAGACATCCTCTTTAACCCTCTTTAACTGAGCATCTACCAATTTCCCTTCTCTAATCCGCTCTAGCAAGGTCGAATATAGAGTAATATTGGCCAACCGGCCTACCACTAACTCTATCCTCGCTCTGACCATCTCATCAGCTAACTCCCTTGAGATCTGAATAGAGCTATACAACTGACCTGGACCTCTGCGGCTCAATGCATCCGCCACCACATTGGCTTTTCCTGGATGGTAAAGAATATCACAATCATAATCCTTTACCAACTCCAGCCAACGCCTCTGTCTCATGTTCAGGTCCTTTTGTGTAAAGAAATACTTCAGACTCTTATGGTTAGTGTATACCTCGCACTTCTCTGCATACAGATAGTGTCATCAAATCTTTAGTGCGAATACCACCGCTACTAACTCCAAATCATGGGTAGGATACCGCTGTTCATACTCCTTCAGCTGCCACGATGCATAAGCTATAACCTTCTCATTCTGCATTAGCACACAACCTAAACCCAACCTCGATGCATCGTAGTAAACAACGAACTCCCCTTCCCCTGAAGGAAGACTTAACACTGGTGCTATAATAAGTCGTCGCTTCAGCTCTTGAAAAATGTCTTCACACTTGTCTAACTAGATAAACTTCAGATTCTTCCTTGTCAATTTTGTCATCGGTGCTACTATCTTCGAGAAGCCCTCTACAAACCGTCTGTAGTAACTTGCCAAACCAAGAAAACTCCGCACCTCCGAGGGATTCCTTGGCCTCGGCCAATCTCTAACTGCCTCCACCTTAGATGGATCTACCTTAATCCCATCTGTACTTACGATATCTCCAAGGAATGTCACTTCGGGTAACCAAAATTCACACTTCTTAAACTTGGCGCACAACTGATGCTCCCTCAACCTCTGAAGAACCTATTGAAGATGAAGCTCATGCTCTATCTCTGAACTGGAATACCCCAAGATGTCATCGATGAAGACAATAACGAACTGATCTAGGAAATCATTGAACACCCTATTCATTAGATCCATAAAGGCTGCTGGGGCATTGGTAACACCAAAAGACATGACCAAGAACTCATAGTGCCCATACCACGTTCGGAAGGCCGTCTTAGGTATGTCCTCATCCTTGATCCTCAGCTGGTGATAACCAGATCGAAGATCACTCTTTGAGAACACCGTCTTACCCTGTAGCTGATCGAACAAGTCATCAATCCTTGGTAGGGGATACTTATTCTTGATAGTCAACTTGTTCAATTCTCGGTAGTCAATGCACATTCTCAAAGTCCCGTCCTTCTTCTTCACAAATAAAACTGGAGCACCCCATGGTGAGTAACTAGGCTTGATAAACCCCAAATCCAGAAGCTCCTGCAGCTGTATCTTTAATTCTTTCAGTTCCACCGGTGCCATCCTATATGGTGCCCTCGACACTGGCTCTGTCCCTGGCGCTAACTTAATGACAAACGGAATCTCTCTACGCGGCGGCAACCCAGGCAAATCCTCAGGAAACACATCCAAGAACTCACAAACCAATTTGGTCTCCTCCGGTCCTGCTAGTGAAACTCTGGTGGTATCCACCACACTAGCCAGAAAGCCTATGCATCCACACTGTAACAAGTCTCTGGCTCTCAATGCAGATATCCTGGGTACGTGGGGTCCATGCACCGCTCCCACAAAGACAAAGGGATCATCGCCCTCTGGCTCAAAAGTCACCATATTCTTCCTACAGTTAATGGTAGCCCCGTACCTAACCAGCCAATCCATACCTAGAATCATATCAAAGTCCTCCATACTCAATTCAATCAAGTCCACTGACAACTCTCTACCATTAACTATCACTGGCAGTGCTCTAATCCACCTCCTAAATACAACCAGTTCTCCTGTAGGCAAAATAGTCCCAAACCCTGAAGTACTATACTCACTAGGTCTACACAATCTATCAATCACCTTATCAGATACAAACGAATGCGTAGCACCAGAATCAATCAAAACAATAAAAGGAGTGCCAGCGCTAGAAAGCTGACCTGTCACTACTGAGGGACTAGCCTCGGCCTCTGCCTGCGTCAGGGTGAACACTCGAGCTAAAGTCAAGCTGTCCACCTTCCCTGTCTCTCCCTTCTTCACTGTCAGGCAATCCTTCCTAAGGTGTCCCACCACCCGCACACATAGCAGGCCTTGGCCCGACACTCGCCCGGATGGCGTCTCCTGCACCTCGTGGACTTTGGATATGTCCTCCATGTATCACCGCCTCCTTGGCAGCCACCCTGGTTACCCCGACCTCTCCTATTTGGACCAGGAGCGATCGAAGCCTCAGGGGTCTTCCTCTTCAGATCACTGGGGCCTCCGCCCCTACCTGAACCAGAATATGGAGGCACCGCCCTGCGGCCCTCCCTCCTCACAGCACTCTCTCTCCATATCTTATTCTCCTCTTCCTCAGCGGTAAGAGCCTTCTCCACAACCTGGGCATAAGTTGTCCCTCCAGGAACTATGGTAATTCTCACATCTCGGGCTATCATAGCATTCAGCCCCCTAATAAATCTTTCCTGCCTAGCTGCATCAGTAGGCACAAGATCTAGTGCAAACTTCGCAAGTCTGTCAAACTTCAAGGCATATTCTGTAATTGTCATACTGCCCTGAACCAGCCCCACAAACTCATTTATCTTTGATGCCCTGATGGAAACATTATAATACTTCTGACTAAACAAGTCCTTAAACCCTTCCCAAGTCAATGCAGTAACATCTCTGGACTGTGATGCCACCTCCCACCAGATTCGGGCATCCTCCCTCAGTATATAAGTGGCACAGGCCACTCTGTCATGTCCTTCCACCCTCATGAAATCAAGAATTGTAGTAATCATAGTCATCCACTGTTCAGCCTTCAATGGATCAGGTCCTCCCTCAAAGATCGGGGGCTGTTGCTTCCTGAACTGCTCATACAACGGTTCCCACTTGTTCCCAACCTCAACTGGCTGCACTACCAGTACCACTGCAGGTGGCATAATAGGGGCAACACTCCCAGATGGAGCCTGCTGCCGCAGATTTTGAATCTGTTCATCTTCACTTTGAAGCCGAGCTTGCATGTCTGCCATTAACTGCTGCCAGTTCTCAAGGACTGGCGGAGGGGTCGGGCCCTGATCATCATCTCTAGCACCAGACCTGCCAGCTAGTCGCGTGGATTTTCTTGAACGCATAACTATCCAAGTCAATCTGCAATCAACGACTCGACAATTAGGCTATGATGACAGGGTAATAATCCTTTTATGATCCATCACTGGAACTCCAATCATTCACAAGCAATCAAAATATAGCAACTTATCCAGATATTCATTCACATGCACAACAATGCTAATAAGCACGCCTTAATAGCATCATGCAATAGTCAAGGGCCAGGCCCTATCAATATCTCATGCTCCCTATTCATCAAACAGATATCAACAATCATATCTCACTCAAATCATTGAAGCACATAGTCACGTATACACAATTACCAAACCTTGAGTTGAGCTTGTCTCTCGCGGCGAATGTACATATCCAGCCAGTCTTCAGGACCCATAAACCTAGGACGCTCTGATACCAAGTTGTAACGCCCTGGATAGCCAAGACCGTTACACTGTGTGTTTATAAAGTGCTAGACTTGCTAATCAAGTCATTTAATTAAAAACGTGTTAGTGAAACAATAAAGGAACTAGGGTTAAAATGTTTTGGTCTCAAAAGTCACATTTTCATGAAGAAACATTTCTCGCTTACACGAGATCCCAAAAATGTTAAGTTTGAAACTATTTACAAAAGATTCAAGGACTAAATACAATATCAGCCATAATAAGGCAAAACAGACAAATAGACAATCACTGTCCCGATCCACTCCTCGGCCATGGCGGCCAAACAGCTGGCTATGTACATTCCACCCCGCAGCCCTCCATCTCAGGATTGGTCCAACTTGCCTTTGCCTTTACCTGTACCACGTAGCACCCGTGAGCCAAGGCCCAGCAAGAAAACACAACAATAGAGCACAAGCAATCAACAGACAATTTAGTATCTCATATCGCATCACATATTCTTAATCATACCAATATTCAGAATAGTCAAGTATTTAGCATACTAAACATATCAATACACACCAAATCACATATGATAACTAGAGTTAGCGCCCTCAGGCCACACCCTTCGTTATCCCTCTAACTCCGACCCACTTAAACCGAGCTCAGTGAATATTAAGCTGTCCTAGGCTACCAGTGGCCAAGCCGCGCCCTGTGCGCAAATATTGTGTACGACACCCTTAGGCCGCCATCACATGTCCCATGGCATAATACCATCATTGACATAATACAAATACCGGGAGCACTTAGTCCTATCACAAACATATAACCAGGTGCTGTTTTCTTACCTTTTGATTCGCAAGCTTTGATCACTTGACTCTTTGAGCACGATCCCTCTCGAGCCCTGGCGCTCACCTAAACACAATCATAGGTCAAAGTCATCACCAGACCTCAAGTCCAAAACCTAGCCTCGGGAACAATCCCAAGCCCCCGGGAAGTCCTAGTTCCACCAAACAAGGTGGTGGAATCGAACCCGAACCCTTGGTCAAAAGCCCTTGAAAATAACCCTAAAATCCCTTTCTGGAAACAGGGCAGCGCTAGAGTGCTCTTAGGAGGGCGCTACAGCGCTACAAGCAGAAGCAAAATCCCCCAGGAACCATCGCCTAGCGCTACAGCGCCCAAAGGCTAGCGCTGTAGCGCTAGTCACAGACAGCCAACCTCCCAATTTCTCTTCCTGCGATTTCCTCAAACCAAACTCAACCAAAACTTCTTCAAACCTTCACTAAACTCAAAAACAAGCTTATTAACACATTCAACTCATCCCAAATACTCAAAATCCATGCACATGCATCCCTAATATCAAAATTCACCATTGTTGCTCACACACTTTAGAAACTCAGCAAAGACAATCAAACCTTCAAAGTTCAAAGCTTAGAATTTCATACGTTTAATGGGAATTCAATTTCAAGGCAACCTCTACACCTCCTTAGCTTTCTCTTCCTCAACCTTCGGCCTGAATTCCCTATAGTTCCCATAAAATCCAGCTTATGCACAATAAGCCAAAAACTAAAACCAGAAACTGAAGAAGCTACAAAGTCTTACCCCAAGTGATGGTATGTTCTTGCTAAACCTCTGCCAATTCTTCAAGCCTAGCTTAGGATCCTTGATGCTCCGCCCAACCTAGCTCTCCTCTGAGCTTTGCTCCAAGAAAACCCAAGAAAAATGGTGAGAGAATCACCAACCGACCTTAGAGAAAACAACTTTGTTTTCCTCCCTTTCTTTTTCTTCTTTTTCTTCTTTTTCCTTCTTTTCTTTCTTTCCTCAGACTTCTATATTATTCTACAACTTCCACTAATATAAAGCCTCAGTTTTTGCCTATCTCTATCTGCCAAATGACCACAATACCCTCCCCTTTAATCCCAAGTCCTTTAATCCACTTAAGGGCATTTTGGTCATTTCGCCCAACTCCCGCTAGTTCCTCAAGTGTCTCTAATATTTTCCGCTTACTTCCCGATACCTAATTAATCCCCAATAATATTCCTCGATGTCAAAATAGACTCCAATATACTCACTAAATTCCCATTTACACCCCTAGGCTCACCCCGAGCCGGGTATAAATCCCCGCCTTGACTTTCCCTCTAATTCACTCACTAGGATCATCTCGAGTCACAGATCACATATATATCCACATAATAATGTGGTCTCAACAATTATCACATACATATACATAGTTATACCCGCAACGGGCCAAGATTATGATTATGCCCTTCTGACCTAATCAGGGCCTACATGCATACTAATACACATAGTCATGCATCTCGAATATTCAAATAGTCATATAACATGCTTTAAATCATAATCATGCATTTCACTCATTAAAGTCAGACATAATTCCCATTATGCTCTCGAGGCACACTAATCAAGGCCCTTAAGCCTTATTAGCAAATTTGGGTCGTTACGGTGTGGTTCCAAAATCAAATAAAACTCTATTAGGCGTACCGACATTAGAAATCTGACATGATACCATAGTATTGCTGGCCTTCGCTTTGCCTTCAGTTACTATAAACACCCAAGTAGGTACCAAGTTTTCATTCTTCTGTTATCCGTGGTTCTCAGCTTGCATTTGATGACAGTTTTCTTTATATGACCCTCTTGTCCACACTTATAGCCGGCTCATGTGTTAGATCGACATTCTCTGTGATGTTTGCGGTTGCACTTTGGACAATTTTGCACCTCAGTATTGGGGTTTTGACTGCCGCTCATTGACCCTTTCTTTTTCATATTCCCTTCATGGTTCTGGTTGTCCTGAGCCTTCCTCTTATCTCCAGACCCAGAATTTCCTTTCTTGGCCTGCCTCCTAGCGGCGTTTTCCTTCCAAATCAATTCTTCCATGCGTTCCTCTTTGAGTACACATTCCAATGTATATGCATATGTTGTAACTCCCATAGCGGTTAACTTGACGTCTCTGGTAATCATCGCCTTCAACCCTCTCATAAATCATTGAATCCTTAGGGTCTCAGTAGGCACCATATCCTTTGCAAACTTTGTCGGTCGATCAAATTTCATTGCATATTTTGTCACTTTGGAGTTTCCTTGAGTTAAGCTATGAACTCATCTAGCTTTCCTTCCAAAATTGTGGCACTATAGTATTTCTTATTGAAAATTTCTAGGAATTCAATCCAGGTCATGGCAGTCACACTCTAGCTTTTCTTTACAATGTCCTCATTATTCAAACACATATGCTCCAAAATAGATTCTACCATCCTATGCTACTTCTCTGCTTCGGTAGGGTTGGCATTCCATTCAAAGCTGGGTGGATGTTGCTTCCTAAACTTTTCATATACTGGCTTAAATTTTGGTATGAAGCATCCCACCAAGTGTCCTCCCTGCCCTAACGGTTGTATAATAGGCACTTTCTACTAGGGCGCTTGTACCGTAGGTTACCCTCTTCCAGCTCGAGATATTTCCTCATCTCCTAGCCTTAGCAGTTCTCGCAACCTAACTATCTGTTCCTAAGGATCCTCGATTTCTTGCTCCACTGGATTCCTAGGGGCATAGCAACATCGGGGGCATCAACAATATAGGGAATGTAAATAGGGGTATTAACTGTTCTTCCTCTCCTTCCCCTTCCTCTTCCTCTACAAGTTGCTGCCTGCGTTGCTCTTCCCGATGCCATTGTAATATACTACGGTACACAACTTAATTTTTAAAACGAGAATTTTTTTAAATAAATTCAAAAATAAAGAAAATATTAATTCATTAAAATAATAGAAACAAAAGTTAAATGCATCAAATAACATAATAAAAGAAACTTGAATTACTCGTATCTAATTTATTCCCTATCAGCTTCATCCAACAATAGGTTTTCATTGATCTCTGGGTAATCTAGGTTTAGGTTTCCCCAAAAGATTTCTGGTGGAATATTTGGTATGGTCTTTGTCACTTGCTCACACGACTCCGGCGTAAGGTAGTATTCTATGAATTCGATCTCCTTGGACTAAAATCTGTCTGCTTCTTCTTTGGTTTTAACTCTCACTTTGTTTACTCTAAATTCGTATGCTAAGTGTGTAACAAGAACTGGATGCCTATCTATGTCACCTATAGGATTGCCCATTATTTCCATCCATGAAGATTTAATCTTTTCTATGGCTCTAGGATCCTTAATGGTTGCCCTAAGAGTTAGGTATTTCTCTTTTCTTGTGACCAAGGCTCCTCTCCGGTATATAATCTTTTCCATTACACAGTTGCCTTCCATAACTTAACAAAAGAGCCTAATCAATGGACAACTATCATCCATGTCTTCTTTTATCTTTTGAATGTTTCTGATCTCCTTAAGGATGACATTTCTAAGTGTTTCCATTCTAGCTCAAACTGCACATAACAATAAATATATCACAATGAAAATCAAACAAGAAAACAATTTACAAACAGATTGATGAGTTAGGTTCATTCCAATCTTGTACATGTATTATGTGACAGTTTCGAGTTTTGATGAATGACTTGTCTTTGGTACCAACTTGTAACACCCTAATTTAACTAGGACATATTCGTTGAATAAACATTTTTAATGCAAAATAATATAGTCTTTATTAATGCTCCAGAGTTGAGTTTCATGAAAAATAAAGCCAAAACATGCAATTAAAATATGTCCCAACATAAAGTAAAAGTAATTCATAAAAATAAAAAATAAACTATGGTGTTCATAGGATCGACATTGTCTATGCAGTCCCCTCATGGAGCACATGCACCTTCTGGGAACAATCCTCGCTCACCATGTCATCACATATTCAATTCTTGCCTAGGGAGGGGAAAAAAAGGGTGAGCTAAAGCACAGTAAGGAGAATCAAACCAAACATCAACATAAAGCAAACCTCATGCAGTCAAACCATAATCTATATCATACAAGACATAGCATCATCATCATCATAAATCATCATACATAAAACCTATGTGCGCATTATGCATCCAAATGGGAGATATAACTACGGGGAAGTTCTTGTTATCCTCTATATGACCTCCATGGTAAACTTTGTGGCAATTTTTGTCCACCTTTTAGCTTCCCAAGTACATGCCCTGAAACATATAGCATACAACATGCATTCCATAAACATTAGCAATCAAGCAAACATGTTTAACCTCCTTACCTTAGCCTGTGTGTGGAGTCTTTGAAAAAGAAGAAAGTGATCATGTTTATCGATCAAAGCCTATCTACAAAATAACAATAACCTTATTTAGACCATATCATGCTTACATAGATAAGTTACACCCCCAAGAATCCCTTTGCATGAGCCATGCAAGAAGTGGCCTTATTTTATTAATCATAAGTATATCATTCCCATAAATCAAACTTACCCTAAAACCAACACCAAACAACCTTCAAAATAACCAATGATACCTTAAGTAGATGTGTAGGTCGAACCACTATGAAGCACCACCACCTTTCAAATTACGAACCCTAACCAAGAATCATATCTCCTAAATAACCATCAAAAGAACAAGAAGAAAATGAACTTGAAGACTAAACCATAAAGCAACATTTTACCTTAAACCTTTATTCCCTTACTTCACGAAAATTCTGAGCCCTTGAGTTAAATCTCAACCTCCTCGACCTTCTCTCTTTATTTCCCACGTCTTCTATCTCTCTCTCTTTCTTTATTTCTTTCTTCCCTCACGCATCTTTCTCCCTCTTCTTCTCTGTGTTGTGCAAAAATGAGAGCTAGCCTTTCTCTATTTACAAGCTCTAAGGACACTCATCAAATCCTCCCAATTGAAGTGATTGATTCCAATCTTCAATCAACATACCCTAATTGATTAAAATATGTCCCAGAATAAAGTAAATGTATTTCATAAAACTAAAAGTAAACTATGGTGCTCATTGGTTCGTCGTCGTCCATGCCATCCCCTCACAGAGCACATGCACCTTCTTGGAACAGTCCCTGCTCACCATGCCATCACAATTTTAGTTCTTTTCTGTGGAGAGGGAAAAGTGGGGTGAGCTAAAGCCCAGCAAGGAGAATCAAACAACACATCAACATAAAGCAAACCTCATACAGTCAAACCATAATCTCAATCATACAAGACATAGCATCATCATCTTCATAAACATCATCATAAATCATAATACAGAAAACCTATGCGCGCACTATGCATGTAAATGGGAGAGATAACTACGAGAAAGTTCTTGTTATCCTCTCTACGACCTCCATGGTTAACTTTGTGGCAACATATTTCCACCTTTTACCTTCCCAAGTACATGCCTTGAAACATATAGCAAACAACATGCATTACATAAACATTAGCAATCAAGTAAACATGTTTAACCTCTTTACCTTGGCGTCTGTGTGGAGTCTTTGAAAAAGAAGAAAGTGATCACATTTATCAATCAACGCCTATCCACAAAATAACAATAACCTTATTTAGACCATATCATGCTTACATAGATAAGTTACACACCCAAGAATCCCTTTCCATGAGCCATGCAAGAAGCATCCTTAGTTTATTAATCATAAGTATATCATTCCCATAAATCAAACTTACCCTAATACCAATACCAAACAACCTTCAAAATAACCAATGATACCTAAAGTAGATCTTTATGTCGAACCACTATGAAACACCACCACCTTAGAGAATATGAACCCTAACCAAGAATCATATCTCCAAAATGACCATCAAAAGAACAATAAGATAATGAACTTGAAGACTGAACCATAAAGCAACATTTTATCTTAAACCTTTATTCCCTTCCTTCACGAAAATCTAGAGCCCTTGAGCTAAATCTCCAACTCCTCGGCCTTCTCTCATTCTTTCTTTCTTTCTTCCCTTACTTCTCTCTCTCTCTCTCTCTCTCTCTCTCTCTCTATCTCTCTTCTTCTCTTTGTGTTGTGCAAAAATGAGAGCTAGGCTTTCTGTATTTACAAGCTCTAAGGCCACTCATCAAATCCTCCCAATTGAAGTTGATTGATTCCAATCTTCAATCAACATACCCTAATTGATTCCTAATCACCATTGATTGATCATATCCTATTCACACTAGCATGAACCTAGTCCTCATTCTAGCCATATTCATCAAACACTATCGCCATCCATGATTTTCTAAAATCAATCACCATTAAACCTAATTGATTCCAATTCTAATCAACACCATAAAGACATGAACCTAGAATTGATCTTGCACTCTACACATGATTGATTTTCCATCATCAAATCAAGAGAAAATCTCTCCTTTTATATCATCAAATCAATCAAGAGCATCATCCTATCTTGATTTTTGAAATTGGCTCTTCAAGGCAGCCATTGATTCCACTAAATCAAGGTGAAAATATTTCCATTCACATTATCACGCTTATCCTCTTGAAATTTTGAAATTCAAGCTCACACTTTCTTTTTATAGTTCAAAAATTCAGCTTGTAGTGTGAACAAGAAAAGTCTCATTAATTCACCACAATTCAATCAAATCTTTCAAGCCTTAATTCATGCGATCATCAAAATCTCATCACATTCCCCTTTCACACACACCACATGCCCAAGATTTAGTCACACACAGACATGTGCACACATTATCATATAATTATATGAAGGCATAAATAAGTAAATAAAATAAAGGTAAGTAAATAACTAAATAAACAAATAAAAGAATAACTATTATCGTAAATAAGGTGACAACTAATTAAACAAGTGAATTAAAATAAAATAATAAAATATTTTAATTAAAAATAAATGAATTAAACAACAATGTGTATTTCCGGATATTACAATCCACCCTCCTTAAAAGGAATTTCATCCCAAAAATTGATAAGAAACTCAAAGACGAAAACCAAACGCGCCTATCACAAACACCAAATTGTAGCACCAATGCTTATACACGATGAAGATCGTTATCTTGATTCTCTATTCCAAGCCTTCCCAAAGTTGCTTAGGTCATCTACAAAATGAAATGAAAATTGCAATTTAAAAAGCCTGGAAACTCATTAGAGAGCTAGACTGAGGTGTTAGAAAGAGAGAGTTGAAAAACGCTATAAAGGCTTTACAACTCTAAAAGCTCCTATTTATGTTGTAGGCATCGTCATTAGGCTAAACCAATAGGATTAGGCCACTAAAGCACTTCAATATAAGCCATTTTAGCCTATGCCACTGGTGACATGTTGCAGATGTGTTTTTTTAGAATGAGGTGTTTTAAGCCTTGTGGAGACATTGTTAGGATAGTTTTTATAGTGTTTTGGAGAGTAATTTTATGGGATCTATATGCCTTTTTGTTGTGTTTGTGTAGTAAGACGCTTGTGTTTTCAAGATTCTATGCAGAATAGAAAAATGGACTAAATTATGAAGATATCTTAGGATTCTGAACATGAAATACCTACATGAGAGAATCTAAAGTTAATAGATCTCTGCTTGATTGATTTTAGCCTTCAACGACATTCTCGGCAATTCGGAAAAAAAATTGATTTTATGTCGCAGTGTTGTGTCTTAAGGGTCACAATATAGGTTTAACGAGGGTCACGATGTTAGACTTTTGAGCCGCGACACTATTTTTTGAGCATTTTGGGCCACAACACACGATTCCGTGAGTGCAAAGAAAGGCATTTTTATCAAGTGCAAAAGTGGTATTTCACATATATGACATAGGGAAACTATACAAGCATCATTATGCCAAATTTGGAAGGTTGGAACCCTAAATACTCAAGAAAATGCTCGCCGGAGGATAAGGATTGAAGATTCAATATTTTTGCATTGTTTAGATCTAGTTTCATGGATTCAATTTTCAGAATGAACTAATTTTCTTGTTAGTGTGTTGATGGATTCTTCTTGACAACTTATGATTATCTAAAGCAGTTTTTATGAATTTCCTGTCAATATTGTGAATTATTTGATTTGTATTTAATGTTTTTGATTGATTGGTCTCTAATTGCATGTTCTTTATGATTTTAATCTAAAATTTGAAAAGTGAAGGTTAAATATGCTTTAATCAAATAATCAGAGATTTGTATTGGACAAGATTACATGTATGATTTGTGTAGCTTAAGGATTACATGTTTAATGCCTGCAATTTGTTTAATTTACCACAAAGATGTAGGAAGTTTGCATATGGTAGAGAGTTATATGTCCTAATAAGAATATAATTTGCAATTGTAATCCGCTATCACAATAGAGATAGGAATTCTAAAATTTGTGTTAGAGAAGCATAGGTGGATAGTTGTTGAAATTTTAAACCCTATATTTAATCCATTGAACTATAATTTTATTGTTGAGTTCTTTTATGATCTTGATATTTATTTATTTTAATTTATTTAGTAATTTTTGCAATTTAATCTTTGTTAAATCAACTAGAAATAGAGATTGATTCCTAGTAATTAGTAAATAGTCCTTGTGGGTTTGACACTTTACTTAAATATACTACTTGTTGGATTGTGTGCACTTTCATATTGAAATCTCACAACAAGTTTTTGGCACCGCAGTCGGGGACTGTGTTATTAATATCAAAATAGTTAATTTTTCTTCAAACTTTTTTTTTTATTATTGTTCTAATTTAATTGGTATCTTAATCTTGAGATTTCAAGAAGTATTGGCTTATGCGACGTGTTACACATCGGGAAATATTACTGGTGAATCATGAAATAGAAAGAACTCGCAAACATAACCAAAAGAATAAGAGGTTGGAGACTACCATGGCTGAGAATCAGGGGAATGCAGCAAACAACGCTGCTAATAAAGTTCAAGGGGCAACAACTGCTGCTGAGATCCCTGTTGAACAAGGACAAAGGACGCTGAAAGATTATGTACTTCCTCTTAGATTGTCCATCAGTCTGAGGATGGGAGGTTGTACTGAACTTCAACTGAGTCCCCATAGCTTTCTGCAAACTACCCCAAAACTTGGAGGTAAAGATAGGATCCCGGTCTGACACTATGGACTTAGGAACCCTATGGAGACATACGATCTGTTAGGAAAATATGTATTTTGCCTCAATGGAAATAATAATAAATTACAACTCTATGCAATATATTACAAATAAATAATGATTTATTAAAAAGAGTTACAACTCTATAACTGAAAATTACAAATAAACAAAGAAAATGAAGAAGATGATGAAGAAGAAGAGAATAGTAAAATACAACTCTAAGCAAAATGTTACAAATAAAGTAAAGTGTTTGAAACAAAAGAAAAGAAAAGATTACAACTCTTGAACAAGAAATACAAGTAAATAGAGAAGAACAATATAAAGATGAAAAGAAATAGAATGAAAGAAAGGAACAAGAAACAAAAGATAAACAACTCTCACTCACACTACCAAAGTGAAGAGTGTTAGGGATCACCAACTTGAACAAGGTTTGAAACCTTTTTCCAAAAGCTTATTTCCCCCTAACTCAAGCACTAAGGGATCTCTCACAGATTATAGGAAATGCTTTATGGAATTATCAAGCCTCAAGGTGTTTCTAGCCAAGTGCTCTAATGGATAGAAAAATTGTTGTGTCTTACAAGTGAGCTATAGGCTCCTATTTATAGAGTTTAGAGACACCCTTTGAATTTCAAATTCTACCAACCCCCATGGTTGTTACCAATGTTTAATTGGATTAATATGCAATTAAAAATGAGATTTGGGAGTTATTTGGGTTTTTTGAGCCATTCAACAAAGATTGAAAAAACTGAAAAATTGGTCAGTTTTTGGCCTGTGGCCGTGGCCACTGACCAATTTCAGCACTTAAAAATGTGTTATTTTTCCAAACGATTCCAAACCCTCCCAAATGATTTTGAAACTCACAAAACACATTATTGGGGTTAAAATAATATCTCTAACAGCCATATCACATATGGCTTTATGAAATTCATCTCAATATTGTGTAACAACAAATTTACACAATAAAGGGTAATATTTGGAAGTTACAAATTTGTAACACCAAATATGTTACATTATTTGGATATATCTCATATATCTTAATATTGTAACTCTCTATTATATGTTATAATATGTGACACTCTTTGTCACATTTATTTAATCTAAAACATTATATTATAATATAATATAATATTACATTATATTATAAAATAATATAACACGATCTCCCTCGCATATAACTCTGCATACTGATCCACTGTATATGTCATCTTTACTGGAAGAAAATGAGCTGACTTGGTTTATTTGTCCACTATCACCCACACCGAATCATATAGCCCTACTGTCCTTGGTAAACCTCCCACAAAGTCCATCGTAATATCCTCCCATTTCCACTCGTGAATACCCAAAGGCTGAAGTAGCCCTGCTAGTCGTTGATGCTCAGCTTTCACCTGTTGACAGATTAAACATCTGGCCACGTACTCCACCACATCCTTCTTCATCCCGGGCCACCAATACAACGTCCATAGATCTTGATACATCTTCATGGTACGACGTAGTATCGATTCATCCAATATCTCACGTCTAATTCCCACATTAGTCGGAACACAGATCCGACCCTAATACCGTTGCAGACCAACCTCATAAATATAATAGTCCTTTGCTACTCCCGGTAAGACATTCTCTCTAACCTCCTGTAATTGAGCATCTGCCAACTGACCTTCCTTAATTTTCTCTAGTTGGGTCGACTGCAAAGTAATGTTGGCCAACTGGCCCACCACTAGTTCTATCCTCGCCCTGGTCATCTCATCAGCCAACTCTCTGGAAATCTGAGTAAAACTAAATAACTGCCTCGAGCCTCTCCGGCTCAACTCATCCACCACCATGTTAGCTTGCCCTAGGTGGTAAAGAATATCATAGTCATAGTCTTTTACTAACTCCAGCCAATGCCTCTGTATCATGTTCAGGTCCTTCTGCGTAAAGAAGTACTTAAAACTCTTGTGATCGTTGTATATCTCGCATTTCTCTCTATACAGATAATGTCACCAGACCTTTAATGCGAATACCTCTGCTGCTAACTCCAAATCATGGGTAGGATACTGCTGCTCATACTCCTTCAACTATCGTGACACATAAGCTATAACCTTCTCGTTTTGCATCAACACACAACCTAAACCCAATCTCGACGCGTCGCAATAAACCACAAACTTTTCTTCCTCCAAACGAAGACTCAGCATAGGTGCAATAATAAGTCGTCGCTTCAATTCTTGAGAACTGTTCTCACACTTGTCTGACTAGATGAACTTCAAATTCTTTCGTGTCAATTCTGTCATCGGTGCAGCGATCTTCGAGAACCATTCCACAAACCGTTTGTAGTAACCTGCTAACCATAGGAAACTCTGAACCTCCGAGGCATTCCTTGGCCTCGACCAATCTCTCACTGCCTCCACCTTAGATGGATCCACCTTAATTCCATCTGCACCCACAATATGTCCAAGGAATGTCACTTCTAGTAGCCAAAATTCACACTTCTTAAACTTGGCGTACAACTAATGCTCTCTCAACCTCTGCAGAACCTGTCGAAGATGTCACTCATGCTCTGCCTCTGAACTGGAGTACACTAAGATGTCGTCGATGAAGACGATGAAGAATTAATCACGAAGTCCTTTAACACCATGTTCATTAAGTCCATGAAAGCCGCTGGGGCATTGGTCAAACCAAATGACATGACCAGAAACTCATGGTGCCCATACCTCACTCGGAAGGCCGTCTTTGCTATATCCTCATCCTTGATCCTCAGCTGGTGATAACCAGATTGAAGATTAACCTTTGATAATACCGTCTTTCCATGCAACTGATCAAACAAGTCATCAATCCTTGGTAGAGGATACTTGTTCTTGATGGTCAACTTGTTCAATTCCCTGTAGTCTATACACACCTTCTACTTCACAAACAAAATTGGAGCACCCCATGGCTAATAGCTAGGCCTGATAAACTTTTAATCCACAATTCTTGCAGTTGTATCTTCAATTCCTTCAATTCTTCCAGTGCCATTCTATATGGTACCCTCGACACTGGCTCGATCCCCGGTGCCAACTCAATGATGAACTGAATCTCCCTGTACGGCTGTAACCCTGGTAAATCCTCAGGGAACACATCCAAGAACTCAGGAACTAATCTGGTCCCCTCCGGCCCTGTTGGCAACACTCTGGTAGTATCCACTACACTAGCCAGAAAGCCTATACATTCCCCCCTGTAACAAATCTCTGGCTCTCAACGCTGATATCATGGGTATGCGGGTTCAACATATCGCACCCACGAAAACAAAGGGATCCTCGCCCTCCAGCTCAAAGATCACCATCTTCTTCCTACAATCAATAGTAGCTCCATATCTAATTAGCCAATCAATGCCCAAAACAATGTCAAAGTCCTCCATACCCAACTTAATCAAGTCTACTAATAACTCCCTACCATCAACCATCACTGGCTGTGCTCTAATCCACCTCCTAGAAACTACCAGTTCCCCTGTAGGCAATATAGTCTCAAACCCTGCAATACAGTACTAACTAGGTCTGCACAGTCTATCAATCACCTTACTAGAAACAAATGAATGTGTAGCACCAGAGTCAATCAATAGAGTAAAAGCATAGACAACACTAGAAAGCTGACATGTCACCACCGAGGGACTAGCCTTGGCCTCTGCCTGCGTCAGGGTGAACACTCGAGCTGGAGTCAAGCTGTCCACCTTCCCCGCTTCCCCTTTCTTCACTGTTGGGTAGTCCTTCTACAGGTGTCCTACCACCTCGCACACATAACAGGCCTTAGCCCGACATTCACCCGGATGGTGTCTTCTACACCTCATGCACTCTAGATATCTCCTCCATGTATCACTGCCTCCCTGACGGCCACCCTGAGTACTCCAACCTCTCCTATCAGGACCAGGAGCGTTCGAAGCATCAGGGGTCTTCCTCTTCAGATCACTGGGGCATCCGCCCCTACCAGACCCAGAGTATGGAGGCATCGCTCTGCGGCCGTCCCGCCTTGCAGCACCCTTCCTCCAGATCTTGTTCTCCGCTTCCTCAGCAGTAAGAGCCTTCTCAACAGCCTGGGCATAAGTTGTTCCCTCAGGTACTGTTGTAATCCTCACATCTCGGGTTATCATAGCATTAAGCCCTCTAATAAATCTATCCTGCCTAGCTGCATTAGTAGGCACAAGATCTGGTGTAAACTTCGCAAGTCTATCGAATTTTAGGGCATATTCTGTAACTGTCAGG
Source organism: Humulus lupulus (assembly GCF_963169125.1). NCBI lineage: Eukaryota > Viridiplantae > Streptophyta > Magnoliopsida > Rosales > Cannabaceae > Humulus > Humulus lupulus. Next base: position 94,007,110 of record NC_084793.1, read on the forward strand.
CTGCCCTAAACCAATCCCACAAATTCATTCACCTTTGCTGCCCTGATGGAAACATTGTAATACTTCTGACTGAACAAACCCTTGAATCCATACCAACTCAAAGTAGTAACATCCTTGGTCTGTGCAGCCACTTCCCCCCAGATGCGAGCATCCTCTCTCAGTATATATGTGGCACAGGCCACTTTGTCTGGCCCTGGTCATCATCTCTAGCCTCAGACTCAGTGCCGGATAGTCGTGCTGATCGTTTTGGATGCATAGCTATCCAAGTTAATCTGCAATCAACGACTTGGCGGTCAGACTATGATGACAGGGTAATAATCCTTCCATCATCCATCATCATAACACAACCAATCACAAGCAATCAAGGTATAACAGTTTAACCAAATATTCAACCACATGCATAGCAATGCTAATAAGCATGCCTCAATATCATCACACAGCAATCAAGGGTCATGCTATCTCATGCTCCCTAATAACCAAACAGATATCAACATTCATATTTATTTCCAATCATTCAAGCATATAACACATGTATACACAATTATCAAACCCTGAGTCAAGCTTGTCTTTGGCGGTGAATGTACATGTCCAGCCAGTCTTCAGGAACCTTTAAACCTAGGACGCTCTGATACCAAGTTGTAACACCCTAGATTTCCAAGTTCGTTACACTATGTGATTATAAAGGTGCAAGACTTGCTAATCAAGTCATATAGTTTAAAACGTGATCCTAAAGTCGTAATTAAGTTAGGGTTAAAACATTTTGGTCATAAACAAAAAATTTCTCACTGAAATAAGCATTTAATACATGGGATCCCAAAAGAGGTTTTAAAGGACAGTTTACAAAATTTAAAGGTTTATGTATAGACAAAAGCCACCTAATGGAAAAATAGGAACTTTAGATTTTCTTATCCCTCTACCAATCCTCGGCTATGGTGGCCGATCAGCTGACTATGTACATTCTGCCCCAGAGCTCTCCAACTCAGGACTGGTCCAGTTTGCCCTTGCCTTTACCTGAACCACGTAGCAGCCGTGAGCCAAGGCTCAGTAAGAAAAAGATGATATAGAACGTAAATGATAATCAACAGTCAGGTAATTCACAAATCATCAATCAGATACTCAGTAGGTCACATCGCTCACATAATAACTGATATCAATCTACAAACCAATAATCAATTATCCATATAATAAACATGCCATAATCATCAAATTCATAACAATAAACATATAACACCATATCCATGGTCGACGCCCTTAGGCCGTACCCTCTGATTGTCCCACTGACTCCGGCTCACTTAGGCCGAGCTTAGTGATTATATACTTAACCTCAACTACCAATGGCCGAGCCACGTCCTATGCGCAAATAATGTCTCCAGCACTCTTAGGTCGTTTATCATATGTCCCCATGGCATAATACCATCTTATGACATCACGTACAAGTATAGGGAACTCTTAGTCCCAACATAACCCCATAACTGGGTGTAGTTTCTTACCTTTGATTCTGATTGGTTTGGTTAATGAAACGATCCTCGAGCACGATCCCAACCGAGCCCTAGCGTTCACGTAGTCACATTCCATAAAGTTGAACCATCATTAAATCTCAATTCCATAACCCAACTTCGGGACCAATCCCAAGCTCTTAGGAATCCCAATTCCACTAAACAGGGTGGTGGAATCGACCCACGAGCTCCCAAGCAAAAACCCTAAGAAATATACCCAAAACCCATTTCTGGAGGCAGGGTAGTGCTACAGCGCCACTAGGTGGGTGCTACAGCACTACAAATAGGGACAAAATCCCCCCTGGAAATGAAGCCTAGCGTTGTAGCGCTCCAATGATAGCGCTACAACTTTACAACTAGCACATGCAAGATTTTTCTACGTTTTCCTTCGAACTTCCCCGAGCTAAAGCTCCAAAAATCCATCCCAATTTTCCACCAAACTTAAAATCAAGTCCTTAAACCACTATAGCTCTCCCAATACAACCTAATAACATCAAAAACTAGCTAAAAGCATCATCAAACACAGAAACCCAAACTTGAGCTCTAAAGCTTAAGAACACCATCTTGACCCAGAAAATCCAGACAATTAAGATCAAGATTTATTACCTCTGATGAAAGGATTTGACCCTAGGTTGCTTCAATGTCCTTCCAAGCTTCAATTCTCAGACTCTCAAGCTTAGGTTCCTCATAACTTCATCCCAAACCCAGATTTCAGAAATCAAAATCCAAAACTCTCAAGAACATTAAGCAGAATTAAAAACCAGAAATTGAAGTTCTTACCTCTTCTAGATTTCAAAATTCCTAAGGATTACTAGCTATAAATCCTCCTCCAAAGCTTGATTTTACTCCCAAATTCCTCAAGAAATTCAGCTTCTCAATTTCTGCACCTCCTTTCCCTTTTGAACCTTTGAACTAAAGGACCAAACTCTCTAAAAAAGCCTAAAACCTAAAAGCTAACTTCAGCTGAGTTTATCACATTTAAAAACCCAAATGACCTTTCTACCCTTCCTTCCAAACACTTCCTTCCTAAACCTCAAGGGTAACCCAGCCATTCCACCCATTGCTAAAATACCATTTTTCCATTCTTATTTCACCAATACCACTAACACCAAGGTTACTAATGGTTACCACCTCAACTAACCATTAATTACCACAATCGTGACACTCAACTAGTACCACAGAACAAGATCGCCTCAAGCCACAAGCTACACATATATCCACATAATATTGTGGTCTCAACAATTATCGTAAATAATTACATGTATGCCCTCAACGGGCCAAATTACAAATATGCCCTTATAATCTAAACAGGGCCTATATGCATACTAAATCTAGATGTCAAGACATATTTTCTTAATGGAAAGCTTGACGAAGTCATTTTTATGGATCAACCAGGAGGATTTAATGTAGTTGGACAAGAAGGAAAAGTTTGAAAGTTGAATAGGTCCTTTTATGGACTTAAGCAAGCTTCTTGTTCCTGGAATCTTAGGTTTGATGAAATAATAAAATCCTATGGCTTTGAACAAAATATTGATGAGCCCTATGTTTACCAACTGAAGGCAAATCAAATAGTGGTATTCCTGATTCTTTACGTAGATGATATCTTACTCATTGGTAATAATGTTAAGAAATTATCAGATGTGAAGAGTTGGCTGAGCACTCAATTCCAGATGAAGGATTTGGGTGAAGCAAGTTATGTTATAAGTATCCAGATCATCACGGATAGAAAGAACAAACTTTTAGCTCTATCTCAAGCAGCTTGCATTGATAAAGTGCTTGAACATTTCTTAATGACAAATTCCAAGAAGCGTCTCCCCAGACTCCTGAAGAGAAAGATGCAATGAGAAAAGTTTCTTACGCATCTGTAGTTGGAAGTCTGATGTATGCCATGTTATGTACTAGACCAGATATCTGCTATGCAGTGGGAGTAGTGAGCAGGTATGTGACAGTCAAAATCCCGTGATCCGTAAGGGGAAAGACCGGGTAAGCTGTGCAATCCCACACCGCCTGGGGAAGGTCAAGTGTAATGATTCTAAGACTGTGTAGGTATGGGACTACACAGTTGAAGAGGGCTTAAATGGATTGATGGGTACTACCTATATCAGGAAGGTGCATCTTCTTTTCGGTAGCCCATCACTTGAGAACTCCATGGTTAAGCGTGCTTGGCTTGAAGTAATCTAGGGATGGGTGACCTCCTGGGAAGTTTTCCTAGGAAGTGTGCGAGTGAGGACAAAGCACGCTGGAAAGACTTGTCTTGGTTTGTAGGGCCAGTCGTCATTCCAGAAAGCAGCCATAGTGATGTGGGGCGTCACAAGGTATCAGTCAAACCCAGGACCGGAACATTGGATATCAGTTAAGCATATCCTGAAGTATTTAAGGCGGACTAGGGATTATATGTTAGTCTGCAAGGGTGGTGTTCTGAACCCTGTAGGCTACACGGATTCATATTTTCAGACTGATGTCGATGACTATAAGTGTACTTCTGGAATGGTGTTTACTCTTGGGGGTGGAGCTGTGATATGGAGAAGCGTAAAGTAGTCTGCAATCTCAGATTCCACCATGGAGGCTGAGTACGTAGCTGCGTCTAAAGTAGCTAAGGAAATAGTCTGGCTAAAGAAGTTCTATTCAGATCTTGGGGTTATTCCAGAAATGGATAAATTGCTTGTGTTGTTTTGTGACAATACAGGAGTGATAGCCAACTTGAAAGAACCTCGAAGTCACAAGAGGAGTAAGCATATAGAAAGGAAATATCACATTATTCGAGAATATGTGGCCAGGGGACATGTGAAGGTTATGAAGATTGCATCTGAAGACAATCTTGCGGATCCGTTTACAAAGACCAGAAGCTACATTTGATAAGCATATAAAGGAAATGAGATTAGTAGAGTTAAGGCATTAGTTTCAATTAGTGCAAGTGGGAGTTTGTTGGGATTTTATGCCCTAATTAAAACTCAATTTCTTTGTAATCTCATTTTATTATGAATAAAAGAATAGAAATCATTTTTTGACTTGGTTAATCACTTTGCTCACATGTTTTATTTTCATGATTATTTGTTTAATATAAACTTCTATTAAATCCAGAGCATATACCCAATCGTATTTATAGTGACGTAATCACAGTGGAATATAAATATGATTATATGTTCAAAATAAGTTAGTCCTAAGATTAGTTAGTGCACGGGATTTACACTAACTTGCCAATCTATGATATGATCTATTTACACATTGTGGTGTTATGTTATTTCCAAAACATTAGCAAAGTAGATAAGATCAGATGTATTTGTTACACCGGATAAGACCGATATTGACAGTTGATAAGATAAGTAAACATGCCGTTATTATCTATTCTAGTCATATCATATAGTTGACCATAGGTCAATTCAATCTCAATTATGAGTGGTTAGTATTCTAACTGGTTGCATTATTTGAGTTCTTTGACTTGTTCATTACCAGCTTACCCTACGGAATAGCCCATACTTACATATTGGGAACTCTGTAGTATAATTGAGTAGGAGTGTTAATCATAGATATGAACATCTATAGCTTCTTGTGAAGAAGTGAAATGATGTTTTATTTTTAGTTTGGTTCAAGGTGTTAAATGATAGAGATCTCATTTCTGTAATTAAATTAGTTTATTGAAATATCATTTACAAGGAACTAAGTGTTCTGAAAGATAAAATACAATGAGGGGTAAAACGGTATTTTAGTCCCTTCTCATTGCAGACTGTCTATAGAGGATTGAGTGACAATTATGGTTGTAACAATGGATAATTAATAGTGTATCTATATTTGTTATAGAGCATTCTATGAATTCAAGAGTGCAATTCCGAGTCTTTAGTGGAGTCACAAGGAATTAATTAGTTAGTAAATTTATTTGTTAGATTTATGATAACTTATTGGAGCTTGATTCATAGGCCCATGGTCTCCCATTGTACCTTGGATAAAATCATCTAGATAGTCTCAATTAATTTATTTAATTATCAATTAGAATTATCAAAGTTGACTAGGTAAATTTTTGATAGTTTCACAAAGTTATGTAATTTTGAGAAGAAAAGAGAAATTAGGTGAAATGAATAATTTCCACCAGAATGTCGGGGAGTCTTTATACGATGTATGAGATTGATTTAAGGAGTTGTTAAAGAAGTGTCCCCATCATGGAATTGAGAAGAGAATGATGGTTCACAACTTTTACAATGGGTTGGGAAGTACTACTAGCACCATTATAGATGCAGCAGCAGGGGGTGCTTTCTTGAGCAAGAGTGCTAATGAAGCATATGAGGTACTGAAGGAGATTCCCTTTAACAACTACCAGTGGCATACTGAGAGGGAAAATACAAAGAAGGTGGCTGGTATGATCGAATTAGACACCATCTTAATGCTAATAGCTCAAGTGGCAGCCCTAACGAAACAGTTGCAACAAAACAACCACTCAGCCAAGGCTAAGGTCATTGATTAGGGAGCTAGGATAGAAAATCTTGGAATTATGTGATATTTATGTGTATCATTATGTGATTTTGTGAGTTATATCATAATATGACTAGATATGCATGTTTAGGTGTATTAAATATGCATGTGGTCGCATTTCTGTTTAATTGGGAAATTTTCATATTTTTGCCATTTTGGGAATATTTGGCATATATGTGGTATATGTGTGGTGCTTCCTTATTATTTGGTTATGCTTGGGTTACTCAACACGAGACAATCCTAGGAAGCAAGCTAGTGGGAAAGTCACAATGGGATATATACTTGACTCGGAGTGAGTCAAGGGGTATTTAGCACTTTACTGGGACATTGGGTACTGGGAATAAATATTCGATGATAAATTGGGAACTAGTGAGATCAGGGGAAAATTCTGGCAGTTTTGACTATATTACCCCCGAGGGCGTTTTTGAGACCCTGAACATTAGGGTTTGCTTGAGGTTACTTAAGCTTGAAGTAACATGTTAAGAAATAAAAAGAACGTTCAGTACATTCTCTCTCCCTCAAAGTTCCATTTTCAACACCCAATCACATTTTCGAAGGAAACTTGAGTTTTAGGACTCGGATTTAAGCGAGGATCAAGGCATAGCGATTCTAGGGAAGATTAGAAGCTTTTTAATTGGAGGATTTAGTTGGGATACAAGTCAATCGGAGGCAATTTAAGTTTTAAGTTCTATGTTTTTAAAGATTTTAAGATTGAATTGGATTTTGTGTTTTGATGAGTTTTTGAATGAATTGAAGCTTGGGTTTTGTTGGTTTTGGATCATGGGGAAGTTTGGGTAGGTTTTTGAATGGAGAAAATGAGGTTTTCGGCTGGGTTCGTGGTTGGGTCACGACCTTGTTCTTGGGCACCGCAGCCCAGGCTTGAAGAAGGAGGAGGCTGGCTGATTTCCAGGTAGGGCGGCAGCATTGTGTTGCAGCGCCACAACGCAAGGTCTAGTCAGAGAAGAGGTTGGCTTTTGTCTAGAAGCGGGCCGCGGCATAGGGTTTGGAGGGCCACGACGCTTAAGGGAAATTTTGCCCAGATTTAGTTTTTAGTCGGGGGAATTTAACTCTTAGGGCCTGTGACCGATCCTACTACCTAGTGGAGTGGGATTCGATGTCTCGAAGGTTTGGATTGGGTTAGGAAGTATTTATTTACTCATTTTGATGAGTTTTTATATTATGGTTATGACTAGGTTATCGCTATGGGTTTGGGAATAGGATCGTGCTTGGGGCTTGTTTATTAGTATCCTGTGCTTGGACCAAAGGTAAGGAAACTGTACCCAATATGTGATGCATGTAATGCATAAGATACATGTGATTAGGGCATGGCATGAATGTTAAATATGGAATTGCTCAGAGCTTGAATCTTTGTAATTGAGCATGATCATAATTATGCTAGTGATTGTTGAGAAAGCATGCTGAATGCCCTACATTTGGATATTTGACATATGATATATGCTTGGTTGCATTGTTTACTTGTGAATGGAACTGACCTATGAGTCTGGAATCGGCAATGGTGTCAGTATTGACTGTGAAGCTGGGAATTACTAGTCAAGTTCAGCAGTGGTACTGAGCACTGGTCGTACGGTATTTGCTTATGAGTCAAGAATGGTAGTAGAGTGTTTAACGATAGCCGAAAAGATTAGATCTAATCGACATAAGCATTATCATCAGAAGAATGAAATGCTTGACCGACCTTAAGTTCGATGAGAAATAAAAGCGCTTGTCTAGTCTAAAGGCTAGTTATTTAGAGCTAGAGCCAAAAGGCTAAGGTGACCTACACGTCACATGGCTATGATACCTCATAGGAAGACTCATAAGTCATCTACACAGAGATAGACTCATTAGTCATCTACACAGAGACAGACTCATTAGTCATCACAACAGAGATACACTCATTAGTCAACTATTTAGGGAGCATATACCCAAAGATTGACTCATTAGTCATCTATTCAAGAAGCATGTCCCCAGAGATTGACTCATTAGTCATCTATTCAGACGCAGGACCCCATGATCATTTATTTGGACTTGCTCCCTTGCATGAATAGGGCTATTATTGCTAGGCATGCTATTATGATTCAGTGAAATGTTATTACATGTTCATAAGCATATTGAACTTTCTTGCTTTGTTTCGGCTCACTGATGCTATGTGGTGCAGGTAAAGGCGAAAGAAATCTGGACCATCCTTGAGTTGGAGAGCTTAGGTGACGATGAACTAAGGATAAACCCTATTTTGCTGCTTAGGTTGCCTGGTTGTAAATATTTTGTTGTAATTAACCTTTAAAATATATTTTCGGAATCCCAATGTATATAGTAAACGTTTTAGTGAAAAGCTATATCATTAATAAAAAAATTTAACCCTAAACCGTTAATCACATTTAGTTACACGATTATGGTAAAATGGCTCGTCTAGCGAGTTTAGAACTGTTTAAAATGCACACCATTACGGTCCCTAGGTAGTAGAGCGTTACAACTTGGTATCAAAGCGATCCAAGGTTAAAGGTTCCTGAAGACAAGCTGGGCATGTACACTCGTCACTAAAGATAGCTTCACTCAGGGAATGGTAACTATTTCTGTAGTTATGTGTTTAACTGCTTAAATGGAATGTAAATGCTTTACCTGCATATTGTATTAGGGAGCATGAGATTCTGATAGAGCCTAGTTCTTGAATATATGATTACCTGCTCCGTGAATATATCAATGTGATATTTGCATGCTGGAGTTCGAGGCATGGTGTGTATGTTGGAAGAGCAAGGTTATGAATTGATGAATAAATGCTATGGGCATGTGTTTTAGCACTGCAGTGGTTTGTGATTGTAGTGTGGTATGATTGTTCCCGTGGGGAAGGCTTCTAAATATACTCATCATGTTTAATGGGTCAAGTTATTGACTGTAGATTCAATCAGCAGGTATGTATCCAAGGCAGATAATGAGACCTGGTGGTTATATTGAGGCTAGGAATTACAGCCAGGGTTTGAGTTCTTCACCTGCCCCTCGTAATTTTCAGCAGGTGTTTACAGATGTGCAAATAAGATTGCAGAGGCAAGAGGAGGAGATTAGGTGTTTAAACAGCAGCAGGTTTTGTCAGGGAACACCTCTTCCTTTGCAATGATTGGCTTAGCCTAGGGTTGAGAATAGGTGGGAATTTCTCTGTGGAAGATTCCAGGAGTTTTACCCTCCAGTCTTTAAGGGAGGCCTAGATCCATTTAGAGCTGAGCAATGGATGGGCATGATCAGTTCCATCCTTGGCAGTATGGGGGTGGTATGTCACGATAGGGTGATTTGTTCTACATATGTATTGCGGGATGATGCCCGGACATGGTGGGAAGTAGTAGCCTAGACACGAGATACTACTGTGATGGACTGGAAAGAATTTAGGCAGTTGTTTAATGAGAGATATTACTGTGATGCAGCCAAGACTGCTAAGATGAATGAGTTTCTAAACCTCGTTCAGGGAAATGCAACAGTAAATGAGTTTGTTAATAGATTTGATGGGTTGTACAAGTTTGCTTTTGATATGGTACCCACAGATGTAGCTTGGAAGGAAAGGTTTATCCAGGGATTGAATCCCAGAATAGCTCAGGGCGTTAGAGTCGCCCCAGTGCATGAAATTTCTACCTACGCTCAGTTGGTAGGGAAGGCTCTTGCTATTGAGAGCACAGGAAATGAGATTATAAAGGAGGGTGTTGGAGAGCATAGTACTCAAGCAATGATACCTCCATTTATTAGTTTGAGCAAGAATAAGAGTTGGAGTACTTATCCAAAATGTGCTCGGTGTAAGAGGCTTCATCTGGGAGAATGTTGAGCAAAGGCATGTTTCTTATGTGGAATGGTTGGACGGCTCGACTCCAACTTGAGTGTTCACTCCAGTGCAGTCAAAGTCGAAGACTGAGACTGAGGCTGATTCCTCAGTGGCGGCAGGCCAACTTTCTAGTCTTGATTTTTGTATTGTGCTAAGTAGATTTTGGTGCCATGTTGTTCTTTGCTTGTTGCATCTAGAGAGAGATATATTTGATATGCATATTGCATGATTTTGTTGAGATGAGTTAGATTATTGTTGAAGGGACTCATCAGTTGGTTTGATAGGGTTGGTTATGACTGACTTCTGTATGATCTTAGATATAGATTGGTTAGCCAAGTATGGGGGCAATGATAGATTGCAAAGAAATGATAGTAACTCTTGGGATTGAGAGTAAGAAACCCTTATAGTAGTTGGCACCGTGTGTATGACATATGTAATAAGATTTGGGATCTATTGTAGGAGGATGCATAGAACTTGTAACGCCCCAACTCCAGGGACCGTTACGGTGTGCCTTGTAAACAGTGCTAAACTCACTAATCGAGTCATTTGGACAAAATCGTGAACTAAGTTTGATTAGCGGTTTAGGGATTAAACATTTTGGTTAAGATGTAACGTTTCACTAGAACGTTTAACATATACATTGGGATCCCGAAAATATAATTTCAGAGTCTATTACAGAAAATATTTACAACAGGCCGTTCTAAGCGGCAAAACAGGGTTCAACCGTAGTTCCACTTTAAACCTCGGCCGTGGTGGACGAGCAGCTGCATATGTACACGTCATCACCTAAGCTCTCCAGCTCAAGAATGGTCCAGCTTCCTCTTGCCTTTACCTGCACCAAGTAGCACCCTTGAGCCGAAGCCCAGCAAGAAAACCCAATAAAGCATGATATAATGTCAACAATGATCATAACAACCATTCAGGACTATCAGTCCAAGCAAATAGGTGACAATAGCCAAAAGTCACAATAATGAGCATCGCTCCTTCTAGTCATATGACGATAGGGTCACCAGGGCTTAACTGATAAGTGATCCTTTCATAAGTTTGATTAGGACAGGTGCATGGTGAATGGTCACCAACATAACCTTCCTCCCGACTCTAGAGTCGTGCAATGGACAGCGTCCCTTGGCCATGTGACAACAGTCACTGGGGTCATATACCTTGGCCATAAACATCTGGTCGTAGACCAGGCAAGCGCTTAATAGTTCTTCGACCTTAGGGTCGGCCTGGCATTAATGCCATAGAGCCATTCAATGCATGATTCTCGACTTAAGCTTGATTAGGACAGGTGCAAGGTGATTAGTCACCAACATAACCTTCCTCACGACTCTGGAGTCGAAACTATGGACAACGTCCCTTAGCCACGTGACAAACAGTCACTGGGGTCATGTACCTTGGCTATATTCATCTGGTTGTAAGCCAGGCAAGCGCTTATAAGTTCCTCGACCTTAGGGTTGGTCTGGCATTAATGCTATAGAGCCATTCAATGCATAATCATCGACCTTAGGGTCGGTCTAGCATTAATGCCATAGAGCCATTCAATGCGAAATTCTCAACTTTAGAGTCGGTCCCTGACTAGTCAGTGTCAATCACAAGTAAGACATGCCACCAATCACATATTTCATGTTCCATATCCATAAACGAGGCATTTAGCATGCTTACTAAACATGTATTAGTGTTATTAGGGCCATGCATAAACACAGAGGCTCAAGCTCTGAACAGTATCATACTCAGTATATAAAGCACGTCCCAAACACATGTTTCTCATGCATCATACGCAACATATCCAGCAATCCAACATGCGCTAATAACAGCCATGCATGTCACATTTAATAGTCAACCAACATGCATCAAGAATAGCCATGCATGTCATACATAATAATCATCCAACATGCATCATAATAACCATGCATGTCATACATATACACAGGGTGCAGTTTTCTTACCTCAAAGCCGAGCTAGAACGATTAAAAGAACGACCCTTGAGAACGATCAACTTTTAGTCCTTTAACGGTCACCTAGTCATAACCAAATATAAGGTATCATTAATAAAAACGATAACTGAGGGTTCCCAAACCAAATCCCAGCCCCCGAGACCTCAAACACTACCCAACCGGGTACTAGGTTCAACCTCGAGGCCTATGGTTTGAATCCCCGAGCTAAAAACCACACTTTAGCAAAATTAGCCTTAAGGGCCACGGCCCTCCCCTGCTGCGCCACGGCACGCCCTTCAGACAGAAGAGCTCCCTCCTGACAGACACCAAGGGCCGCGGCGCTCCCCTGTTGCGCCGCGGCGCCCAGCCCAACCAAGCCAAGTCGGCCACACGCACCAGAATTTTCCCCTGTGCTATTTCCTCTCAAACCAGTCATTCTAACCATCATAAAACCTCTTCCTAACATATAATTAAACCCCCACACATCACCCATAACCTCTCATCATCAAAACCCAATCATACCATCAATCAAAACCCCTTTAAATCCATACTTCTCACAAGTATCAAAAACTGAAAACCAAAACTTGAAAACAGAGCAACACCTGAAACCAAAGTCCAAAACTCACCTTGAAACCTGTTTTGAATCCCCTTTAATGGTTGAAACAAGTCTCCTAGCTGCCACCTTTGATTTCCAAGCTTAACTTCTTGATTTGGGCTCTCAAAATTCAAAGAAAAGAGAAGGGAAAATCTTGTACGGGAGAGAGAGGAAGAGAGGATGAGGATAGCTCTGTTTTTACTCTGTTTTCTACAGCCCTTTATGTCATATATATCCCTAGGGCCAAAAGACCAAAATACCCCTGAGCGAAATAAACCCCTCTAAAGTCTTCCGAGGGTAAAACCGTCCTTTCTCGCCTAACTCGCTAATTATAATTAACGCTCTCCAATTCCCGATATTCTCAATATCCTCAAACACCAATAATTCACATCTCATTACCCTTTAATTCTCGGTAATGTTCTAATCATTAAATTCACCCCGAGACTCACCTCGAGCCCCGAACTTAAACCCGTTATGACTAGACCGAACACTTACACCTCATGATCGTCTCGTGTCGATAGCTCGAGCCAATCCACCTTATAATGTGGCTATATTAATTAATCACAATCATGCACCCGAAATATACAAGTACGCCCACAGTGGCCAAATTACCAAAATGCCCTTACATTATAAATATGAGCCCATATGCATGCATTCACCATCATATAATAATATAATTCACGTAAACATGCATATAATCATTAAATATCATAATAAATCATTTATGGCCCTCCCGGCCTCCTAATCAAGGTCTTAAACCTTATTAGGAAATTTGGGGCATTACAGAACTCTTAGCTAGCGTGGTGGATACCACTTAGGTCGTGCCAGTGAGACCAAGACAAACTGGATTAGTCTGTAAGTTTCTAGATGTGCTTCCACGAGATTGGTCAATATTATTTTCACATAAAGAGATAAAATGATGATTAGATTGGTGCCAGAGAAGGAATCAGGTCTAGGGTACTGTATTGTACGGCTTCAGCAGAGATGTAAGAACCAAAGGATTAGGTATTGAGTAAGATAGTAGTCTCCAAGGTGGACCTTCGATCTGGTTATTACCAGCTAAAGATCATGGAGAAGGATATGCAGAAGATTGTTTTTATATTAGTTATGGGCACTGGGAGTGCTAAGTTATGTTTTGATGGATCAGATGAACAGAGTATTTAGATATTATATGAATTGGAATTGCCGTCTTGATCGACGATATTGTGATATACTCTCAGTTGGAGATTTTCCAAGGTCAAGGAATGCCTCAGAGGGCAGGAGTTTCCTTGGACGGGCAGGATATTACATGTGCTTTGTCGAAGTGTTCTGAGTCATCTTACAGATCAGAACTAGTTTGTAGGTGGTTATGACACCTCAGTGACATGGAAGATGATTGCCAAGCAACATGTTAGTTGAAGGATATGACCAGAACTAGAGCAGAGTTACTGGTGGGCCAGGTGGCCAACTTTACACTTGAGTTTACTCTTTTAGAGAGGATCAAAGGGAAAATAGTTAAGTGAACCACAGATAGGAAGATTGAGGGGAATGTCTTAGCTGGACTAGCTAAGGATTATGCAGTTTTAGGTATAAGTTTATTCTGGTAAAGGGATCGGACTCGGGATCCGATGGACACTGAGAATAAATGGGAGATTCTGGATAAATCTTATACTACCTCTTATTTTCTTCATCCAGGCCTCATGAAGACGTAACAGAATATGTGGCAAAGTTCTTAACCTATTAGCAGGTCAAGACATAGTATCTGAAACCGGTAAGGCTATTGCAGCCTTTGAGTATTCCATAGTGGAAATAAAGAAACATCGCGATGGGAATCGTGATGGGGCTGCCTAGGTTTGTGGGTCAGCATGAGTTGGTTTGGGTCATTATGGACCAGTAGTTCACTTCTATCAGTAAGGACAAGTAACACAGCTAATCATTATTCAAACCTCTATGTGAGAGAGGTGGTGCGCCTTTATGGAATTTGAGTTATATCTTGTTAGATGAGGACTCTGTTGTTACTTCCAAGTGTTGAGAAAGATTGTAGAAGGCGATGGGTATATAGTTTGAATTTAGTACAACTGATAATCCTCAGACTGATGGTAAATCAGAGAGAGAGTTATCCAGTATTGGAGAGGCACCAAATGAAACGTTGTATAGTAAGGAATGTATATCACCCATTCATTGGAATGAGATGGGTGAGATGTTATATTTGGATCCTGAGGTAGTCCAGATAGTCATTGAGGCTATTGAAAAGGGTAGAGCTTGGAGGCTCACTTCTCAGAGTAAATGGAAAAGTTATGATAATCTGGAATGCAAGAACATGGAGTTCCAAGTGGAAGACTGTATCTTCCTTAGAATATCACCATGGAAAGGGGTGAGGAATTAAGGGTGAGTTGAGCCCTAGATTAGCAAGGACTGTTTGAAATCCTAGATAAGATTAGTTAGATTGCCTTTGGATTGGCCTTGTCATTGGCACTGTCAGTTGTATACAATGTATTTTATATCTCCATGTTGAGGACATGATTTAGAAGAGACTCATGAGTTGAGTTATGAGGATCTAGAATTGGAGGTAAAGTTATTCTATGAGGATTAGCTAGTTCAGATTTTGAATAGACAGAACAAGGTTCTGAAGAACAAAGCTATACCTTGGGTTAAGGTATTATACAGATACATCAACAGTGAGGTCGAGGTAGGGACCTGGGAACTAGAATCAGATATGCGGAATTTATATTTCGGGCTGTTCAGATAAATTTCGACGATGAAATTTCTATAAGGAGGGGATAGTTGTAACAACCCAAATTTCCTAATATGGCTTAGGGCCTTGATTAGGGGGCCATGATGGAAAATCTTGGAATTATGTGATATTTACGTGTATCATTATGTGATTATGTAAATCATATCATAATATGACTAGATATGCATGTTTAGGTATATTAAATATGCATGTGGGCCCATTTCTGTTTAATTGGGAAATTTTCATATTTTGGCCATTTTTGGCATATTTGGCATATACGTGTTATATGTGTGGTGCTTCATTATTTTTTGGTTTGCAAGGGTTACTCAGCACGAGACAATCCTAGGAAGCATGCTAGTGGGAAAGTCACAATGGGATTTATACTTGACTGGGAGTGAGTCAAGGGGTATTTTGCACATTACCGGGATATTAGGTAATGGGAATAAATATTCGGTGATAAATTGGGAATTAGTGAGATCAAGGGGAAATCCAGGGAGTTTTGACTATTTTAACCCCGGGGGCGTTTTCGAGACCCCGAGCATTAGGATTTGCTTGAGCTTACTTAAGCTTTAAGTAACATGTTAAGAAATAAAAAGAACGTTCAGTACGTTCTCTCTCCCTCAAAGTTCCATTTTCGAAGGAAACTTGAGTTTTAGGACTTGGATTTAAGTGAGGATCGAGGCATAGCGATTCTAGGGGAGATTAGAAGCTTTTTAGCCAGAGGATTTAGTTGGGAAATAACTCAATCGGAGAAAAGTCAAGTTTTAAGTTCTAAGATTTTAAAGTTTTTAAGCTTGAATTGGATTTTGTGTTTTGATGACTTTTTGAATGAATTGAAGCCTTGGTTTCGTTTGTTTTGGATCATGGGGATGTTAGGGAACTTTGATTTTGGGATTTGGATATGTTTGGGTAGGTTTTTGGAAGGTTTTTAAATGGAGAAAATGAGTTTGAGGGCTGACTTCGTGGTTGGGCCGCGGCCCAGGCTTGAAGAAGGAGGAGGCTGGCTGATTTGCAGGTAGGGCTGCGACATTGTGTTGGAGCGACGCGGCGCAAGGTCCAGTCAGAGAAGAGGTTGGCTTCTGTCTAGAGGCAGGCTGCGGCATGGGGTTTGGAGGGCCGCGGTGCTTAAGGAAATTTTTCCCAGATTTAGTTTTTAGTCGTGGGAACTTAACTCTTAGGGCCTGGGGTCGATCCTACTACCCAGTAGCGTGGGATTCAACGTCCGGCAGGCTTTGGTTGGGCTTGGAAGTATTGATTTACTCATTTTGGTGAGGTTTTATATTATTGTTGTGACTAGGTTATCGCTAGGGGCTTGGATACAGGATCGTGCTTATGGCTTTTTTATTGGTAACTTGTACCCAGTATGTGATGCATAAGATACATGTGATTAGGGCATGGCATGAATGTTGAATATGGAATTGCTCAGAGCTTGAGTCTCTGTAATTGTGCATGATCATTATTATGCTAGTGATTGTTGAGTAAGCATGCTGAATGCCCTACATTTGGATATTTGACATATGATATATGTCTGGCTGCATTGTTTACTTGTGAAAGGAACTGACCTATGAGTCAGGAATCGACAATGGTGTCAGTATTGAATGTGAAGCTAGGACTTGCTTGTCAAGTTCGGTAGTGGTACTGAGCACTGGTCGTATGGTATTGTCTTATGAGTCAAGGACGATATTAGCGTGTTTAACGCAAGCCAAAAAGATTAGATCTAATCGTCATAAGCATTATCATCAGAAGCATTAAATGCTTGACCGACCTTAAGTTCGATGAAAAAAAAAGTGCTTGTCTAGTCTAAAGGTTAGTTATTTAGAGCCAGAGCCAAAAGGCTAAGGTGACCTACACGTCACATGGCTAGGAGGGTATGGGACCTCAGAGATAAACTCATAAGTCATCTACACAAAGTTAGACTCACACAGAGATAGACTCATTAGTCATCTACACAGATAGACTCATTAGTCATATATTCAGGGAGCATATACCCAAAGATTGACTCATTAGTTATCTATTCAAGAAGTAAGTCCCCAGAGATTGACTCATTAGTCATCTATTATTGCTAGGCATGCTATTATGATTCAGTGACATGTTATTACCTGTTCTTAAGCATATTGAGTTTTCTTTCTGAGCTTCAGCTCACGGGTGCTATGTGGTGCAGGTAAAGGCAAAAGAAAGTTGGACCATCCTTGAGGTGGAGAGCTTAGGTGACGATGTGTACATATGCGGCTGCTCGACCGCCACGCCCGAGGGTTTAAAGAGGAACTAGGGATAAACCCTATTTTGCCGCTTAGGTCGGCTGGTTGTAAATATTTTGTTGTAATTAACAATTAAAATATATTTTCAGGATCCCAATGTATACAGTTTACGTTTTAGTGAAACGTTATATCATTAATAAAAAAATGTAACCCTAAACCGTTAATCACATTTAGTTACACTATTATGCCCAAATGTCTCCTCTAGCGAGTTTAGCACTGTTTAAAATGCACACCGTAACGGTCCTTGGGTCATAGCTCCTCGGGCTCAATGTCCTTGGGAGGTAGCCCAAGTTCACTCGTGCTACTAGGCTTTTTAATCTTCGAATCCCCATGACACTAAGCCTACTCCACTCATGATAAGCTTAGTTTCCTACGTCTTTAGGCCAAAGTACAAATGATTCGGGATTCTATTCGCATCTCGAGTTTTAAGAACTTGGTCAAAGCTCCTCGGGCTCAATGTCCTCAGGATGTAACCCAAGTTCATTCTCTTGCTACTAGGGTCTTTATGTCATGGACTTCCACAAACTTTGCTTGGTTCCCTATGAGTACAAATATAATAAAAAAAGGAATCTAAAATATAAGCCGATTCTTTTAAATTCTCTACCATGTTTTGTATACACGGTTTCAATTTCCTGTGCGTGGAGGCTACAAAATGACTAGAAGATTTAACAGAAATACAATCGCTCATATCATTGGTAATATCGATAGTGGTGCTCAACATTCCAGGCGTTGGGTACAAACTCCCCAACTAATCGGGCAAGCTTGTAAGTCCCGAGATATACAACGCTCTCAACTTGGTACGGACCTTCCAAGTTAGGGCCCAAGACTGCAGCACCAAGATCTCTGTTGGCTAAGAAAACTCTTTGTAACACCAAATCTCCAACCCCAAATTTTATATCCTTCACTTTGGAATTAAAATATCTGGCTACTTTCTGCTAGTAGGAAGCTACTCGAAGTTGAGAAGCTTCGTGAAGGTCTCCCACTATGTCCTAAGGCTCCCGGAGTAAAGTGTGATTTGTAGTCGAATCATATGTATCTCTTTGGTGCGTGGATATTTCTGCCTTAACTGGGAGCATGGCTTCATAACCGTAGGCCATGGAGAATGGAGAGTGGTTGGTGGAGGTCCTGGCAGTGGTGTGGTAACTCCACAATGCCGTAGGCAGCTCCTTGTACCAAGCGCCTTTCGCCTGCTCTAGTCTTGTTATAAGGTGGCATTAAGCGCCTTGTTGACTACTTCCACCTACCAATTTTCTTGCAAATGAGCTATGGAGAGGAAGCTCTTCACCACTCCATGCCTTCGACAAAAATTCGTGAATAACTCGCTGTCGAATTATAGGCCATTGTCAAAGACTATCTTCCTCGCGAGCCTGTAGCTGCAAACAATATTCTTGATAATGAAGTTCAGCGCCTTCTTGGAGGTGATGGTAGAAAGTAGTTCAACTTTGATCCACTTTGTAAAGTAGTCGACCGCCACAATTCCATATTTCACTCCTCTTTTCCCTGTAGGCAAGGACCCGATAAGTTCGATACCCCACACTGCGAAGGGCCATGGACTCGTCTTCTGAGTGAGCTCATTTGGAGGAGCGCGAGGTATGTTGGCAAAGCGTTGGCACTTGTCACACTTCTTGACATAATCCATCGCATCACCATTCATAGTGCCAGAAGTATCCTTGTCTCAAGATTGTCTTGGCAAGGTTTTGGCCCTGAGTATGGTCCCTGAAAAAGCCTTCATGTACTTCCTGGAGTATAAGATTGACTTCTTTCTTGGACACACATCAGAGTAAGGGTAACGAGTACCCTTGCATGTACAGCTTACTGTCCATGATGACGTACTGAGGTACCTAGTAAAGCACCTTCAGAGTTTATTTCTTATCCTGGGGCAACTCCCCGGACACAAGATACTTCACAATGGGCCCCATCCAGCTGTTCAAGGACTGGACCGCTTCTACCACCTCAGGGGTTGAGATGCTCGGAGCAGCCAAGTAGTCAATAGGGACTACATTGATGAACTCAGCGTCCTCGGTGGTAGCAAGCTTAGCCAGGGCATCAACGTTAGAATTATGTTCCCCTGGTACTTGTCATATGGACTTTCGTCAAATAGGTAGCCATCTTTGTCCCCCGAGCCTGTTACTCTCCAAGCATTTCATTGACTACCAACTACAAATTGCTGAAGAATTTGAGGCCCTCAACCTTGAGCTTCAGGGCCGACCTTAATGGGTTGCACTTGGAAATAAAGTCGTAAGAGAGGCCACCATTAGACAAAAGTTTAACTTCTCCATAATTGGGTATCTGGACTCTGCCCCGAAGAGTCTCTTACTTATATAGTATAAAAGGTGTTGGACCCAGCCTTACTCACACACAAGGCGACACTAAAGGCATTATCTGACACAACCATATAGCGGAGGAGGGGTTCTCCATCTACGGGCTTCAAGAGGATCAATGGGTTAGACATGTGAGCCTTTAACAGCTGGAACTCCTGTTTGCACTCCTTCGTCCATTCGAACCTCTAGCCCCGTTTGAGTATTTTGAAGAACGGTATGCACTTGTAAGTTTCTTTAGAGACAAAATGGCTTAGGGTAGCGATTCTCCTGGTGAGGCTTTGAACATCTTTATGCTTGCACGGGGATGACATTTCAACTAGCGTTTTGATCTTCTCGGGGTTTGCCTCCATTTCTCAGGTGCTGACAATAAAACACGAAAATTTCCTGGAGGCAACTCCAAAAGTGTAATTTTGGGAATTTAACTTCAATCTGAACCTGCAGAGTACTGAGAACACTTTTTCCATGTCTTTTATGTGATTGGTGGCCATTCTGGATTTAACCAGCATGTCATCCATGTAAACCTCCATGTTCCGACCCAACTAGTTCATGAACATACAGTTTACCAGTCTTTGATATGTGGCCCCAGCTTTCTTGAGCCTGAAAGGCATCAATGAAGTACAAGAGTTCATATCTGGTTGTCCACATCCATAAAATCTGGTTGTACCCTGTGTATCCAAGACTGAGACTGAGGCTGATTCCTCAGTGGCGGCAGGCATTGAAATCTGGTTGTACCCTGTGTATGCATCCATGAAGTACAAGAGTTCATATCTGGAGGTGGCATCGACCATCAAATCTATCTTTGGCAAAGGAAAACAATCCTTTGGGCATGCCTTGGTGAGGTCAGAGAAATGTGCAAGTCTTCCAAGTTCCATTTCGATTGGGCACTAGGACATGATTAGATACCCATTTCGGATACTAAGCCTCTCGGGTGAACCCATTTGTAAGAAGCTTGTCCACATCGGCCTTCAAAGCCAGCGCCTGAGTTTGGTCAATAATCCTACGCTTAGTCTAAATTGGAGCAACCTTGGGATCAATGTTCAAGGCATGGCATATGAAATTAGGTCAATGCCTGTCATGTGAGAGTGAGACCAAGCAAAGACATCTTGGTTTTCCCAAAAAAAAAATCACCAACGTTACTCAGACCTTCGCCTTCAGGTTCTTCCTTGTTAACCCAAGATATTTTTCCAAGACGGGGGGTGAATTGGAAATTAAAACTAATTTCGGAAATTTACAACTTTATATGCCAAATTATGCAATAAATTAAATTTATCAAGTAAAAGCAAATAATATGGCAATCAAATAGATATAGCAAATAAACAAACTTGTAATGTAAAGAGTTTAAGGTTAAGAAATTGCAAACTCTCGAATTTTACAAGGTTCGGTAGAACTAAGCCACCTACGTCCTTGGTCTTCAAAGCTATTGTCCTAGCTTTGAGTTCCACTATCGAGCCAAGTTAATGGGCTTGACTAACCCTTACAACCGGGAATTTTTCACCAAGGTATTTCCAAACCTCTTACAATAGTTTTCCACCACCAAGGACTATCAACCTCTTTTTCGGATTGTTGAAGTGCCAATCTCACTCTAACCGGGTTGTTTACAAAACCGGTGCCAACCTCACCTCAATCACAATATGGGAATGTGTTTGATATTACAAGCAAAAATCACTCTAGAAGTATGATAATACAATGAGAAACCTAGAGTGATTAGCAAGCACACTTAGAAGAAATAAATACAAATCTTGGCTCAAGTGTGTGAATATGTGTTTGGATGATATAAACTTTGAGAGCTCTTTGAAATCAATGGATTAGGATTGATAAATGTAATAAATGCTCAGCCAACCACCAATTTTGAGTGAAAAACGAGTTTATATAGAGTTTGGGAAAAAACTAGCCGTTTATAGCCGTTAGGGGTTAATTTTTAATGCTGCCTGCCGCGAACCGGAAGTCCGGATGGGGAACCGGAATTCCGATTGCCAACTGGAATTCCGGATGGCAAACAGAGAGCAAAAGTTCGAAAATGCCTATTTTCCCGTTTTTCAATTCTTTATAACTTTTAGCTCGTTTATCCGATTTCAACAATTCCAATTGCGTTACGACCGTATCAGGATGTATTTTCTTAAAAGTGAATTTAGGATGTTTAGTTCTCATTTTGAAAAATCACCATTTTTAGTACGTGAATGAGCCAAATTTTATACTTATGACTTAAAGTAAACTTGCAATCACTTTACAAGACTAAGAAATGAAATTAAACGTTTATCTTGAGTTTCTTGAGTCTTGAAATCCATTTCGGGTCATTTCCAGAAAATTTGGTAAAATGACCATTTTGCCCTTGGTCATAAGTTTGACTTTGAAATGCTAATTCACTTTGGTTTTTGCTACAAAATCAAATAATCATTAGTAACAAATAATAATCAAATATTTGTTAATCATCAAAACCAAGGAGACTTAAGAGTTTGGGTTAACAATCTCCCCCTTTTTGATGATATCAAATATTTGATTATTTTAAAAGGGAAAGGAAATATTTTTAAATATTAATATTAGATTAGCTCCCCCTTAATGTGTGCAAGGGTTTAAAAAAAATTTGAAACTTTACCTTTGATTTTTACCTTGCATGATTTTGTAAACTCCCCTTCAATTTATTACTCATAGTGAAATAAAACGTTAGTCCAAAAATTGAGGTTTTTGCCAAAGTTAAAATAATCTCAATTAAATTCTCCCCCTTTTGATTCATCAAAAAGGTGGCAAAGGAATTCACAAAATAAATCATAAGCAAATATAGATTAAACTGTTTAAACATTCATACATAAGGCATAGAGCCATGCAAACACATAAGTACACAAGAGAAAATAAACATAAAAGGATACAAAAAGAGAAAGAAAAAAAAAACATGCAAATGCCTAAGATGGTGGAGCCCCAAAACGTCTCATGTAGGCCTTCATCTCCTCCATCTCATCATGAACATTTCGGAAGCCTTGTTCCATGTCACTCCGCAAGTTTGTAAATTGAGTTGTCATGTCGGTGTGAAGACGAGCAAAAGCCTGCTCGAGGTTGAATTGAGAAGCTTGAGGCATTGGAAGGCTTGAAGGTTGAGCTTCTTCTTCTTCATTTTCTTGCTCCTCTTCTTCACTTTCACTTGCGGGTAACCCACAGCTCGCCTCTTCCTCTTCTTCTTCTCCTACTTCAAGGTCCTCTTGCGTTCTTTGGCCTCTTTTGGGAGTAAAACCCCACTTATTGTTGATAAGAGTATACCCCAAGCTTGTGAAAGTTTTAGCACCTAGCTTATCTCCTTCGGTAGGTTCAACCTTCTTTTCATCCGAGATGGGAATTCCTAAGCGAGGTAGGATGTAGCTAAGGAGAAAGCCATATGGGAGTCACTTGACCATGTTGGGTTTATACACATCAATGATAAAGCGAAGAATGAGATGGCCTAGGTTGATGCATGCCTTTTTGGTTAGGATAAGGTATAAAAGGAGTATATCTATGTTGTTTACCTCATCTTTATGGCCACTTCTAGGAGCAAGGTTATTGATGATAAATAGTTGGAGAATTTTAGCTTCCAAAGTGAGATTGTGAAACTTTGGTTTTATGAAAATAGGGCCTTCTCCACAAAGAACTCTAGAACACTCATTCATGGCAAAAATTTCATCATTCTTAAGAGTTTTCATTGGCTCTAGCAAAAGTCCTTCATTTGGTGCTCCTAGCAAGTTGTTTAGAGTTTCTACATCAAGTTCAAATGAGACATCTCCAAGGGTGCCTTTAACTCCTAGTGGTGCATGGCTAGGTTTGATGCAAGCATAGAAAGCTCTAACTAACCTAGGGTATATGGGGGTCTTAATATTGATAAAGGGTTTCCAACCTAACATTTCAAAATGGTAGCTGAATTTTACACATGCTAGGCTTGGAAGGGCACAAAATTTACCTTTGATGATAGGCCTAGAGGAGAAAGCATCATGGAAATGATTAAAATCCTCTTGGTTGTAGAAGATGGTAGGCTCATTCCTTCCTTTTTCCCTCTTCTCCCTGATTTGTTCAGCAGTGGAAACTCTCTTGCTCTTCCTTGGGTTGGATGATGAAGCCATTGAAGTGGAAGCAAAAAGGGAATGAGATTTTTGGAGAAAAATGGAGGATGAAGTTTGGGTTTGAGGGAGTGATTTTGGAGAGGGAAGAGAGTGGTGGCTTGTATGTTAGGTTGTAGAATCAGAATGGGGGAATGGAACTCGTGGGTAGGGTTTTTATGGAGAAAAAATTGCTTTTGAAAAGACCAAAAAACCCCTTAAGTGGCAGCTGCCTGTGCCAACCGGAATTCTGGTTGGTCTGTGCACAGACAACCGGAATTCCGGTTGGTGCAGCAGCGCAGCCCCCTTTTTCAAAAACGTGCCAAACTTCTTCGTTTTTAACCCAATTGACCCCACACTTTTTCTAACACCTAAAATATGACAAAATGAATATGCTCAAATAAGAAAATCTGAAAAAATGTTGAAAAATGACGATTTATGGTAAGCTTTTCAAAAAAGTTTAAGAAAGCTAAAAACTTACCAAAAATGAAATATGTTCAACCAAATTGAAAAATTATTTTTCCAGTAGTTCAAGAATATTAGATATGAGGTGTGTGAAGTGACGAAATCGAAAAATATTGAAAATTGAGAAGTTACGGTAGATTTTTCGAAAAATGCCTTAAAAGGCCTTGAAAAGTAGAAATCTACCCAAAATGAGTTTTATGCAACCAAATCGAAAAATTCTTTTTGCAGTAGTTCAAATATGTTAAATGTGAGGTGCCCAAACTGACAGGTTTGAAAAATGTTGAAAATTGAGTAAGTTTGGTGAAAAACACTCATTTAGGCAAAAACTAACAAGTTTTCAATACTTAGCATACCTAAAAATTGTTCAAAGAGTAATTCAAGCATAGGAACCCTATAGGCATACTAGATAAACTTATTTAGACATGTTCAAACACATAAACACATATACTAAACATGTATGCAAAAATTCACATATTCACTCAATCAAAAATGAGTTCAAAGTTCTCCAAAAATTCATACCATGACCTATAATTTGTTATTCTCAAAGACATATATCTAATAGGTCAAGTATTAAAAGACTTTGCTTATTTATGCATTAGAATCATATTATAGTGAAAGTATATATGCATAAGTAAGTAAGGAGAGATATGGTATTCAAGTAGCTAGTAAACCTTAAATTTCATTTATGTTGGTCATTCCTAGCTCTCTTCTAATAAAACTAAATCTCTCATCACTAAGAGGCTTGGTGAAAATATCCGCTAATTGGAAATTGGTGCTCACAAAATCTAGCATAATGTCACCTCTTTGGATATGGTCTCTATGGAAGTGGTGCCTTATATCAATATGCTTGGCTCTAGAATGCAAGATTGGATTCTTAGAGAGGTTAATGGCACTAGTATTGTCACACTTTATGGGTGTACATTCAAAATCAACATCAAAATCCTTAAGAGTTTGTTTCATCCAAAGTATTTGAGCACAACAACTACTGGCGGCAATGTATTCGGCTTCGGTTGTGGATAGGGCTACCGAGTTTTGTTTCTTGCTAAACCATGACACTAAAGAGATTCCTAGAAAGTGACATGTTCCACTAGTACTTTTCCTATCCATTTTACAACAGGCAAAGTCGGCATCCGAGTAACTAATGATTTCAAAGTTTGAGTTCTTGGGATACCAAAGCCCTAGATTCATTGTGCCTATCAAGTATCTAAAACTTCTCTTAACGGCACTTAAGTGGGATTCTTTGGACATGATTGGTACCTAGCACATAGACCAATACTAAACAAAATATCGGGTCTACTAGCGGTTAAATATAATAATGAACCAATCATACCTCGATACTTGGTGATGTCAACATCCTTACCACTTTCATCCTTGTCCATATTTATGGAGGTGCTCATAGGAGTTTTCATGGACTTTGCATTGGCCAAGTCAAACTTTTGAAGTAGATCCTTGATGTACTTGGATTGACTTATGAATATTCCATCCTTTTGTTGCTTTATTTGAAGTCCAAGGAAAAAGTTGAGCTCTCCCATCATGCTCATCTCGAATTCACTATGCATACACTTTGAAAATTCTTCACAAAGAGCATCATTAGTAGCACCAAAAATAATATCATCAACATATATTTGTACTATAATAATGTCTTTTGATTTTCTTTTAATAAAAAGTGTATTATCCGCTTTTCCCATTGAAAAACCATTTGAGATAAGAAAAGTGCTTAAACGATCATACCAAGCTCTAGGAGCTTGCTTTAAACCATATAAAGCTTTCTTTAATTTATAAACATGGTTAGGGTATTTGTGATCTTGAAAACCGGGGGTTTGAGAGACATAAACCTCTTCCATAGTGTATCCATTTAAGAAAGCGCTTTTAACATCCATTTGATACAAGACAAAATTCTTGTGGCATGCAAAAGCTAATAACATTCTTATGGACTCAAGTCTTGCTACCGGGGCAAAGGTCTCCTCATAATCAATTCCTTCTTCTTGATTGTAACCTTGGGCCACTAATCTAGCCTTGTTACGCACAATGACCCCATGCTCATCTACCTTATTTCTATAGACCCATTTTGTTCCAATCACCGATTGGTGTGACGGTCTTGGAACTAACTCCCAAACATTATTTCTAATAAATTGATTTATTTCTTCTTGCATAGCTAGAAGCCAAGATTCATCGAACTCGGCCTCTTTAAAATTCTTTGGTTCAATTTGAGAAATAAAAGAAATGAAATTACACAAGTTTCTAAGGGAGTTTCTAGTTGTGACTCCTTGTGAAGGATCACCTAGAATTTGGTCTATAGGATGAGCACTTTTGAACTTCCACTCATGTGGAAGGTTAGAATCCATACCTTTGCTTTCATTTACCTTTTCCTCGGGTGGTTCCTCTTTGGGAGTTTGTGATGGAGCGTTAGATGATTCTCCAATGTCAAGATTTTGAACCTCTTCTCCCAAACCTACAACATCATCATCTACACTTTTTCTTGTAGGAGGGTTAGACTCATCAAATGCAACATGAATAGATTCTTCAACAACATTAGTTCTTTTGTTATAAATTCTATAAGCTTTACTATGTGTTGAATAACCTATAAAAATTCCAACATCGGATTTTGCATCAAATTTTCCAAGGTTGTCCTTGGTGTTCAAAATATAGCATTTACATCCAAAAACTCTAAAATATCCAATGTTGGGTTTTCTCCCTTTCCAAAGCTCATAAGGGGTTTTATTCATGTTAGGCCTAATGAAAACACGGTTCAAAATATAACAAGAAGTATTAACGGCCTCGGCCCAAAAATATTTAGGTAATGAGATTTCATTGAGCATTGACCTAGCCATTTCTTGAATTGTTCTATTCTTCCTTTCGACAACTCCATTTTGTTGTGGAGTTCTTGGAGCCGAAAAGTTATGGTTAAAACCATGTTCATCACAAAACAATTCTAAAGCATCATTGTCAAACTCTCCACCATGATCACTCCTAATGGAGGTGATTGAATACCCTTTTTCATTTTGCACACTCTTACAAAATTTAACTAGATTTTCCAAAACATCATTTTTGAGTTTCAAAAATATAACCCATGCAAATCTAGAAAAATCATCAACAATCACAAATGCATAGTATTTACCACCTAGACTAGCAATTCTTGAAGGACCGAATAAATCAATATGAAGCAATTGCAAAGGTCTAGAGGTTGAAATCTCTTTCTTGGAATGAAAAGATGTTTTAATTTGTTTTCCAAATTGGCATGCATCACAAAGTTTATCTTTAACAAAAGGAATAGACGGCAAACCAACAACAAGATCTTTTCTAACCAACTTTGAAATAGAATCCATACTAGCATGTCCTAATCTTCTATGCCACAACCAAGAATTATCATTCATAACGGTCAAACATTTATTTTTGCTATCAAAGGAATCAACATCAATAACATAAACATTATCCTTCCTTTCTCCAACAAAAATAACTTCATTGGTTGAAGCATTTTCAATGGAGCATTTTGAGGATTCAAAAACAACACGAAAATCTTTATCACATAGTTGACTAATACTAAGTAAATTATGTTTAAGGTTATCAACAAGAAGCACATTTTTAATACATGGAGAGTACACGTTATCGATATCACCAATGCCCAAGATTTTTCCTTTTGAATTGTCTCCAAAAGTGACAAAACCACTTTCCTTGCTCTTAAAACTTGAAAATCTTGATGGGTCACCGGTCATATGCTTTGAACAACCACTATCATGCACATGTTGATTCCCCATCATCAAGTGCCATCATGCACATGTTTGCTACTTCATTCTTCTCCTCATTGTCGGAGTCCTCCTCATCACTATTGAGCCAATCCGCCAACATTGCCCTTCCTTTGTATTTATTCTTCTTCCTCATTGGGCAATCCATTTTCATGTGACCGGGCTTCTTGCATTCAAAGAAAATTGGTGGATCATCTTTTCTCTTTCTTTCTTTTTCTTTTGAGTTACTTCCTCTTTGTGGCTTCTTTCCAAAGTTCTTGAATTTCATGAACTTTTTGTATTTCTTTGAGAAGAGTGCCAAGTCCTCCATGTCACTACATAGGCTATCCTCATCATCTTCACTAATGGCACGGGAGGAGGAAGACTTGAATGCAATGGTCTTCTTTTTCTTCTCAACTTCCTCTTCATCTTGTGCACTCATGAAAATTTCATGGTTCATGAGTGAACCAATTAGTTCTTCCAAGGGAAGTATTGAGAGATCCTTGGCTTCTTGAATGGCAATCACTTTGCCTTGATAGGCTTTGGTGAGACTTCTCAGAATCTTGGTCACCATCTCCTTTTGTGAAAGTACCTTGCCAAGAGAATTCAAACCATTAGTGATAGTAGTGAAACGAGTATACATGTTAGCAATAGTTTCATCCGCTTTCATCTTAAAGTTCTCATATTGAGTAGAATAAATTTGAATTTTAGTTTCCTTCATAGCATTTGTTCCTTGATGAGTGACTTCAAGCATTTTCCACATATCATGAGCGGTAGAAGCTTGTTCAATATTTTTGAACACATCTCTATCCAAACCACATATAAGTGCATATTTAGCTCTAGCATTCTTAGAAAGCATTTTCTTGTCATCTTCATCATATGCCTCATGTGTCTTAATAACTTCTACACCATTAATGACATGTTTAGGAATGTAAGGACCATTAGACACTATATGCCACAAATCATAATCAATAGATTGAAGATAAGTTTCCATCCTAATTTTCCAATAAGGAAAGTCTACTCCATTGAAGAATGGTGCTCTATTTGTGCTTAAACCTTCTAACATGTTATTTTGTGAATTACTTGGAAAAGCCATGCTCTAGATTGTGAAATCTAATCAAATAAATGAGCCCTTGCTCTGATACCAATTGTTAACCCAAGATATGTTTCCAAGAGGGGGGGTGAATTGGAAATTAAAACTAATTTCAGAAATTTAAAACTTTATATGCCAAATTATGCAATAAATTAAATTTATCAAGTAAAAGCAAATAATATGGCAATCAAATAGATATAGCAAATAAAAAAACTTGTAATGTAAAGAGTTTAAGGTTAAGAAATTGCAAACTCTCGAATTTTACAAGGTTCGGTAGAACTAAGCCACCTACGTCCTTGGTCTTCAAAGCTATGGTCCTAGCTTTGAGTTCCACTATCGAGCCAAGTTAATGGGCTTGACTAACCCTTACAACCGGGAATTTTTCACCAAGGTATTTCCAAACCTCTTACAATAGTTTTCCACCACCAAGGACTATCAACCTGTTTTTCGGATTGTTGAAGTGCCAATCTCACTCTAACCGGGTTGTTTACAAAACTGGTGCCAACCTCACCTCAATCACAATATGGGAATGTGTTTGATATTACAAGCAAAAATCACTCTAGAAGTATGATAATACAATGAGAAACCTAGAGTGATTAGCAAGCACACTTAGAAGAAATAAATACAAATCTTGGCTCAAGTGTGTGAATATGTGTTTGGATGATATAAACTTTGAGAGCTCTTTGAAATCAATGGATTAGGATTGATAAATGTAATAAATGCTCAGCCAACCACCAATTTTGAGTGAAAAACGAGTTTATATAGAGTTTGGGAAAAAACTAGCCGTTTATAGCCGTTAGGGGTTAATTTTTAATGCTGCCTGCCGCGAACCGGAAGTCCGGATGGGGAACCGGAATTCCGGTCTGGGAGCAACCGGTATTCCGGATGGCAAACAGAGAGCAAAAGTTCGAAAATGCCTATTTTCCCGTTTTTCAATTCTTTATAACTTTTAGCTCGTTTATCCGATTTCAACAATTCCAATTGCGTTACGACTGTATCGGGATGTATTTTCTTAAAAGTGAATTTAGGATGTTTAGTTCTCATTTTGAAAAATCACCATTTTTAGTACGTGAATGAGCCAAATTTTATACTTATGACTTAAAGTAAACTTGCAATCACTTTACAAGACTAAGAAATGAAATTAAACCTTTATCTTGAGTTTCTTGAGTCTTGAAATCCATTTTGGGTCATTTCCGGAAATTTTAGTAAAATGACCATTTTGCCCTTGGTCATAAGTTTGACTTTGAAATACTAATTCACTTTTGTTTTTGCTACAAAATCAACAAATCATTAGTAACAAATTATAATCAAATATTTGTTAATCATCAAAACTAAGGAGACTTAAGAGTTTGGGTCAACATTCCTGACCTTGGTTTTCCTGTCGGGGAGGGAGGTGTCAAGAGTAACCTACTTAGCCTCCTCCATGGGCTTGACAACCCTCTCTTCTTGAACCCGAGGGTCCAACTCATTGGACTCCTCAGCTTGAATAGCCTTTAGCTCCATCTCGTCGGGAGGAGGTTGCTCGGGGGTCACTCCCTCGATCACCATAACTGGTTGCTTGAGGGATATGTTGTAGAATTGCCTAGCCTCCTTCTAGTCTCCACAGACTATGTCGATCCCCACTTCCGTGAGGAACTCCATGCACAAGTGGAAAATTTAAGTGATTGCTCAAAATTCTACCAAGGCTGGATGCCAAAAGATTGTGTTATATGTCGAGGAACAGTCCACAACAGCAAAGGTGCAATTCTTGAAGGCCTGACGAGACACTTACCTGAGGGTAATGGGTAGCTTAATTTTCCCCATCAGAATGAGCCCTTCCCCCAAGAATCTGTATAGGGTCGAGGTGCATGGGGACAGGTCACTCATGGCTAGCTTAATCTTTCTGCATGCTGACTTAAATAGGAAATTCACCAAACTCCTATTGTCCACCAGGATCCAAGCCACCATCATGTTGGAAATCTGGCTCTCAACCACCAAAGGATTGTGGTGGGGAAAATGGACCCCCCGATCATCGTCTTGCAAGAATGAGATGACTTGTTCAGTCGTCTTAGGCATCTATGATGGCAGCTGAGCTAATGTTAACACTTCAACATGTGATTCAAGTCGCACATATCTATTATGTTAACCCTGAGAGGTGCCTCCTTAGTGAGGTCCTCCGGAGACAGTTCCCACTCTCCCAGTCACTAGGGGAGGCATGTGGACTATCTACTGCTGTGGGGTTGCGGGTGTTCTTCTCAGAGCCTGGGGAGTTGCCTACATAGGGACTCCTGTGGCTAGAGTCTGAACTAGACACACCCCACCTTGAGCATACTAATTCATATGCCCTAGCTTTATGAGGTTCTCAATCTCACCCTTTAGTTGTTGGCACTCATTGGTGTGGTGCCCCACGTCATTATGGAACCGACAAAATTTGTTGGGATCTCTCCTCTCCCCATCCCTCGGGATGGGTTGTGGTTAAGAGGTTCTCATGAGACTCCACCAGGTTCTTATACTCGGAGTACTGTGAGACATACTTATCCTTTTGGCCGCTCCTTGTCCTGTTGATGTTGCCCTAGTTCCTTTGGGTTTTCTACCCTTGCCTTTGTCCCCTTGCTTACTTCCGCTGGGGGTCCTACTTGGTGCAACTGACTGGGCTGGAGCGGTACCTCCAGCATTGAATGAAGGCTTAAAAAAAATGGTAACTAGTAGGCGCGACCCCATATCCCGTCGGAGTGGCCTTGAAGCCAGTAGGAGGTATGACACTAAATCCTAATGACTGGACACTCGGGCTGAATTGTGGGGCACCCACCACATTCTATATGACGGGAGTGTAAGGGTGGTACTGGGTCCCTAGAGCCAGCAGGATCGAAGCCAAAGGATCAGGGAAAGCGACGCGTCCGCCAAATGACCCAATCTGGGCATCCTCCCAGTTTATGTACTGGTGTGCTTGATGAATGAAGTCATCGAGCCTATGGTATCCTTTCCAGTGGAGGTCATCCCATAATGGAGATCCTGCTCAGATGCCTACCTGCAAGGCCATCAACTACTGGTCGTCGTGGACCCTCTTGGTCCTAGTCGCTTCCTCCTTAAAGCGCTTGATGTAAGCCTTAAGGGTCTTGAGGGGTCCTTGCTTTATGTTGGCCAATTTTTGACCTTAAAGCTCAAATTTCTAGCCACTATGAATTGTCTTCGGAATAAATAAGAGTTGGTACCATGAGTGAATGGAGCCTTGTTTGTGCTTCTTGAATCATTTGTCTGTCAGACATGTCAAGGTCAATGGGAACACGTGGCAATTTGCATCCTCGGAGACACGATGCAATGACATCAATCGGTTGAACTTTGATAGATGGTCGGTGGGATCTGTGCTACCATCATAAGACGTGATGGAAAGCATCTTGAAGCCTCTTGGTTATGGGGATTCCACTATGTGGGGATCACATGGCTCCCCATCCTCGTCATCTGAGTCGTAGTCCTGGCCTTGCCTTCGGGCCATCCTGAGCATAATCTTTCTTAAGCTATCCAATTCTACAAGGAGATGGTCGTGGTCTTGATGGGCACTCTGTGCCACGTGTTCTCTCTTTCAAGCGTTAAGACCATCTCGGAGGTCTGGTTGACTTTCTTTTTGGGGCTGCTCTCAGAGGCTGCCATACCCCTATGAGCATTTAAGACATCTCGTAGGTCTAGTTGACCTTGGTGGCAACCATTGTCAACAAGTTTTACATGCACTGTAGTTGGCGTGTAACAAGTTCCAAGAATGGGTATTGGATATTCTTTTATTTATTTAATTATTTAATAATTGATTTATAATATGAATTTTGAATTTTAAAATTTAATTAATTCTTTTATAAATCTATCAGATAGAAATAGTTTTGTTGACTGTCTTCCTCTCCGTCAACTTAATCTAAAAGATTAAAGGAAAAACAAGGAAAGAACACAAAATTTTACGTGGTTCGGGCTATAAAAGATCCCTAGTCCATGAGTCTTCATTATTTAGTGAGCTTGAAGCTTGTTGTAGCATGCTTCAATGACGGTTCTCAGGTAGCGTATATATTGCCCTAAGTTACAGAGTGTCTCTCTCTAAAAAATCCAACCATTTACAAGGAGATACCCCAACCCTATTTATAGAGGCTGGGGTCATTAATGTTAATCATCTATCATTAATACTAGAACCCCCCATCCTGGGTATTAATGTTGAGCTAATACAAAAAGGGTTGTGGTAAAACAAAGACTATGGCCCACGTGGATTCTATGAGGCCCATTACAGAAAATCACGCACAACCTTTATGGGGAACATATCTGTGACTGTCAGGTTGCGGTGCACGTTTGCCCATGTCAAGCAGCATTGTGGGAAATGTCGATTGTCGAGTGTATGAACTCAGCACCACTAATCGAGACTCACGAAAAGTTGTCAAATGATCCTCTGGTGGCCCACACCCGTAGCGACTGACACTTGGCAGAGAATTCCAAGTTCGAAGACCAGAGTCCTGGACTTCAGGAATGGCCGAGTGAAAATGGCATCTTGGGATGTGACCTCACGTGGAGGCATCCACGCCCTGAGGACAAGCCTCGAGGCGTGGCCTCACTTGGAGACATCCATGCCTCGAGGGAAGACTTCGGGGTATGGCCTCACTTGGAGACATCCATGCCTCGAGGGAAGACTTCGGGGCATGGCCTCACTTGGAGACATCCATGCCTCGAGGGAAGACTTCGGGGCATGGCCTCACTTGGAGACATCCATGCCTCGAGGGAAGACTTTGGGGCATGGCCTCACTTGGAGACATCCATGCATCAAGGGAAGACTACGGAGCATGACCTCACTTGGAGACATCCTTGCCTCGGGGGAAGACTTTGGGCCATGGCCTAACTTGGAGATACCCACGACTTGGTCGGACTGGACTTCATGGAGGAGCTCGTCCTTCAAGAAATTCATGGATTGTCTCTAATTACTCCTAATTACCACGTATAAGGTGGAAAAAATACGAACAACAATTTCCCCCCAAGTCTTCACTCGTCCTCAGACAATGGAGACTTAGACTGAGGAGTATTTCAAAAAGGTCTTCAGGGAGAGACGCTTGGGATCCCTCTAACTTCACTCAGAAAAGTCACGCCACGTGTTGACTCCCTATTGCTGGGCCCATCAATCTGTGCAATTAATGAGGAGGCCATTCCACCACTCAAAATGGCTACTCCATACCCTAGGTGTCCTTATGCTCCTTACCCAAGGCATCCTTTTCTGAAGCTAATGATCAAGATTCGTGCCTTTTAGATTCTGACCATTGGATTGCTCTCGAGTGCCTATGTCGTAGGTAATTTGACGGTCAGGGTGGAGTTGCTTTCCCCCAAGTTCAAAGAGTATAAAACTCGATAACTGCCTCTAAGCAAGCACTATTACCATTCGAAATTCAAAATCCTTAAAAATATCTCTTCTCTCTCAAACTTACTGGTTCTTCAACCGTTCCTGGGTTTCTACTGCAATTATGGATGATTGGCGAGAATCTTCTAACTTCTGGGTGAACGGCAAGCGATTATCAACGTCCGAACTCGTTTCAGCACTTATCGACATTACATCTCCAGTAAGTATTTACTGGTTTTGTGTTTGCGTTGAGCTTAATTTGGGAGTTTTGATGAATGCTTAGGAATGAGCTTTATGTGGTATTTTGAGGGGATGCTTTGACCTTTACAAGTCTTTCTAGGCACATTTTGGTTTTAGGAGTGGTCAAAATGGCCTATTTCCCACCTTGGGGAACTTTGGCCTCTCTGGACACTCGACCAGAATCTAGAAAATACCCAAACTCCGGCAGTGTTTATAAGTTCCAATGGTTTTCTCTGGTGCTGATTCTTTGCCCCCGAGGACATACCAAGCATTTAAAAATTCTTTCCTCTTCTCCCCAAGAAGTAGTCTTAGGGATTCTCATTTTGACCCATCTTTCTTTGGGCCAAGGTGCTAACTAGATGGTATGTTGTTTCAGATGTCCGAGGAGCTCCACCAACTACACAAATAGGAGTTCTACGCCTTTGATGCCAAGATCATACAAATGGTTCGAGAAGCGGGGCAACACCCTGCGAAGGGGAAGCAGGTGGCTGGTAGATGTCAAGCCTTCGTAGTACGAGAGGGCTCTGCCCCAGTGGCGACAAGACCCATTAGAGATGGCCTCTTAGAGGAAGAAGCCAATACATGTCTGGTGTCGTCGAACAACACCTACACTGTCACGGTCTTTGAGGTGGAGGAAATCCCCAGCAAGCTCAGACACCGAGGTGCCTTGGAGAAGATTCTCACCCACTATGGGGTAGACAATCGTGGGATGTTAGTTTGCCTCTCTTGGGAGGATGAGGGGGGGCATGAGAGCATTCATGTGCTTGGGCCTTGGAGTGCCTCTCATCTCCAAGCTGCTGCAACCCTCCCATTGTTCCAGTATTATGTCAATTCCCTTAATTTGTTCATTATTGCCCCCTTCCAATTGTCTCCGAATGGATATCGGGTGCTGGCGAGACTTTACGTTCTGTACAAGACACAGAATTGGCCAATACCCTCCCCCGCTGAGATATTGTATATCTACAGCTTTCGACAGTGCCTGAAGAAGGGAGAACAGGATGGGTACTACACCCTAATGAAGCACATGTTCCCATGGAAAAGCTAGAAGGCTCTAAGAGGCGATGAGAACCACGCTTGGAACTGCAAGGATCAATTCTTCTGGGCAAGTGGTTTTTCGATGAGGACCATTCCCACCCTACTCCTAGACTTCACTAGATTTGGTAAGCACTTTTTTCCTCACATAGTATCGTCTAATAGTGTCTCACTCATAATTGATCTTTTCTTGAAAATGTCTCTTTTCAGGTCCCTATCGTCGTACACCTTTCGTTGATTCCTTTGACGAAAGAGATAGGGCAATGAACACATTCTGCAACGAGTTGGATCTCACCTTCCTCATCATTGATGCCCACCTCCATTAGAATGGGCTATTGCAGGAGGGGCAGAGCATAAACCCAGTGGTCCTCACCAATTTTCGGGACTCGAAGCTATCACTATAACATCCCAAAAATGCTAATAAGGTTTAGTGCCTTGATTAGCATGCTGGGAGGGCATAAACAGATATATGTGTGATTTATTTATTAAATGCATGAATATGTGGCATGCATGATTTATATGATCATATGAATATATTTATATGCATGTTTATGTGTATTAAATATGCATGTGGGCTCGTTCTTGTTTATAAGGGCATATTTGTAATTTTTGGCCAGTTGCGGGCATAAATGTGATTATATGTGCTAAATGATTGAGACCACATTATTATGTGGATATGTTTGCAATATTCGGCTCGAGGCGATCCTAGTGAGCGGATTTGCAGAATAGTCACAACAAGGTTTGATACCCAGCTCGGGGTAAGCCTAGGGGTATTTTAAAAAATTTAACCTATATTTAGGACTTATCGAGTAACAGGTAAGTATTTGGTAATTAGTTGGGCATGTCGAGATTAATTGCGAATTTGTAGGATGACTCGAGGAATTAGGGAGAATCAGGGCTAATGACCGTTTTGCCCTTATGGGCAATAAAGGACTCAATTATCACAAAGGGAATTTTGGTCTTTATGTTAGAGTATATAGTTAGGAAAGGTTTCACAAGTTAGCTGGAAACATCAGGAAAACACTCTCTCTCTCTCTCTCTCTTCCTTTGGAATGCTTGGAAGCTTAGGGAAATTCTCGAGGGAAAACCTAGAATTAAGCTGGGAATTTGGGGAATTAAGCTAGGGTGGATTAAACCCATTAACTGAGGTAAGGTTATAGCTGTGAATTAATGGTGGAATTCTGCTGTTAGTATAAGTGTCTTTAAGCTTTTAAGTTTCAAAGGGATTTTGATGAATTCTGGGTTCTTAGGAGGATTTTGGTTAGAATTATAGGTGGTTGTGTTGCTCTGAGAGGACTAATAAGGTTTAGAGGCTCAATTTCTGGTTTTGATGCATGATAGGTTAGATTTTGGTGAAGTAGGTTGGAAGAAAATGCAGAAAAGCCCCAACATTTCTTGGTTCACGAGGCCGCGCCGCAGCCCATTTGACCCCAGAAAACCTGAGGAGCTTGATGTTTTGTGGGCACGCAGCGACCCTATAGGGTGAGTCGTGGCCCACCTACCACTGGGCCTTGGGCCTAGCGCCTCTGACTTGGAGATGCGGCCCGCCTAGGCACCCTTAGCCAAAATAGGTTTTTGGGCTTGGGAACTTGATCCTAGAGGCTCGGGACAAATTCGACTACCCAGTTTCGTAGAATACGAGGTTCAGAAGGCTAGTATTTTATTCCAAAGCATTTAATTGGGTTGGATTTGAATAGTTATACATTTTCTCTTGTGACTAGGGTTACCGTTCAGGCTCAGAGTTGAGGATCGTGCTTGGGACCGCTATACATCTTCAGTTCAGGATCTGAGGTAAGAAAACTGCACCTGAATTGTGAGTAGGGCTGAGATCCCCTATAAATGAATATATGTGAGATTATAAATGTATTTTGTGATTGGAAATATTTGGATAGGCTGGTTAGCTCGTGCTGCTTTCGATTGTGTGTTTCGCAACCTGTATATTTTCTTTGTTTGATGAGAAAGTCCGGCCTAAGGGAGTAAGGGCTGATGTTAAGCGTACTGAACGCAGCTCATCCTAAGCGAGCCAGGATCAGCTAAATAACTAAAGGGATCAGCCTAAGGGTTCCCACACCTAAGTAATTGTATTAAGATTGAATTATATGGTTGGATTAAAATGTTTACTGTTGCCTAGCTTATTGCTTGTATTCTGTTATTGATTGAACTGGTTGATCTAAGTTTACTATGCACACTCTATTGTTATATATGCTTGTTGAATTTAGTTTTCTTACTGAGCTTGGCTCATGGGTGCTAGGTGCAAATAAAGGAAAGGGAAAGCTGGACCAGCCATGAGTTGGAGAGCTTTGGGGGCAGTGTGTACATCGGCAGCTGCTCGACTGCCACGACTGAGGGGTTTACAGGGACTTGAGCCAAAATTTTATTTTTCCATTTAGACTGGTTGTAGTTGTATTTACTTTTGAGGGTTGTAACCACCTTGTAAACATTATTTTTGGGATCTTGTGTATCAAACTCTTATTTTAATAAAAGTCAACCATTTTATGATCAAAATCTTTTAACCCTAACCTATTAGTTGACTTTAGAAACATGTTTATGTTCAAACGACTTGATTAGCAAGTCTTGCACAATTTTAATTACATAGTGTAACGGTCTTGGTTAACCAGGGCATTACAACTTGGTATCAAAGTGGTCTAGGTTTAAGGGTTCCTGAAGACTGGCTGGGCATGTACACTTGCCGCTAAAGATAAGCTCGACTCAGGGTTCGATAACCATATATGTGATTACATGTTTGAGTGTTTAAATGAAATATAAATGCTTTATCTGCATGTCTAGTAGGGAGCATGAGATATACTGGTACGGCCTGGCCCTTGGCTGCTATGTGAATATGATAAGGCGTGCTTATTAGCATTGCTACTGAATGTGAATGGTTGTTTAAATGCCTGCCTGCATTATAACTGTGTATTGTTGGTTAAGTTTTAGCGTTAGACCATGGGATGATTATAAACATGTTATCATTATCTAACCAGCTGAGTCATTGATTGCAGATAAACTTGGAGAGTTATTCCTCCAAGGTGATCAATTCGACTAGTCGACATTGGGGTTGAGGCTAGAGATGACGAGCAGGGCTAGAACCATCTGTGAGTTTCTGAGAACTTACAGCATTTGCTTGCTGATATGCAAGCTAGACTCCAGAGTCAAGAGGAAGAGATTCGCCTTATAAGGCAGCAGGCTCCGCTAGCGAGTGTTGCACCTAACTTGCCACCTGTTGTGTCACCAGTTGTACAGCCGCCTGAGATTGGTAACAGGTGGGAGCCGCTTTATGAAAGATTTAGGAAGCAGCATCCTTCAACTTTTGAGAGAGGACCAGATCCATTTAAGGCTGAATAATGGATGATTTTTATTACTTCCATCCTGAACTTCATGAGGGTGGAAGGCAACAAGAGGGTGGCTTGTGCCACCTATATGCTTCGTGATGATGCCCGCATCTTGTGGGAGGTAGCATCACAGACTCGAGAAGTTTCTACTATGATTTGGGATGGTTTTAGAGACTTCTTCAACCATGAATACTACAGTATTGCCATCAGGGTGACAAAGGTGAATAAGTTTATTGGGATGGTACAGGATAGAAAGACAGTTACTAAGTATGCTCTGAAGTTTGATAGGCTAGCAAAATTTGCACCTAATCTAGAGCCTACAGATGCAGCTAGACAGGACAGGTTTGTTTGAGGGCTTAATGCTATGATAGCTCAAGATCTAAGGATCACATCAGTACCTAGGGAGACAACTTATGCCCAAGTGGTTAAGAAGGCCCTCACTACTGAGGAGGTAGAGAATAAAATATGGAGGGAGAACACTGGGAGATGGGATGTTCGTAGGACAGTGCCTCCACTTACAGGGTCTAGTAGGGGCGGAGGCCCCAGTGATAAGAAGAGGAAGATCCCTAATACCTCAACCACTGTTGTTCCTGATAGGAGGGGCCGGGGTGTCCAGCGTAGTCGCTAGGGAGGTAGTGCGACATGGAGGAGCTACCCAGAGTGTGCCATCTGGGCAAATGTCGAGCAAAGGCTTGTTACATGTTTTGGGTGGTAGTACACCTTAAGAATGATTGCCTGACTTTGAAGAAAGAGGAACCAGGGAAGGCAGACAGCTTGAATCCAGCTCGAGTGTTCACCTTGACACAGACAGAGGCTGAGGCTAGTCCCTCAGTAGTGG
This sequence comes from Humulus lupulus, assembly GCF_963169125.1. Classification (NCBI taxonomy): domain Eukaryota; kingdom Viridiplantae; phylum Streptophyta; class Magnoliopsida; order Rosales; family Cannabaceae; genus Humulus; species Humulus lupulus. The sequence continues at coordinate 94,046,799 of NC_084793.1, forward strand.
CTGGTGAGCTTTATACTGTATTGATTGATTCTGGTGCTACACATTCATTTGTTTCTAACAAAGTGATTGATAGATTGTGTAGGCCTAGTGAGTATTATACTGCGGGGTTTGGGACTATACTACTCACAAGGGAACTGGTACTTTCTAGGAGATGGATTAGAGCACTGTCAATGATGGTTGAAAGTGGGGAACTATCATTAGACTTGATTGAGTTTAGTATGGATGATTTCGACATGATTTTGGAGATGGATTGGTTAGTCAGATATGGGGCAACCATAGACTGTAGGAAAAAGATGGTGACTTTTGAGCCTGAGGATGAGGACCCATTTGTTTTTGTGGGTACTGTGCATGGACCCCGCATTCGTATGATATCGGCGTTGAGGGCCAAAGACCTATTACAAGGAGGTTGTGTAGGTTTTCTAGCCAGTGTGGTGGATACCACTAGAGTCATGTCGGTGGTGCTAAGAGAGACTAGACTGGTGTGTGTGAGTTCTTGGATGTATTTCCTGAGGACTTACCAGGACTGCTGCCGCACAGAGAGATTCATTTCGTCATTGAGTTAGCGTCGGGTACAAAACCACTATTGAGGGCACCATACAGGATGGCTCCGACATAGCTAAAGGACTTGAAGATACAGTTACAAGAGTTATTAAATTCGAGATTTATCAGACCTAGCTTCTCGCCATGGGGTGCTCTAGTTATATTTGTGAAGAAGAAGGATGGGACTCTAAGGATGTGTATATACTACAGGGAACTGAACAAGTTGACTATCAAGAACAAGTACCCACTACCAAGGATAGATAACTTGTTTGATCAGTCGTAGGGTAAGCGCTATTCTTAAAGATTCATCTTCGATCTGGTTATCACTAGCTAAGGATCAAAGACGAGGATATTCCGAAGACGGCCTTTCGTACAAGGTACGAGCATTATGAGTTCTTGGTCATGTCGTTTGGATTGACCAATGCCTCAACAACATTTATGGATTTGATGAACATGGTGTTCAAGGATTTCTTGGATCAGTTTGTGATTGTCTTCATCAACAACATCCTGGTTTACTCTTGTTTAGAGGCAGAGCATGAGCAGCATCTCCGACTGGTATAGCAGAGATTGAGGGAGCTTCAGTTTTACGCTAAATTTAATAGTGTGAGTTCTTGTTACCGGTGGTAACATTCCTTGGAAATATTTTCAGTGGAGATGGGATTAAGGTGGAACTGACCAAGGTAGAAGCAGTTAGGGGTTGGCCGAGGCCAAGGAACGCCTCGAAGGTTAGGAGTTTCCTTAGATTAGCTGGATATTACAGACACTTCATGGAAGGATTTTCAAAGATTGCCACACCGTTGACTGAGTTGACGCGGAAGAATCTGAAGTTCACATGGTCAAAAAAATGTGAGGGTAGTTTCCAGAGATTGAAGCAACGATTGATTACTGCTCCGGTGCTGAGTCTTCCTTCGGATAAGGATAAGTTTGTAGTGTACTGCGATGCATCGAGACTGGGATTAGGATGTGTGTTGATGCATAGTAGGAAGGTTATTGCTTATGCGTCATGGCAGCTGAAGGAATATGAACAGCGATACCCTACCCATGATTCGGAACTGACAGTGGTGGTATTTGCACTGAATGTATGGAGACATTATTTGTTTGGATAGAAATGCGAGATATACACTGATCATAAGAGTTTGAAGTATTTCTTCACCCATAAGGACGTAAATATGAGACAGAGATGTTGGCTAGAATTGGTGAAGGGTTATGACTATGACATCCTTTATCACCCAGGAAAATCCAATGTAGTGGCAGGTGCTTTGAGCCACAGGGGCTTAGGAAAGTTGTTTAGCTCGAAGCAGATATCGAAGGAATTGGTAGAGGAAATGACTAGAGTGAGGATAGAATTTGTAGTCAGTCAATTGGCCAATATTACTTTACAGTCTACCTTCTTGGAGAGGATAAGAGAGGGCCAGAAGGGCGATACCTAGCTGCAGGAGGTTAGGAGGGACGTCCTAGCTAGAGTGGCTAAAGATTATTCCATTTCAGAGAAGGGTTTGTTGAGGTATAAGTATCGAGTTTGTGTTCCGATGGATACAGGTATTAAACGAGATATTATTGATGAGTCTCATACTACACCATACTCACTCCATCTAGGCACCACAAAGTTGTATCAAAATCTACGGACTTTGTATTGGTGGCCTGGGATGAAGAAGTATGTGGTTTAGTACATAGCCAAGTGTTTAACTTGTCAGCAGGTAAAGACTGAACACCAGTGACCAGCAGGGTTGTTACAACCTTTGGGTATTTCCGAGTGGAAGTGAGAAGATATTACCATGGATTTTGTAGGAGGTTTGCCCAGGACAGTGGGGGCAACATGACTCGGTGTGGGTGATAGTATACAGGTACACCAAGTCAGCTCACTTTCTACCAGTGAGGACAATCTATATTGTCGATCAGTATGCAGAGATGTATGTGACGGAGATCGTATGACTTCATGGGGTTCCTAAGTCTATAGTATCAGGTCAGGATCCCATATTCACCTCTAAGTTTTGGGGTAGTTTGCAGAAGGCTATGGGAACTCAGTTGAAGTTCAATACAACCTTTTATCCTCAGACAGATGGGCAGTTTGAGAGGACAATTCAGATATTGGAAGATATGCTTAGAGCATGTGTACTAGACTTTGAGGGGTCTTGGAGTAAGTACCTCCTGTTGATTGAGTTCTCGTACAACAATATTTACTAGTCAATGATTGGAGTAGCTCCATATGAGATGTTCCATGGAAGGTAGTGTAAGTCGCCCATTCATTGGGATGAGATGGGGGAAAGGAAGTATATAGGACCGGAGATGTTTCAGAAGACTAATGAAGCTATTAAGAAGATCCGAGCTAGAATGATTGCTTCACAAAGGAGACAGAAAAGCTACACTGATCCTAAGTGTATGGATGTGAAGTTCCACGTAGGAGACCACGTATTTCTTCGAGTTTCACCATTGTGAGGGATGAGGAGATTTGGGAAAAAGGGCAAGTTGAGCCCTAGATTCGTAGAACCTTTTGAGATCCTAAAGAGGATCGAGCAGGTAGCCTACAGATTGGCTTTGCCACTGTCGTTATCAAGAGTTCATGATGTATTCAACATCTCAATGCTTCGGAAGTACATCTCAGATACGACCCGTGTATTGGGATATGATGATCTGGAGCTATAGACAGATTTTTCGTATGAGGAGCAACCAGTTCAGATCCTGGACAGAAAGGATAAGGTTGTGAGGAACAAGACGATTCCTCTAGTCAAGGTCCTGTGGAGGAATAGCAAGGTCGAGGAAGCGACCTGGGAGCTAGAGTCGGCTATGCGGGATCAATATCCCGAGTTATTCAGGTAAATTTCGAGTATGAAATTTTCAGTAGGAGGGGATAGTTGTAACGTCCCAAAAATACTAAGGTTTAGTGCCTTGATTAACCTAACGGGAGGACATAATTGGATATATGTGTGGTTTATTTATTAAATGCATGACTACGTGGCATGCATGATTTATATGATAATATTAATATATTTATATGCATTTTTTGTGTATCAAACATGCATGTGGGCCCGTTCTTGTTTATAAGGGCATATTTGTAATTTTTGGCTCGTTGCGAGCATAAATGTGATAATATTTTCTAATTGATTGAGACTACATTATTATGTGGATATATTTGCAGTATTCGGCTCGAGGCGATCCTAGTGACTAGATTAGCAAAATAGTCACAGTAGGGTTTAATACCCGGCTCGGGGTGAGCCTGGGGTATTTTGGGAAATTTGACCTATATCTAGGACTTATCGAGTAATGGTAAGTACTTGGTAATTAGTTGGGCATGTCGGGATTAATTGAGAATTTGTAGGATCACTTGAGGAACTAGCGGGAATCGGGGCTAATGACTGTTTTGCCCTTATGGGCAATAAACGATTGAGTTATCGCTAAGGGCATTTTAGTCTTTATGTAAGAGGATATAGTTAGGAAAGGTTTTAGAGGTTAGCTAGAAACATCAGGAAAACACAATCTCTATCTCTATCTCTCTCTCTCTCACACACACACACACACACATTCTCTCTCTCTCTCTCCATTTTGAGTGCTTGGAAGCTTAGGGAAATTCTTGAGGGAAAAGCTGGAATTGAGCTGGGAATTCAAGGAATTAAGCTAGGAGCAAGCAAAGGAATAGATGAGGATTAAAGCCATTAACTGAGGTAAGGTTATAGCTGTGAATTAACGGTGGAATTCTGTTGTTAGTATAGGTGTCTTTAAGCTAGGTGTCTTTAAGCTTTTAAGTTTCACAGGGATTTTTATGAATTGTGGGTTCTTATGAGGATTTCGGTTAGAATTCTAGGTGGTTGTGTTGCTCTGAGAGGACTAATAAGGTTTAGAGGCTCAATTCTGGTTTTGATGCATGATAGGTTAGATTTTGGTGAAGTACGTTGGGAGAAAATGCAGTAAAGCCCCAGGATTTCTCGGTTCACGGTGGCGCGTTGCGACCCAGTTCATGGGCGCCGTGGCCCGTGTGACCCCAGAAGCCCTGAGGGGCTTGCTGTTTTGTGGGCAAGTTGCGGCCCATCTACCTCTGGGACTTGATGCTGGCGCCTCTGACTTGGGGGTGCGCAGCGACCCTTAGGGCCAGGTCACGGTCCACCTTGGTAGCCTTAGCCAAAATAGGTCTTTGGGCTCGGGAACTTGAACGTAGGCGCTCGGGATGAATTCAACTACCCGGTTGTGTAAAATTTAAGGTCCCAGAGGCTAGTATTTTATTCCAAAGCATCTAATTGGGTTGGATTTTAATAGTTATACATTTTCCCTTTTGAATAGGGTTACAATTAAGGCTCGGAATTAAGGATCGTGCTCGGGAACGCTATAGATCTTCAGCTCAGAATCTGAGGTTAGAAAATTGCACCCGAATTGTGAGTAGGGCTGAGATTCCCTATAAATGAATACATGTGAGATTATAAATGTATTTGTGATTGGAAATATCTGGATAGGGTGGTTAGCTCGTGCTGCTTTCGATTGCGTGTTTCACAACCTGTATATTTGCTATGTTTGATGAGAAAGTCCAGCGTAAGGGAGCTGGGGCTGATGTTAAGCGTACTGAACGCAGCTCCACCTAAGCAAGTAGGGATCATCTAAAAAACTAAAGGGCTCTGCCTAAGGGTCCCGACACCTAACTAATTGTATTAAGATTGAATTATATGTTTGGATTAAACTGTTTATTATTGCCTATCTTATTGCTTGTATACTGCTATTGACTGAACTGGTTGATCTAAGTCTACTATGCACACTCTGTTGTTATCTATGCTTGTTGAATTTAGTTTTCTTGGTGATCTTTAGCTCACGGGTGCTACGTGGTGCAGGTAAAGGTAAGGGAAAGCTGGACCAGCCATGAGTTGGAGAGCTTTGGCGGCAATGTGTACATCAGCAGCTGCTCGATCGCCACGGCCGAGGGGTTTACAGGGACTAAAGCCAACATTGAATTTTTCCATTTAGGCTTGTTGCATCTGTATTTACTTTTGAAGGTTGTAACCACCTTGTAAACATTATTTTTGGGATCCCGTGTATCAAACTCTTATTTAATAAAATTCAACCATTTTATGATCAAAATCTATTAACCCTAACCTGTCAATTGACTTTCAAACGACTTAATTAGCAAATCTTGCACAATTTTAAATACACAATGTAACGATCTTCATTACTTACCGCGTTACAATCATGGCACGAGGAGAGGCTCCACACAGACTATGTGGCGGCCAAGGAACAATTTGAATACATGAAACGCCTTCGTGAGGATCATACGGAGAGCGTCCTCGCCATCAAGGCAGTCACAGAGGCAAAGGAAGACGAAGAGCTCGAGGCAGAGCTCGAAGCGGGGTTTGAGTCGTCTGCCATGCCTCAAGGTAAATCCCCAATTATCCTTCATTATGCTAAGCATGTAGAGGTGGGAACATGTCCCGACCATTCTTCATTTTCGTCGTTTCTTCTTATGTCTGGGAAAATTTCGGGGCGTCGTTTTTAGAGGAAGAGTATCATGACTATCAGGATCTCATCGACGTATTCCTTCGCAATCCGAGGAGGAAGAGGCACCCTAAGGTCTTGTTCCTTTGCATGAGGTGACGTCTATGCATGCCACTTGGTTTTGTTAGTACGAGACCAACCTCAATTAGGAGATGGGTCGACTTATCCATGAATTCGCCCATTTCGTCCTTCACTCAGAGGAGCTTGATCGCAGTGGGCTCCCGAGGATATTTGTACTTAGTTTCATGCATTTTTTTTTTGTTTTCACTGCTTTCTTTCCTTCCAAGGATTTAACCAGTTTATTTCCTTTGTGCAGAAAGCATGGGCCTATCTGAATTGGTCAGGTCAAAGCATTAAATGGTGTCAGAACCCTCTCAAATAGATCACTTGGTGGCATTAGCCTAAGATGAAACACTAGATACACAAGTGTATAAACACTGACAGGAAGATTCTCAAGCTCTAAGTACCACAGGCAGGCTCCAACCTGAGTCGTTGGAACTCGGGGACGTAGGGCCGCATCAAGTTTCACTTGACAGCGCGTTAAAGTTACTCTAAAGGACCGTGAGCCTACAGAGCAACACTAAATGCCTAATAATTTCCAAAGTACTAAGAGAAGTCGATAAAAACTCTCAAGTCTTCAAGACTCAAGCACAAGACATGATTCGACAACTTGGGACTCTCATGAGTATAGTGAGTTGGATTAGCAAAGTCCATGATGCCTATTTATTAAATGTCAATTCGATAATAATAGTGCGATCATGGCAATAAAGTAGTGTGGGCTGCATAAGTTTAATGGAAAAATAATTACAATAGTGCTCAGGGCTCGAGCGTTGATTGTCTATACCCCAATAAACTATGGTACGCAGTCTTACTTAGCTAAAATGTGATACACGACAAAATTACTAGGGCCCTTGGTTTGTGGGCACCTCTGCCACCATCTCGATCACAGGGTTGACTTTGGGAATTCGATCCATCGCCAAAGCTTCCCTTTCCAGGGCTGCCCTGGCCTCTTCTGCCTCAAGACGTGCCTCGAACATTGTCCTCATATTGGGCTCCTCGGTGAATGAGAGATCCATATCTCTGTTGCTCTGTCATGCAACACATAGTGTATCATCGACTATTGCATTAAGTTCTTTCTCTTGTTCTTCTCCTCGGTGACGGAGGTCTTCAGCCTCTTTGGTGGCCCATGCAGTGTACTCCCTTGTTTTCTTCAGCTCCTCGGCACGTGCCAAAGACTTCGCCTGGCTCAACCAGAGCACTTTGTGAGCTTTATTCAATTCCTCCTCAACGGTCCGGGTGCGACCTGTGGCATTCTCTAACAATTAGAGAAAGTTTCTCCCGAAGGGGATAGCCTTGAGCGCTCAGTGGCCAATAGACCTTCCACCTTGCAGAAACAGGCCATCGTGTCCTCCACTCCCATCTGTATTCATGAGTGCTCCTCCAAAGGGACCACGGTTTCCTGGAACTGTTCCAGCTCCTCCCTATCCCCTTTCAACTTAAAGAACCGCATCAAGCCACAGTCTGCCAAATGAGAATATCAAATTAGCAAAAAAGATGGAGAAATAGACACTGAATTGAGGTAAACATTAGAAGACTTACCTTCAAGGATGAATGGTGACTGGTGGCTACGAGTGAAACCTTGTTGTCGCTACCATAACGAGTGAAGCTACGAGAAGGAAACTCGCACAGGGACCTCGCTAACCCATGAAGAAGCTCTGTTGCAAGCGAAACAACCCTAGCTTTTACTCTCCCCATGAGAAGAGGCTCGAACTCCTCGCGGTAAGAACTCAGCAAGGAGTTTAAAGTCCTCATCACCATCATCAATACGGGCTTTGTAGTACTCAACGATCCACTTGTGCGTCTCCAAATCTTCCTCGTCATAGTGTTCTGGAAAGATTATCAACCTAGGTGCCTTGACTAGAGGTGAGACGGGCACATTAGAAAGGATTTCCTTACCCTTCCCAAAGAATCCCCCATCTGGAGGGGAGGAAACCTCGAGGTGAATGACCTCACCTGGAGCCACCATCCTCGGGATCAGGACTGATGGAGTAGCTGCAGGGCTACTGGGGCCACCGGGGCTGGAGCTACAGCGGGCGGAGCTATGGGCACCATAGTCTCTATATGTTAACCCCTACTCTGGTTGGAACCACCTTAGTTTCTTAGGTCATGGAATCAAGACTAGTTTCCTAGGTTTTTCTATTCTCGGGGTAGTGACACAAGGCTTACTCCGCTTTCGACAAGCTTCATTTCCTAGGTTGTTCCCCACTGCCCTAACCTCATGCCCCCCAATTGATCAGAGACTAGTCTGCGTTCAATTGTCCAGACCAACAAGCAGGAGCTCTACGCATAGCACTAACAGAATAAAGGAAACTAAAAATTATAAGCAGACCAACAAATTTCTTATTTACCTTGTTTTATATACACGGTTTCCATTAAATGTGCCTGGAAGCTACAAGGGAGATTATAAAAATTATTAAAGTTGACTACTCACATTACTGGTAATACCAGTTTAGATGCTCGGCATTCCAGGCATGGGATATCAATTTCCCATTCAGTCGGGCCAATTTGTATGTCTCCACACATACAACACTCTCGACTTGGTATTGGCCCTTTCAGTTAGGTCCCAGCACTCATGCACCAAGGTCTTGGGTGGCTAAGAAGACTCTTTGCAACACCAAATCTCCAACCCCAAACTTTCTATCCTTTACTTTAGAGTTGAAATACCTGGCCACCTTCTAGTGGTAGGATGCTACTCGAAGCTGAGAAGGTGCATGGAGCTCCTCCATGAGGTCCATGGATTCTTAGAGTAAAGTGTGGTTTGTGGTCAGGTCATACGTGTCTCATGAGTGCATGGAGATTGTTGCCTCAACTGGAAGCATGGCCTCATACCCATAAGCCATTGAGAATGGCGAGTGGCCAGTGCAGGTCCTGGCCATGGTGTGGTAGCTCCACAATGCCCTAAGCAGCTCCTCAGGCCAAGCGTCTTTTGCCTGCTCAAACCCTTTATTTATGGTGGCTTTGAGCGTCTTGTGGACTACTTACACCTGCCCATTTCTTGAGGGTGGGCGACGAAAGAAATGTTTTTCATAACCCCGTGTCGCTAACAAAAATTTGTGAACACCTCATTTTCGAACTATAGACCATCGGGGAGAATATCTTCTTAGGGAGCCCGTAGTGGCAAACGATATTCTTGATGATGAAGTCTAGAGCCTTCTTGGAGTTGATAGTAGCAAGTGGCTTAGCCTCAACCCACATCGTGAAGTAGTCAACCGCCACTATCGTATACTTCACTCCTCCTTTTCCCATGGGTAGTGACCCGATAAGGTCAATGCCCTAGACCGCAAAGGGCAAAGGACTCGTCATTTGAGTGAGCTTTTTCAGAGGAGCTCGAGGTATGTCAGCAAAACATTGGCACTTGTCACACTTCTTGACATAGTCCATCCCATCTCTGTTCATGGTGGGCCAAAAGTATCCTTGCCTCAAGATTTTATTAGCAAGGCTCAGCCCCCCGGCGTGGTCCCCGCAAAAACCCTCATGCATTTCTCGGAGTATCATACTGGCTTCTATCTTGGACACGCACTGTAACAGAGGCAACGAATATCCCCACCTATATGACTTGTCCTCCATGATAATATACTGAGGTGCCTGTTAAAGTAGCATCTGAGCCACTTTCTTCTCCTACGGCAACTCCCCCGAGGCGAGATATTTCATAATGGGCATCATCCAACCGTCCTGGGGCTAGATTGCCTCCACCTCATCGGGAGCTGAAATGCTTAGGGAAGACAAGTAGTTGATGGGGACTACATTGATTAGTTCAGCATCCTTGGTGGTTGTAAGCTTGGTCAGGGTGTCAGCGTTCGAGTTCTGTTCCCGTGGCACTTGTCGAATTGTAAATTTTTGAAGCCATGTAGCATCTCTTAGGTCTTTGCAAGATAAGCGACTATTTTCGTTCCCTGGGCCTGATACTCCCCGAGTACCTGATTAACTACCAGCCGCGAGTCATTGAAAATCTCAAGGCCCTCGACCTTAAGCTCGAGTGCAACTCGAAGTCCAACAATCAGCGCCTCATACTTTGCTTCATTATTAGAGGTGTGGAACTCAAATCTTAGGGTGGTGTGGACCTTGTGTTATTCGAGGGATACTAAAATGAGACATGCCCTGGCACCATTTTCATTTGACAACCCATCTACATATAGCTTCCACATGGGCTCATCTACTTGGGCACTCATAGGTCCTTCATGATTTCCCATGCACTCGATGATGAAATCTGACGGTGCCTCCCCTTTATGGCCATCCTCGGGAGATAAGAGATGTCAAAATGACTTCAGGAGTCTCTCGGACGACTTTGGCTTTTGGAGGACTTGTCGCAAGGGGTGGTTCGTGAGGACCTTGATGGGATGCACCTGGAAGAATTGCCTTAGCTTATGATAACTCTTGAATAAAGAGTTATTTCATGTGCTTTTGAGCTTATAATTGTGGAAAAATCGTGGGTGATGTTAGTGTATTTTTAGCTTTTGTAGCTAACTTTGGTGTTTTTATGACCTTAGTTAAGTTTAGTTATTTTTGTAGTTTTTAATAGCTAATGGGTTGAAGATAATAGTTTCATGAAAAAATATTGTACAAAGAATGAACTAACATGTGAAACTATCTAAATTGAATTTTTGATGGTTGAATTATCAGGTTTTGTTGCAGCAAAGCAACTTTTGCTGAAGCATTTTGATCAGGCAGCTTTTGGACACCTAGGAACACGTGGAAAGTCAAAGGGGTGAGCTAGAATAGTGGCTAAGGTGGCAAGTATAGAAAGTATGAGTCAAAAATTGAGAGTAATTGCCAAAATAAAAGAGGAAACCCACGTTTTTACCAAGAAGATGGGGAATATGGTAAAAAGAGGGTAAAATGAGGAAACCTAGATGATACTTAGAGAGGCTTCAGGCGAAATAAAGGAGCTGCCATTTTTGGAAAGAAAAACCAGCAAGAAGAAGAAAGAAAAACCAGAAATCAGCTAGAAGGAAGGAGGACGAAAAAGGAGAAGCTCAAGCATCAATTGGATTTGTTCCTTCTTCTATTTCTAAACTTTATTTTTATATTTTCTGACTTGATTTCTAAATATGAATATTATGGGCTGTATTGATTGTGGATTAATGTTATTAACTCAGCCATGAACAAATTTTTAGGTGGCTTGAACTGTTGATGAACCCTACGTTATAGTCTAGTAATTTCTTGCACTTTATTTTAGTGAAATCTCTCTTGTTCATTCAAGTGTGCTTATATTAATTTCTTGTTGTTATTTGGACAACAATGGTAAGATATTTAATTATGTTTAATGCTGGAAAGATTAAATATAATGGGCAGAACTTGGATGACACAAGTCATAATCTAGGTTAGATTATGTTAGTAAGTAACATAGGGATGTGTTATTTGCCTTGTGTAACTTTTGAGAATTAAACTTTGAATTTGCATTCTTAAATCTGATTTTGCACAAGCATGTGTTTAATTAGGTAAAAGAATTAATGTCATAAAATTTGGGAAAGTTTTGTGAGTGTTTAATGAATTCTTGTTAACCTGGGAGTTTTGCTAGAATATTGTTGCCGCAATCTGTTCAGGATGATTAATATAGGGGGAATCAATAATTCAAGTCCATTTTGCAATCCATATATTTCTTTCAATTTTCTTGTTTAGTTCGGTTTTAATTTCAGTACTTCCATCTTTTTAATATTTTGTTTTGCCTAAAAACAACCCATTTGATTTTTAGTACTTTTAAGTTATTTAGTCATTGTTTTGCTTATTTTTCTATTTTGCATTCCCTGTGGAGACGATCTACTTATCATTATATTACTTGTGTGATTATGTGCACTTGCGTATTTAAAATCGATTATAAATTTATCACAACAAGTTTTTGGCGTCATTGTCGGGGATTGGAATTAGAAATTTTTGTAATATCAATTACTTGCAATTTTTTTTTCTTTGTTGAAGTGACCTTTTTTGCTTGCTCTTGTGTTTTCTCAGGTGATTTACTGTATGAATGAGCAAGAAGACATTGACCTAGCTCCTATTGACCCTGGGATTGAACGAATAGTTATAAGAAGACTAAGGGAACAACGGGCTCAAAATCGCCTTAATATGGCTGAAGAGGGTGAAGGAGTTGAGGGTGCTAATAATGTCGCTAACGCGATTGCTGTGGCTGGTGATAGAGAGATAGCCATAAGGGAGTATGCTGCCCCCATGTTCAATGAGCTCAATCCGGGCATTGTTAGGCCTGAAATTCAAGCACCCCAATTCAAGTTATTAGCCTGTGATGTTCCAAATGTTGCAAATAGTGGGTCAATTTAGTGGGCTGCCTACTGAGGATCATCATCTTCATCTTCGTTCATTTTTGGAGGTGAGCAATTCTTTCAAGCTACAAGGAGTGAGTGATGAGTCCCTAAGGTTGAAGTTGTTCCCTTTCTCTTTGAGGGATCGAGCTAGAGCTTGGCTCAACACCCTTCCTCCCGACTCAATGACTACATGGAATGTTGGTTGAAAAATTCTTGATGAAGTACTTTCCTCCCACCAAAAATGCCAAGTTTCGCAATGAAATCATGTCATTCCAACAGTTGGAAGATTAATCATTTTGTGAAGCTTGGGAGAGATTCAAGGAGTTATTGAGGAAATGTCCACACCATGGGATTCCGCATTGTATCCAAATGGAAACATTCTATAATGGGCTCAATTCTTCCACTCGTATGGTGTTAGATGCTTCAGCTAATGGGGTTATTCTCTCTAAGTCCTACAATGAAGCCTATGAGATTTTGGAGAGGATGGCTAGCAACAATTATCAGTGGTCCAATGCTAGAGCCCCAACAAGTCAAAAAGTGGCTGGTATACTTGAAGTGGATGCATTGACAGCGTTGACTGCTCAAGTTTCTTCAATGACTAACCTTCTCAAGAACATGAGTTTGGGGGGAATGGTACAAGCAGCTGCTATGGGACAAGTTGATGATGTATCATGTGTTTATTGTGCAGATGGGCACACATTTGAGAGTTGTTCTTCGAATCCCGCTTCAGTTTTCTATGTGGGAAATCAAAATGCCAACCGTAATAACCCATATTTGAACTCTTATAATCTCGGGTGGAGGCAGCATCCAAACTTCTAATGGGGGGGGGGGGGGGGGGGGTCAAGGAGCTAGTTCAAGCGGAGCACCAATGCAAAACAAGCCTACATATCCACTAGGGTTTTGTCAACAACAACCAAGAGCTCAACCACCTCCTCCTCAAGTGTCTCAATCAAGCTCTTTGGAGAGTTTAATGAAAGAATATATGGCCAAGAATGATGTTGTGATTCATAGCCAAGCGGCATCCTTGAGGAACTTAGAGATTCAATTGGGGCAGCTAGCTAATGAGCTAAGGAATACACCACAAGGCACCTTGCCTAGTGATGCCAAAAATCCAAGGGAAGATGGTAAAGAGCATTGCAAGGCGGTTACCTTGAGGAGTGGTAAAAATATGGAATTGATTGAGGATAATTGTAAGAGAAATAGCAAGCCCACTTCAATTCAAAGTAGTGTGGACAAGGGAGACAAAGCTGTGAATTCAAAATTTTCAAATGCTGATCCTGAAGCAATTGCTACAGCAATTACCCAGCAAAATGCTACAGAGAAGCCTATGAGCAAGCCACCTCCACCATTTCCTCAGCGCTTTCAAAAGCCGCAACAATATGGTCAATTCTGGAGATTTTTAGATGTTTTGAAACAACTTCACATCAATATACCATTGGTGTAAGCTTTGGAGCAAATGCCCAACTATGTGAAGTTTTTGAAGGATATTTTAACTAAGAAGAGGAGGCTTGGAGAATTTGAAACGGTGGCTTTGACTGAAGGTTGTAGTGCTATATTGAAGAATAAAATTCCTCCTAAATTGAAAGACCCGGGCAGCTTCACAATTCTTTGTTCTGTTGGTGGTAGAGATGTTTGTAGAGCACTTTGTCACTTGGTGGCTAGTATCAATTTGATGCCCATGTCAATTTTAAAGAAGTTGGGGATTGGAGAAGCAAGATCAACCACAGTCACTTTGCAATTAGCAGATCGTTCTATGGCACACCCGGAAGGAAAAATTGAAGATGTACTTGTGCAAGTTGATAAATTCAATTTTTCGCCTGAGTTCATCATTCTTGATTATGAAGCAGATAGAGATGTTCATATTATCTTGGGTAGGCCATTTCTAGCTATTGGAAGGACCTTGATTGACTACAAAAAGGGGAGCTTACTATGAGGGTGAATGACCAACAAGTGACTTTTAATGTGTTCAACGCTATGAAGTTTCCAGATGAGATTGAGGAGTGCTCTCGGCTGAGTGTAATTGAGTCAATTGTCGCTGAAAAATTCTACAAGGAAGCTTTTAAAGATGGAATGGGGGTGAGGTCACTTGAATAGCTTGAAAACTTAAGTGAAGAGGAAGAAAGCCAAGTTACATGGGTGGAGTCAAAGCAACCCTTTACTAAATTTAGGAGCCCTTTTGAGTCCTTGGACTTGTCGGAAAGGAATTTTAAGCCTCCTAAGCCCTCTACTCAAAAGCCACCAAAATTAGAGTTGAAGTCTTTGCCTAATCACTTGAAGTATGCCTATTTGAGAAATAATGAGACTTCGCCTGTGATTATTTCAGCCATATTAGGAGCTGAAAAAGAGCATTTGTTGCTGGCTGTTTTGAAGAAATATACAAGAGCCATTGGTTGGACCATGGCGGATATCAAGGGTATAAGTCCCTCATTTTGTATGCATGAAATTATGTTGGAGGATTGTTGTAATAATTCTATTAAGTAGCAACGAAGGCTTAATCCTATCATGAAGGAAGTGGTTAGAAAAGAGATAATTAAGTGGCTTGATTATGGAATTGTTTACCCAATTTCATATAGTTCTTGGGTCAACCCGATTCATTGTGTTCCTAAGAAAGGTGGAGTCACAGGTGTGGCTAATTAAAATAATGAGTTGATTCCCACAAGACAAGTGACGGGGTGGCGTGTTTGTATGGACTATTGGAAGCTGAATAAGGCTACTCAGAAAGACCACTTCATGCTGCCATTCATTGATCAAATACTTGATCGGTTGGCGGGAAAGGAGTTTTATTATTTCCTTGACAGGTATTCAGGCTATAATCAGATTTCCATCATGCCAGAAGACCAAGAGAAGACTACCTTTACTTGTCCTTATGGAATTTAGAAGGATGCCGTTTGGGCTGTGCAATGCTCCCGCTACTTTCAAACGTTGTATGATGGCGATATTTTCAGATATGGTGGAAAAGTCTCTTGAAGTCTTCATGGACAATTTTTTAGTATTTGGAGAGTCCTTTGACACTTGTTTGGCTAACTTGGAGCAAGTCTTGGCTAGATGTGAAGAAACAAACTTGGTACTCAATTGGGAAAAATGTCATTTCAAGGTTCAAGAAGACATTGTGTTGGGCCATAGAATGTCTAACAAGGGCATAGAAGTGGATAGAGCAAAGCTGGAAGTCATTGAAAAATTACCACCACCTACTAAAGTCAAGGGGATTAGAAGTTTTTTGGGGCACGCGGGCTTCTATAGGAGGTTTATAAAAGATTTTTCAAAGATTTCCAAGCCCCTTTGTTCCTTACTTGAGCAAAATCGAGCATTTGAGTTCACCAGGGAGTGTCAAGAAGCATTTGTGACTTTGAAGAAAGCTCTTATCACCACACCAATCATTGTAGCTTCGGATTGGTCTCTTCCCTTTGAATTGATGTGCGACGCTAGTGACTTTACTGTGGGTGTCGTACTTGGGCAGCGAAAACGGAAAGTTTTTCATTCCATTTATTATGCAAGCAAGACATTAGCCGATGCTCAATTGAACTATACCACCACCAAGAAAGAGCTTTTTGCGGTGGTGTTTATTTTTGACAAGTTTAGAGCTTATCTTGTGTGGACTAAAGTGGTCGTTTACACTGATCATTCAGCGATCAAGTATCTAATTTCCATGAAGGATGCTAAGCCAAGACTTATTCGATGGGTGTTGCTTCTTCAAGAACTTGACTAGGAAATTTGGGATAGAAAACGAACGGAGAACCAAGTGGCTGACCATTTATCTAGACTTGAAGTTGGAAGTGAAAAGCAAAATGAAGGGCCTATTAAAGAGACATTCCCCGATGAACAATTGTTGGTTGTGAACTAAGTCACTACACCATGGTACGGTGATCTTGTCAACTATTTGGTGAATGGTTTGTAGCCACCTGATTTGAATAGGCAGCAGCTCAAGAAATTCTTTCATGATGCGAGATTTTATTATTGGGATGAGCCCTATTTGTACAAGCAATGTCCAGATCGAATCATGAGGCGTTGTGTGCTTGAGGATGAAGTTTCTAGCATACTAGAGCATTGTCATTCAGCTCCTTATGGTGGACATTTTGTTGGGCAAACGACAGCCGCTAAGGTTTTTCAATCGGGGTAGTATTGGCCTTCTATTTTCTAGGATGCTCATGAATTTTCTAAAAGATGTGACCGCTGCCAACGTGTTGGAATTATTTCAGCAAGGAGTAAAATGCCCTTGAATAGCATCCTTGAAGTGGAATTGTTCGATGTTTGGGGAATCGACTTCATGGGGCCATTTCCACCATCATTTGGAAATTTGTATATTTTGGTGGCAGTTGACTATGTCTCTAAGTGGGTTGAAGCAGTGGAAAGTCCTACTAATGATTCTAAGGTGGTCATGAAGTTCCTACATAAGCATGTGTTCACCCGCTTTGGCACTCCAAGGGCACTTATAAGTGATGAAGGCACCCACTTTGTGAACAAGATTTTGGCAGCCTTGTTAGCCAAATATAGTGTGAAACACAAGATTTCCACAGCCTACCACCTCAAACAAATGGTCAAGCGGAGATATCCAATAGAGAGATCAAAGGAATCCTAGAGAAAGTGGTGAATTCTAGTAGAAAGGATTGGTCTCAGCAATTGGATGATGCTCGTTGGGCCTATAGAACGGATTACAAAACCCATTTGGGAATGTCACCGTATCGTTTGGTTTTTGGGAAGCTTGCCATTTTCCCATTGAGTTGGAGCATAAGGCATATTGGGCCACTAAGAAGTTGAATATGGATCTCCAAGCTGCTGGAGAAGCTCGAAAGTCACAGTTAAATGAGTTGGAAGAGATGAGGTTTTTCTCCCATGAAAATGCTAAGTTGTACAAGGAGAAAACTAAGAGGTGGCATGACCAGAAAATTCAAGCTCGAGTCTTTGAGAAGGGGCAGAAAGTGTTACTCTTCAACTCGCGATTGAAGCTATTTCCTGGCAAGCTGAAGTCCCGCTGGTCAGGCCCATTCACCGTGGTGAAAGTTTATCCCTTTAGAGGAGTTGAAGTTTGGGAAGATCAAACTGGAAGGGAATTTAAAGTGAATGTGGAGCGTCTGAAACATTATTGGGGAGGTGAGGTCCACCGCGAGAAGGCCTGCATCACTTTGGAGGATCCTTAAAGTCGTTGTTGTTTTGGGTTGTCAAGTGATTCAGGCACTAAATTTAAGGCAACCCAAAAAGGAGGTGTAAAATAATAGTGTATAAAAAAAAGAGAAAATAAAGAAAGAAAAAGAAAAGAGAAAAAATATGAGTGTTTTTAATTATTTTTATTTTCTTTTCAATTTTTGTAATTTTAATTTCATTTTATTGTGATGTTTTGGAGTGGTTTTATGGTGTGTTGGTGTTTCAGATGTTAAATTAAGCAAGCAAATAGTGTTTTGGAAGTAATTTTGGGGTCTGATGGTTTTGTGAAATTTTTGCTTCAGCAAACCGGAAGTGAAAATTTCCGAAAATCGGAGAAGTTATGTCAAATTTTGGTTGCTAAAACAAAACTTAGGCAAAATGGTAGAAATATGAGCCAGCAAAAAAATCTTGGGTCGTGGGTACATTCAGAAAAATAAAAATATATATAAATATACATATACAGATATATATATGTACAAAAAAAAATTAAATATATATTTATATATATACAAAAATAAAAAGAAGTATATATCTATATATATAAATATATTTATATATATACAGAAATATAATATAAATATACGATATATATATAGAATATCATAAACATGGACCACGATTCCGTCCCACCTTGTACGGCAACGAAACATGTTTCGTTTTTACAATCTCAGCCGTCCAATACAAATTTAATTGATCCAATGGTTCTAGTGCTTTTATATACTTTTCATCATGACCATTTATGTAATATATGGCTGGGGAGTGGCCTGCGCAAAAGACTGTGCAACTGTCACTAATTTGACAGTTATAGACTAGGGAGGAAGGGTATGGCTTCAATTCAACATTGGTATTGCTGGAGAGAGAGAGCCGGTTACCATTTCCATTATTCCTCAAGCCAAGCTCTGCGCCCACCTTCTCCTGGGTACAACCCAAGTTTAAAATTTGGTTCAATTACTTTTGATCAAGGCTTTAGGAACGTTTGGGGTTCTAAGCATCAAAGTCTTAACCAAGACTCATTGACCATCTGGCTTGATAGTAACTCAGGTCTCGCTTCATTACTTCTTCTCTCATTTTCTTCATCTTAATCTATAATTATGTGGAACAACAAAAATATGAATCAAATTGGGCTTGTTCGTACTGATTTTTCTCTTCTAAAATCAGTGTTGTAGTGAGTCGGTTACCATTTCCATTATCTTGCAGTTCTTAACATTACCTTCTTCTCAGGAAGAAAACCCCTGCATTATTTTTATTGTTTTGATTTCATCCTTTAATACTCCATCAGTTGCTGTTGTGACTTTCAGTCGACTGTTCTTGCTGGTGTACGGGCATTCAATATCCGATGTAGAAACCTGAGAAGAACGAAGCATTAGAGCCTACTCAAGCACGAAATCTAGGTATAAAGTTTTATATGATCTTGTTCATTGTTCTTTACTGTGATTCACTCGCAGAGGCTTTTCGTTGAAAAGTTTTTGTTGTATTTTGTGGAGTATTTTCAAAAGTGTTGTTTATGCTAGTAGAAAATGGGTTTATGGAAAATAATTTGATTTCTTGTATATGAGACTGAGGACACTCGTACAGATACTTTGAATTGTTGGAACAAAAAGGCAGTCTAGTTTAGTTTACTAAAAGCATTGCTAATAGTAGTGTACTTGATACGAAAGTGGAAGTTCATTTTTTATGTTGAATACTTTATGCAACTATATGGATGAAAACAAAAAATTACTTCACATTTCTATTTTATAAGCAGTATACTATCTTTTTATGAGTAGATTTTGCATAAAGTGAGAATTGCAGTGACAATTACATTGAAAAAATGTCCTTTTAATAAATCCTGTAATTAATGGTTAGCTCTGCAACAATAAATCAATATGCCTAATAATAATGTGTGATTAAACTTTTTGCATGTTTAGAGTTGTTGTACTGTATATTTAGTTCATGAGTCGAACTCCTAATTTTGGTATCATTCTAATTTTTGTGTATAGGCGTGATATTAAATAGCATATATTGCGTTTTAAACATTCACATAACCTATTTGATTGAATGCTCTAAAAAAAGGTACAAGAACTACTTATTGTTATATTTTATAGACTTATTTTGATTGTGATATACCCAAGTTCTGGATTTCGAGATTTAGTTGGATTTGATATGCATTTAGAGACTAGTTTATTTATTATTTCTATTTAAATATTGTTATTAGGTTGAGTGTCTGACAGTTACTTGTTTGCTTTAGTAAGAAAATTCCTTGATACATTGTCAAGTAGAGTGACTAATTTAGGGCCTAAGTGAAATAAATATTTAAAAGTGAACCTTTAACTAGTTGCTAACCTTCCATTGATTGAAAAATTGTTTGTGCTTTCTATTCATTTTATATGTTCAAATTTTCCGATAATTGAGTTTTGTTTTTAATGTTTTGGCTGAAAAATATATAGTACTAATAATGCATAATTGGTCCCTCTGTTGAGTGTGGTGTTGTGTTTGATTCCATGGTCTTGAAACTTGTTTGTGCAATTCATTAGTTCATAAGCACTAGCAACTATACTATCTATGTGTGGTGTGTGATTTGGGTGTGGTGTGTCTTCAAAAGTATTTGGCTCTTCCATTTTCTCATAATTGCATGTAATAAAAATGATAATGGAAAAAAGTTTTGTAAAACCTTAGAAATCTTGAAGACAAAAAGAACTTAGAACAGGACAAAAATGAATAGCTTAACACAACTAAATTGGGTATGTGATAATATCAATTACAGAAAACATATGAAAAAGATATGTATGTATATCATGGTCAGTTAAGTTCCTTATTATTTTTTTGATCAAGAAGAATGGATGCAGTTCAATTTTTTACTTATGATAACTTGCTTCAGTTCAGAGTGCCTCTTGACTCTGTAATGTGCCCCAGTTTGTGGTAATTTTGAAGAGAGCCACTCCCATTTGTTCTTTGCCTGTACACTGTCAATTTAGGTGCTGGAGCAAATTTCTGAGTGGATGGGTATCAGTTTGTGGCCTTACGAATTTGACAGATGGAGAGATTGGCTTTCTAGCAGAAATAATGGGTTATTGTCTCATATATATATCATGTTGTTAGCTGTTGTTGTGTACTGCATTTGGAGGAATCCCAATGGTTGTGTTTTTGATCATTACTCTCGGTCTGCATCTAGTTTTGCTGCTGAAATTAAACTTTTATTGCATCATAGGCTTGACAGTGTTAGCAAAAAGAAAATTTCTGCCCAGGAAAAACGTTTACTATCTCAGTTCTCTATGTAATTGCTTTTTGAACTGCTCTGTTATTTCCTGTAGTGTTTTTCTTTAGCTTGCTGTGTTGTATTTTGAGGCTTGCTATTGTTAGCCTTCGGTTGCTTTAGTTGGTTTAGTCTGTATCTTTTGCTTGTTTGATTAAGTTCATTATTATTACTAGTGTATTTTCTTGTTGTTTTATATAAGTATAAAACTAAAGTGTGTTGTTATCAAGTTACTATTTAACAAAGTCAAAATAGGAAAATATTTTAAACATTTTGATAATTGGGTTTTGATGCCTGAGTGCACCATACTGTGTCTTGAAATTATTTGAAAGTTGTGGTTGGTCTTAATGATAAATGTTAGCTATCTGCACATTATTTACAAATATTAGCACAGAGATTTAATAAAAGATACACAGCTGTTACTTTAGGATGCACATTTATTTTTTAATTTTTTTTTGTTGCTAGAACTCATGGCCTTCAACATTTATATTAATTTTTTTCACTTGAAAGATGATTATCTACTATTCATTTATCTTTTCTGTGAAGGACCATTATCTTTAGAAAAAATAATATTCTCCTTTCTCTTTGTTTCCATTTTTCAAGACTAAAAATAACAAATATTCTCCAAACTATGTCTGAAAACAGAGGAAGACTATATAATTATCTTAATGCTTCATAAATGTTCCCATTGTAACTTGTTGTGGCTGCCCTATATTCGTGCCTCGGCTCAATTTCTTAGCTGCCCAATATCATGTTGTTAGCTGCTGTTGTGTACTGCATTTGGAGGAATCCCAATGGCTGTGTTTTTTATCATTACTCTCGATTTGCATCTAGTTTAGCTGCTGAAATTAAACTTTTATTGCATCATAGGCTTGACAGTGTTAGCAAAAAGAAAATTTATGCCTAGGAAAAACATTTACTATCTCAGTTCTCTATGTAATTGCTTTTTGAACTGCTCTGTAATTTCCTGTAGTGTTTTTCTTTAGCTTGTTGTGTTGTATTTTGAGGCTTGCTGTTGTTAGCCTTCGGTTGCTTTAGTTGGTTTAGTCTGTATCTTTTGCTTGTTTGATTAAGTTCATTATTATTACTAGTGTATTTTCTTGTTGTTTTATATAAGTATAAAACTAAAGTGTGTTGTTATCAAGTTACTATTTAACAAAGTCAAAATAGGAAAATATTTTAAACATTTTGATAATTGGGTTTTGATGCCTGAGTGCACCATACTGTGCCTTGAAATTATTTGAAAGTTGTGGTTGGTCTTAATGATAAATGTTAGCTATCTGCACATTATTTACGAATGTTAGCACAGAAATTTAATAAAAGATACACAACTGTTACTATAGGATGCACATTTATTTTTTAATTTTTTTTTGTTGCTAGAACTCATGGCCTTCAACATTTATATTAAATTTTTTTACTTGAAAGATGATTATCTACTATTCATTTTTCTTTTCTGTGAAGGACCATTATCTTTAGAAAAAATTATATTATCCTTTCTCTTTGTTTCCATTTTTCAAGACTAAAAATAACAAATATTCTCCAAACTATGTCTGAAAACAGAGGAAGACTATATAATTATCTTAATGCTTCATAAATTTTCCCATTGCAACTTGTTTTGGCTGCCCAATATGCTGATGCAAGGCTTAAAAACTATAAAAGATATCCACTAAAATATTAGCAAATATTCATGACTGTAGTACTATCCTCTCTTTGTTGTTAAATTTTAATCTATACTTGTTAAGGGTATCTTTTGTAAGTAGCAATTTATTGGGGACAAATTATTAAAAAATAGCTAATATATATTTTAAAAATGCTGGCAAATCAAGTAAAACAGTGAGGAATAGTTTATTATATGAACTAGAGGTTGTATAAGTTTACAAGTAGCATTGTCCTTAATTTTGGAACTAATTCTTGACTTTTTGCAGACTAAATTATTTACTTGTTGCCTGAATCACTGTGCTAGTCATAAATTATTGATCATTTTTTAAATGACGATTAAACGAAAGCGCGGTGTTGTGGCTACTAAGGATAAGGTGGCCAAGAAGGGTGTGGTTATGAACGAAAAGGTCGCTGCTAAGAAGGACAATGTGACTGATTTAATGTGAGAATTTGTTACCATTGTTTTTTTCAATTAGTCTATTGAGTATTGATTAACTGGCCACATTATTTTGTATTTAATGTTTACTTTGTTCTATTCTATTAGGAGTGCTACAATTGAGAAAATGGCAACAGAAACTACCCGCAAAATGGAGGCCACTATAAGAGAGCAGAATCGAATTCAGCTTGCTGGGGTATGATACTGTACTTGGAATATAACCACACTTTGTATTTTTCATGTGTTATTTATTAGCAATGATTAATGGTATTATTTGGTTTCGTGTAGATGCAGAAGGAGCTGGCTGGAAAGTGGATGGCTGCTTTCAATACAGCCTCCCCAAAGAATTCTGGAAAAAAAAAGCAATTAATACAGCTTCTTCTAGCAAGTCTGGAGAAGATGAGGTTTGTTTAGAGGTTGATTCACGTGACATAGTCACAAGATGTTCCTTTGAACGGGTAGTAAGAATAGTGAGTTGCTTAACTAATGAACAAAAAGCAATGGTAGTAGCGCCAGAGTTTGGTTCATATTTAAATGTTGATTTTCCACATGTGTACAGTCCACTAGTTCAGTGGCTTGTTCAGGGGGTTGATGTGGGTAGTAACTGTCTCAATCTGTATGGCCATAAGATTTTATTATCAAGTAGGATTTTACAAAGTGTAATGGACATTCCGAATGGTCACTTGCCCATTCAAGTTGATGAAAGAGTCCGTGATAAGGATCTGAAGGCTAGGATTTCGGGTGGCAAACCTCGAATCTCTCTTGCATATTTGGAGAGAAGTCTTAATAATTACAAGTTGGCTAATGATTTTTTCATAGGGAATTTCATTCTTATGATTGTTGGCAGCGTCTTGGTCCCTCGTGCTGGACCGGATATTCGAGCCAGTTAAATAAATGCAGTCAGTGATCCCACCAAGATTCGGTCATACAACTGGGCTGACCACTCATACAGCACGCTAATGAAATCCATTGGCAATTATTAGTCTAATTCTTCATATCACATCAACGGATGCACTGCTTTTCTTCAGGAAATCATTTTCTTTAATATCTAACTTATCCACTTTATCATATTTTATTTAACTTTACTTTGGATACATTGTTTAATTGGTTACTAACCCATATTTATTTTACTTTATAGCTTTTGTACTTTAACCATATTGATGTGCCCAAATTTTATGTTGACCGGAGTGTTCCTTCAATTAAATTTTGGAATGATGCTTCTTGCAAAAGGGTGAAGAATCATATTTGTCACAATGGTGGTTATAGTGGGTGCAAAACTGTAAGAACCTTCTTATATTTCCTTTTTTTTTATTAAGTTTCTTGTATTTTATGTTGGCTAATGTTGTCTGTTGATACCAGATCAAACTCGTGGATGTCCTGAATGACAGTGATACTAGTCCGTCTACCTCAAATAATGATGTTATTATCCTATTGATGGAGAAGGTTACGAAGCTATCTTCTCAAATGGATTCCTTGGTTGCCTTAGTTGAGGGGTTACCAGAGGTTATCAAGGTAATTGTTTCAAGGGAGATGAAGAACATCATTGCAAACAATGTGGTTGTGGATGGCCCTCCCAAACAGGACGACCGTACTGCCAAAGATAATGCAGAAAAAGACACCGAGGGAGCTGGATTTCCTCCCGTTATGGACCTGACCACAGTGATCGATGAGTTCCGGAATGCTGGCAATGACCATTTCAAACAACTTGCTGAACCGAAGAATTGGGGGAAGCAAGGTTATGAGAAGTTTCAGTCAAGTGAAGGTCTTATAGCAGGGCCTTTCAAGTTGTCTTCATCGATCTCCATTCAGATGTATAAGTTGGCCGAGTTCATCTATAACCCGGAACTACAAGATTTGTAAGTTTCGATAATTCCTAAAATTATTAGTGTGAATTTGTTTATTATACGAAAATAATTAAGCTGATTTTCATTTTCATTGGATGCAGTTATGTAGTTTGTGATTATGACGAGCTTAAATTGGATAGGGAATGCATGAGGTCAATTCAGCCTCATAACAGGGTGTGCAAAGAGGTATAAATTGGTTCAATTATATGAATAATAGTTTTGTAATGATAATTGTTGCGTGGTATGATTGAATAGCCATTTTAAGTTTTCTTTTTTACTTCATTTCTTTGCATTGAATGTTTAGTTCTAAGGTAGTTTAGTGGACTAAATGTTTATTTTCAGATAATATCGGCCTATGCACGGATCATGACTTGTAAGGAACGCCAAAAATTCATTATCGATTCTTGTCCTTTGATCTGGTTTATGCCAGCAGATGTTTCGGTAATGAACTTATAGATTATTTTTTGGGTGTGTTCCATTGTCTGAACTATTGTATCTTAGATGCTAAGAAACATCTATTTTCCATTTGTTAAATTTAAATTTTACAGCAAGAACAGCTCGGGCCTTATTACCCTGTTCAGCGGGCAGCTTTTGAAAACAAGTGGAAGGAATATCGTTTTGGAAATTTCTGTCTATGTCGAGAGGTTATATTATCCTTACTTTGAAAGTTTCTGAACGTAAAATATGTGAAATCAGTGTTAATTGATATAAAGTATATCACGTTAATTGATTCACAATTTGATTTTCAGATTCTAGTCCCTATGTTCACTGATAATAGTCCAATTGTGTCAAACTGTTTCCTTGCGAGGATAATCATGGGTCGAAAAGCAATTCAAATTTGGGATCCTAAACAAACAGAAGAGGGAAAGGATGAAAAATTGGACCACACAAAAGAAATGGTATATGCATATACCTCAGTTGATCATTTATGCATTGATTATTTTGACTGGAGCTTATTTTGTGCATTTCTAATACTTATTTCATGACTTTTTTTAGCTGGCGACTATGGACGAGTTGTTCAGATATGACATAAATTCCACACAGGATCCAGGTTTTTCATTCAAGACATTTTCCATCACATTTGAGAGTGGTCTACCCCAACAGAATTCAGAGTATGATACTAGTCTTTATGTTATGAAATTTATGGAAGCACTTGGAGATGGGAACGGAACGGTGTACGAGGTACGAGCGTACATTATTTTGATTTATATGAACACATTAGTGAAATTTTAATTGTTAACAATTGTATTTACTGTTTACTTGTATCCAGTTTGATACCATGGCCGAGCGATACCGTCTTGGCCATGAGATTGTTCTCCACGAGCTAAATAAAAATATGGAGCAAGTGTTGAGGGAAAGTGAGGACCACTTTTAGTTTGAATTTGGGCTAGCCAGTGGAGACACTGTTATATATTTGGAAGAGGAAACCAATCCACCATCTGAATGTCTAGGCAGTCCGAGCAAAGACATACCCGACATGCGCTTTTCGACAAAGAAAGCAAAGCGGGCAAACATGATACCTGCCGTGTCGTCTAGGACTCGAAGTGCTTCTAAGAATTTTGTTTCACGTAAACTTTATATTTAGAAATGAAGTTAACACTACTGCTTTTGTGAGTTACATTAACATGTTTTTTCCTTAAGTATAAAATAAGACAATAATTATTAGCTTTACCTACTGCTATTGTTGTCTTTTGGTACTATAATCATTTTCTGGGTGGATTGGTATGATACTCCTGACTGGTTTTGGACTTGTGGCATTTATGACCATTAAGAATGTCAAAACAACAGTAGCATGTTATTAAACCTCTCTGCTTTCGACTTCTTTCCAAGTGTACTATGAAACTAATCAATCTGATGTTGTTCTGTATTGTTTTATCTTGTTTTTTTTTTTCATAATGGGTCATGGTGTGGATGGATTTCATTACTATAAAGACATGGTGTGGATGATATTAGGTTATGGAATGCAGCCAAACAATTTGTGTTTTTGTATGTGGTCTCTAGTTAGATTATAATCGAAATTCATATCACATATTGGTTACAATCAAGAGCTTATGGTTTGGAATAATTTATTTGTTTACAGAATCTAACTATTAGAGATCCATATAACATATAAGTTATGAGTGTTTCCATAAGTAATATCTTTATTACGTTGATTTATTGTGTTCTTGCCATTTGTATTTATATGTAAAAATCTTCCAATGAATCATGTCACTTTTTAGACTGGATAAACATTATTGGAATCTATATAGCATATGCATAACATAAACTAAAGCCAAACATAATGACTAAATTTAGGATTAAATATAAGAAAGTGGGAGGATTAAATAGATAGTAGTTGACAATAACTTAGTCAAAGAGCCTACCACACTGAACTCTAAATGAGCATTAAAATACATAGAAAAACCAATGACAAGAAAATGATAAATATCTTAAGCCGTTTGCAAGTCAACACCAACTCTCCATATTTCCTCTCATCTTCCTCAATACGAGCAAGAAATTTGTGCAATGCATCCGTTGACCTGTTAGACAGTTTTGATTCACACCAGCTAAAGTGACCACATCCACTATGGTCACTAGCCGACTAAATCAAAATACAATAGCATATAAAATATGTCATTATTAAAATGGAACTAAGTATATTATTGAAGAAGTGAGTATTTGGATCTCATAGGAAGAATACTTACATTGTTTGAACACCCATAAAACCGTCGACCAGGATTGTTTCTCATCCACGCAGTTCTTATCACCACTCTATTTCCACAGACACATATTTGATGGCTTTCATCAACAATAATCCCAGTGACCGATCCTTCCGTGCTCGTTTCACTAGCATAATTCATGGTATTTTCATGGTGGCCTTATGGAAAAGATGAACAAAACATTGGTTGATGTTGCTCCATGTTCTTTGACCTCTCCATTATAAGATTGAAAAATATTGAAAATATATTAGTATGTTGTTGGTGGGCATAGACCAAGTTTCACTACATCTTATATAGGGTGGGAAAAATATAATTAAACTAATAAATATTTCCTAAGGCAGGAATGTGAAAATTTATGGGCTTTAAAGGGTTCAACATCAGACCTTCTTTTTAGTTTCATTTTCTATGATACTTTATTAAACACAGCCAAGACTGAGTATATAGGACACCATATAGAAAGTGGAAAGTACTATCTACTTTCATTAATAAAATAAACTCAGTCATGTACTAGCTTGATATAAACATTAAACTCACGTGAAACACTTCCTCACCTACCAAAATGTTATTAAAAATAATTTTTAAAATATAACCCACATACTCACGATGTAGTTTGCAAAAATTAAGGCATAAAATGGACTTAAATGTATGTATAACATAGTCCACAGTAATGCGTGACAAGCTTGTGTTTTAAACATTGTATTTTAAATAACTAGAATTTTAAATTTTAAATAACAAGCTTACAATCAAAATCTCATTATTAAGAAAATAATTTAACCATGTATTTCAAAAATTATAAAAATCTATCTCTTAATAGTTGTTAGTCATCTTTCAAGTCAAAATAATTAATATATAAGTTGAAGGCCATGAGTTCTAGCAAAAAAAACATTAAAATATAAATGTGAATCCTAGAGCAACAACTGTGTAACTTTTATTAAAGCTTTGTGCTAAATTTTGTAAATAATGTGCAGCTGGCTAATACATTGTATGTATACTAACAATTTCAACATACTACTTTTATATGGAAAGACATTTATACTACTCCTGAACCCCTGTCTCGGTGAATCGAAACAAGTCCAGATGTTGGGTAATCACCCCAACGATTCCCTCGGTCACCCGTAATGAGTTGCGTGGATGCCGGTGCACCCGAAAGAGCACCGAGACAATGTTAGTCACACTAATGCATGAGACAATCCGATTGAGTCCAGCTCGACACTCCTAACCAAACCGCTGTCTCGGTGAATCGAAACGAGTCCAGATGTTAGGTAATCACCCCAACGAGTCCCTCGGTCACCCGTAATGAGTTGCGTGGATGCCGGTGCACCCGAAAGAGCGTCGAGACAATGTTAGTCACACTAATGCGTGAGACAATCTGATTGAGTCCAGCTCGACACTCTTAACCAAACCCCTGTCTCGGTGAATCGAAACGACTCCAGATGTTGGATAATCACCCCAACGATTCCCTCGGTCACTCGTAATGAGTTGCGTGGATGCCGGTGCACCCGAAAGAGCGCCGACACGATGTTAGTCAAACTAATGCGTGAGACATTCCGATTGAGTCCAGCTGGGCACTCCAGACCAAACCCCTGTCTCGGTGAATCGAAACGACTCCAGATGTTGGGTAATTACCCCAACGATTCCCTCGGTCACCCGTAATTAGTTGTGTGGATGTCGGTGCACCCGAAAGAGCGCCAGCAGATGTTAGTCACACTAATGTGTGAGACAATCCGATTGAGTCCAGCTCGACAATCCTAACCAAACCCCTGTCTCAGTGAATCGAAACGAGTCTAGATGTTGGGTAATCACCCCAACGAGTCCCTCGGTCACCCGTAATGAGTTGCGTGGATGCCAGTGCACCCGAAAGAGCACCGAGACAATGTTAGTCACACTAATGCGTGAGTCAATCCGATTGAGTCCAGAGCGACACTCCTAACCAAACCCTGGTCTCGGTGAATCGAAACGAGTCCAGATGTTGGGTAATCACCCCAACGAGTCCCTCAGTCACCCGTAATGAGTTGCATGGATGCCGGTGCACCCGAAAGAGCGCCAAGACAATGTTAGTCACACTAATCACACTAGTTCAATAAGAATATTTTGTATTGCTATTATTTTATCTATCTAATTATTTTGTATAATATAACGAATGCATGCATTCAACTATAAGTAGATGTACATAATGACTTACTAATTAAACATACAATAAAGTAAAAAATATCCTTACTGTACGCATAAGACAAAAAAAAATTTGTTATCATATATGTTGAATATAATATTCTTTACAGTAGTTATCTAAATTTACTTTTAACACGTTTTCCCATTTTGTTTACTTTTCTCATGCATGCTTCGTGTAGTGCAAGAGTTTCCTCTTTTATGATAATACCGTATTTAATTTTTACTGGATAGAAAATAAAATACTTCAGACTGACACTAAAATAAATACTTAGTATTATCTATGTTGAACATAAAAGACAACATGATAGCAAAATGGAGTATGTAGTTTTAAAGGAAAAATGGAGTTAACATTTCTATGAACTCAAAATAATAAACTCAAATACATTCCATTAACCCATGTTTATTAGATGAACCATATCTTTCTATTCAATCAAACATGGCTTTACCTGATACGTTACTAAAATAAAAATACATTATAAAAACTCTAGTGGTGATATAAAATGGACCAACAAGTGATTATTGCAGCTATACCCTAACACCCCAACTAGAAACCCATCTTCACTTTTGTTGTAAAGTATACCCTAGCCTTGTGGTTATTCACTACATATGTCGTCTAAAGACTTCACGACCCCCGCCGCCCCCGGGACTGTGATGATGAACAGCCCATCTGGGTCGAAAAGTGGTCGTCGTTCAACTCCTGCTTCAGTACGTAGTAGGCGTCTCCGTTCGGCCGGTACAGGTGGATGTACAAATTGCGTCATTCAAGAGTCACTCCGAGCTCAATACCGACGTCTTCGTGGTGTTGGTGGTTCGCATGCAAAGAAGGGACATCTTGCTTCTCTAGAGCTACCTGGCAGGTTATACGCCATAGTGGAGGCTGCACAAGCTTGCATCGAGAAACTGAGGGAATTTGAGGAGCACACTGAGAGGGCTGCTGACTTAGGCGACTTAGACCTTGACGATCTAGATGTTGTTCAAATTGACTGAGATATCATGGAAAACTTTCCTCCTTTGTACTACTTCTAATTATTAGCATTCGAATAAAGTTTCATAGACTCATTTCATATGGTATATGAAGCCATTATTGGTGATCCATGCATATCATGCATTTGGAAATACCTTGGCATTAGGATAACTAATTCGGTATCATTAGATGTCCTTTTTTATGTGTTACCACGTATGGTTTAAAATGATGAGGAGGAAATGATCTTGATTGTAACTTTTTTATGAGTATTAAATGTATTAAAGTTCCTTTATATTTGTCTACATGAGTTAACTTTTTGTTCATTTTTTTAGAATTGTTCTTTAGTTTTTTAAAAAAGTTGTTAGGAAGAGACATGATAGCATTAAATAAATAACATTAAATATTTAGTTAGGAGAAGTCATCCAAAACATCACCATGAACGACAAAATATAACAAAACATAAATAAGAACTTTCAAGTCCATACAAATAACTTCCAACTACTATCAAAAGACATTCAAGTAGATCATCTGAACGCTGAAAATTAACATGACAAGAGAACACTAAATTCTTACATAATAATAGCTTCCAACTACTATAAAAGAAATACAACAAATAGAATGACTCTAAATTTTCCCATCTCCTCCTGCACTATCTTTGACATCCTCCACGTTGAAGTCGATCTCTTTCTTCTCATCACCCTCTTCTTCAACTCCTTCGTCGTCTTCTTCACCAATGTTATTCTTGAAAATGTGTGTGTCGATAATGCATCCACAATCCACAAAATGTTGTTTCAGAGGGTTAAATGAGCCCATCTGGAATGAGTTGTAAGCTCCCACTACCTGAACGAAACAACGATAAGGGATTAAAATGTTGTCATCAGTCTTTAAGAACTCCTCATGGGCAACTTTCTAGTTGGTGAACACACCAGATCTTGGCCCTTTGAATAAGACATAGAACATGGTCACTCCCTCCATATGCAACTAAGAATCTTATACTGCCTCAAATAACAACTCCCTCCTAGAGATTTTCTGAAATTTAAATGCTCTAGGAATGACACAACCGAATCAAGGCACTATGTACTTATATTCAAATGTTACAAATGGTTACTCTATGTTTTTTTTTAAGATAAACGTTGGAAGTTTAATTGGAACTAAAATAATTGATTGAAGTATTATTTTAAAGTTAGTCAAATATTACAATTGACCTTTTATTCTTCTACTAATTACAAAATTTTGAGTCGTGAGGCATGCACTAGGTAAGCTTTATAACATAGAAAAGTGTTTTTACTTATTCAAGAAACTTGCTGACTTTTCTCTTTAAGAATTGTCACATCTACTTTAAGTGTGTGTCCATTTAGGTGATTAGTCTCAGGTGCACTTTCAAGCATTAAATGTTGAATTTATATATAAAGGGAATTCCTTCACATACTATAAAATTGGTGTTTGGGAAGCAAACTACAGGAAAATATTAGTGTAGTTACATCCATGATTCAACTGCCAAATTTAATGTATTATATGGTCATTAGTTATTGTATTAAAGATATGCATTTAATTGCATAACCTAACCTTCCCCGCACAAGTCAATTTATAAGGTGGTAGCTACGATGCATGAGTTTATCACAAGCCCATCAACACACTTTCATTACAAAAAATAAAAATTAATAAAATTGGAAGACATATTTCCTACTCTCTTTGATGATGATGCTCTAGAGTTTCGTATCTATCAAATAGATATGGCAATGCAAGTATGTTAAGCAAAGGTAGGATCTCAAGGTCTGTTTAATAACTATTAATTTTTCTTCACCCTAATACATTCTTTATTGTCAATTAAATTGTTGAGCAATCTATCTATATATCCTTCCTAATGCAATGTTTTGTTTAATAAAACAGGCATCTTACATGATAAGTAGTCCAGCTAGGGCACCACTACAAGTAACACTACAACATCTACAAAGGTATGTATCACACATTTATTTTTTAAATATACGAATTTTTTAACTGGAAATGTATTCTTACTTGTGAATCATGCATGTGGATACATTCTTATTTATTTTAATCTAAGTCTTAATTAACGAAAAATAATCTGTACATGTTAGTAAAGATTATAGTGCTCGATAAACGTGTATATATGTTGGTGGTATAATGATGATATTAACCGTAGTTAAATCTATGTAGTCATACGTGTGGCTTTATGAAATCACAATATTTTTAGGTTATACATATGTAATATATGTAGTCTAGTCACAATTACTGTTTTATTATTTTTTTAAAGAAAGATTATACATTTTATTAAAAGAATCTTGAATGAGACAATAATTTATTAAAAAACAAATTTTCTAATGATAGTGTTCAAATAAGTTGCTAAATCACAACTCATGATAAATCAATAAAATCTCATTTGTCTATTTTTTTAGTCCTCTTTTTTGGATAATGTTTAAGGATTTGATACAACTCCACATTATTACTTACACAACACCATTGTCAAAAATTATAAGTTTTTATATTAATACCAAGGGCTGAAAGTACATTTGAATATCATTTTTTGCCAACTATTCATGGCCTAGCAATATGGGTATTACTAAAAGTACAACACACATACATTGGGCCCATTTTCATTTAAAGATGTAGCCCAATCACAATAGTGTGTCAAATGCCCAATAATAAATGGGCTTATTCCATAATCCACATGTAATTTAAACTGAACAAAATATAACATGGTAAATTTAAGAAGTTTTACAATTTCTTTACAGATGGTAGACGTTGATACAAGTTCAAATCCTGAGTGGGCTTCGATAATACAGGAGTTAAATATATCTAAAACAGTTAACGAACTAGAAAAAATTGACATTGTTGGTAAGTATCTAGATTCGGTTGATAAGTGGGAGTCGTTCTATGAAATATATGTAAAGTGGATGGGGTTTGGCAAAAGGTCAAATGTCGTGAAGAGAAGAAATGGGGTAGTATCAATGAGAAGGTGGGTTTGTACAAGAGAAGGTTATAGATGGAGTGAATATGTGGATATGCCCAATCGCAAAAAACAATCAAGACCAATCATAAGATCTGGATGTCAGGCAGCTCTCAGAGTGGTTCACTTGAAAGATAACGACTTATGGTTGGCAAAAGAATTTAGCCACGAACATAATCATGAAATGGTATCGGTCCCTGAGTTACAATTCCTCAAGAATAATCGTGTGGTGTCTGATGGTTTGTTTGCACAAGTTCATTCGATGAACTCAGCCGGGATAAAAACTTCTCAAATTATGTCCCATATTGCTATGCAGTCGGGAGGTTATGAGAGAATGCCATGTCAAGTCAGAGATGTGTACAATAGAGTAGCAGGAGCAATTAGGGAAGAAAAACTGGAAACTGATGCGGAAGGTGCATTAGGATTCTTGGATTGTCTTTCTGCGCGAGATCCAAACTTTTTTGTGTACCACCAAGCTGACACAGAAAACAGACTCGCCAACGTATTCTGGGCCGACGGAACTGCAAGAATTGACTACCGGGCATTTGGGGATGTGATAGCATTTGACACAACGTACATGACCAACACGTACAACAAGCCATTGTGCATTTTGATGGGTGTCAACCACCATTTCTCAACTTGTGTTTTTGGGTTTGCGTTGCTCATAAATGAAAAAATGGAGACTTACTCAGGGATGCTAAGAGCATTCTTAGAATGTCACCATCAAAAAAAACCTTCAGTCATCGTCACTGACGGGGATAATGCAATGCGTGAGGCAATAAAAGAAATACTTCCAGAATCCACACATCGATTATGTGCTTGGCATCTAAGAACAAATGCATCTAGGGCTGGTAATGATCCTGGATTCACGAAAGCATTCAATAATTTGATGTACTCATACTACAACGAGGAGGTGTTTGAGAACAAATGGAAAGAGTTGATGGAGACATATCAAATGGAAGACAACGAATGGTGCCAACTCCAATACAGAAGAAAGCGAATGTGAGCAGAAACCTACCTCCATGGGCAGTTTGTTGCTGGAATGAGAACAACACAGTGCTGCGAGTCAATGAATTTCTACCTAAAAAAATTCCTTTTGAAGAGATACACCTTACGTGAGTTCGTTACAGCCATTGACATCGCGGTGACAAAAATAAGGCACATCGAAAGAGAAAATGACTTTACAATGAAGCACACGCTCCCAAATCTCCCATCCTCAGATGCTCTTAGTATTTATTATGATCAGTGTGCAAAATTCTACACCCGGGAAACGTACTACAAAGTGGAATCGAAAATCAAAAGAGAAAATGCGTATTTCATCAGCAGCTATGAAGATCATGCAAATCACACTATCTTCAATGTTGGAAATTTTCGAGATGGGCAAACGAGATATAAGGTCACTCGTACTCTTGGAACAAACCATTTCGAATGCAGTTGCTTATTCTACGAGACTAACGGTTACCCATGCAGACATATTTGGGCAATGATGAAGTCCTGTTGCGTAAGAATAATCCCAAATTCACTACTCCTCAAACGATGGAGCTTGCATGAAAAATCCCATCCGGAAAACATGGAGATAAGCCAACCTATTCAAGAAGAGTTTTGTGCATTGCGAAATGTCAAGATTCAATGCACTTAATTCAGATGCTACCATGATGAACTTCTACACGTCTATGTCACCACAATATTATAACATAGCAAAGGAGGAAATTGCTTGTCTCACTGCCATTTTCACGGAAGGTATGGACATCCAAGGAGTGTCACAGGGCACATCCACGAGGAGATCGTACCAAGAAAATCCAAACATAATGCAAGACCCAGTTAGAGTCAGAACAAAAGGTCAAGGAAATCCAGGGCAGCGAAGGGACAACGGGCATGGGATTCCAACAGACGGATCAGGTTTCAGACAAAGGGCATGTGGAGCATGCGGTGCCCTTGGTCACAAACGTCGAACATGTCCCAATCGTGGCCGCACAACTGGAAGAGGAAGAGGGGAAAACACAAGCAGTGTTAGTATCGATCGGTACACAGAATCGGGGAATGAACACGCGGGAGGTGAAAGTGACATGCCTTATTCAACGCAGGAGTCTTTTGGGAATGATTATGATGATCATGTGTAATGCGCAACCTATTGGATGCAATGTTATTGTGTACTGGATATTATTTATAAGATCACTATCTCTTAATAGTTAAATCATGGAATCATTTTGTAATTGTTATTACTACACTTATGTATTGATCATATTTTCATAAACAAACCGATTGACATATTGATCTATATATGTTTTATTTATATGTTAAAATCAATAAAAATAAATATATTTATTATTATTTAACACTATCATTGCATGAATAATAATTATCTTATTTTCAGTTGATTATGGAACACATGTTCCCAATCAGATCACATCTTCAAGAGCCTGTAACAATACAATACCAGCATATAGGTTATAATGAAGACTTCTCCCTTCGAGGTGGTCTAGATCCAAATACCAACCGTCATGAAAGGCAGACCTATGATCGGTGGTACTTTGGCAGTACACAGGCAACTTATGCAACAAATTTAAGATCAAGGCCAAACCAAGCTGTGTTAACATATGATGACGAAACATGTCGATTATTTAACTACAAGCAAAATAAGGTAATTCAATGTAATAACATTTTATATTGAATTGCAATAAATATAACTAAGAAAAATTATATTCACTAACATGTTGAATGTTGTGTTACTTACTCAATTATTTAATATGATACATTGTCAAATTTAATATAAATATATTGCATACAATATAAACTAATTTTTTTTTTTTTTAAAAAAATAACCCCAATTCCTATATGATTTGGAACATTGAATTTTAAATATCTGGAATTTTAAAACTTAAAATAACAAGTTTACAATCAAAATCTCATTATTAAGAAAATAATTTAACCATGTATTTCCAAAAATTAAAAAAGATAAATAAATAGTAGATAATCATCTTTCAAGCCAAAAAAATTAATATAAATGTTGAAGGCCATGAGTTCTAGCAACAAAAAATTGTTAAAATATAAATGTGCATCCTATAGTAAAAGCTGTGTACCTTTTATTTAATCCATGTGCTAACATTTGTAAATAATGTGCAAATAGCTATTTTTATATGGACAAATTATATTCACTAACATGTTGAATGTTGTGTTACTTACTCAATTATTTGGTATGATACATTGTCAAATTTAATAAAAATATATTGCATAAAATATAAACTAATTTTTTTTTTTTAAAATAACCTCAATTCCTATATGATTTGGAACATTGAATTTTAAATATCTAGAATTTTAAAACTTAAAATAACAAGTTTACAATCAAAATCTCATTATTAAGAAAATAATTTAACCATGTATTTCCAAAAATTAAAAAAGATAAATAAATAGTAGATAATCATCTTTCAAGTCAAAAAAATTAATATAAATGTTGAAGGTCATGAGTTCTAGCAACAAAAAAATATTAAAATATAAATGTGCATCCTATAGTAAAAGCTATGTACCTTTTATTTAATCCATGTGCTAACATTTGTAAATAATGTGCAGATAGCTATTTTTATATGAAAAAATTATATTCACTAACATGTTAAATGTTGTGTTACTTACTCAATTATTTAATATGATACATTGTCAAATTTAATATAAATATATTGCATACAATATAAACTAAATTTTTTTTTTTTTAAATCACCCCAATTCCTATATGATTTGGAACTTTGAATTTTAAATATCTAGAATTTTAAAACTTAAAATAACAAGTTTACAATCAAAATCTCATTATTAAGAAAATAATTTAACCATGTATTTCCAAAAATTAAAAAAGATAAATAAATAGTAGATAATCATCTTTAAAGTCAAAAACATTAATATAAATGTTGAAGGTCATGAGTTCTAGCAACAAAAAAATATTAAAATATAAATGTGCATCCTATAGTAAAAGCTGTGTAACTTTTATTTAATCCTTGTGCTAACATTTGTAAATAATGTGCAGATAGCTATTTTTATATGGAAAGATATACATGGTATAGAAAGACATTTATATCCCTATTTAACTAACTTTTTTATTATAAAAAAATCCAACCGGTAACCAAAACCGATTGTCATGAGTAAAAATTGTATATTAAAATGAAAAGTAGGTCTTCACCCTATTAAGCTGCTGTCAGAATAGTACAAACAAGTGTACTTGACCCAACACTTTTTCAATAAAACAATTGGGAAATAATAGATTCAAGGAGCGGAAGTCATTCCGCTAACAATATGTGTGGTTTGGAATCGGGGGCTCAGAAACATATATAAAATATATATATGTATATATCCTACTCAGATACCCTTTTTTCCCTCACCCATACTTCCCATTTCCTCACATCGATACCACTATTCACCATCCCTTCCGCCCACGGCCACTGGTAATCCAGCGCCTACCCTCACTCGACTCACCAGCCATCACCCGAGAAGAGCCATCAGCCCCAGGTGCGCCTCTGTTTGCGCCTCACGCAGATGCCCCGTTCACCAGCCATCCAGTCGCGCGGCCACTAGGCGCGGCTACATCACACACGCCTCCTAGGCACAGCTAGCACTCGCGCACCACTCCTAGGTGCGAATCCGCTTGTGCCACCCAGCCATTCACTTTGTACCCACGCGCTAAAGTCAAACGCAATCCTCACCCTCAGCACTAAGGCGCCATTTGTTCGGGTCCCTTTGATCTTATCCACCCACGATAGCCTGAAGGAGAGGAAGAGTGACAGCCCCCATCACAAACCCGTTCACCACCCTCGGAACCAAGTGCCTTCGACATTCAAGCACCAAACAAGAGGTTGGGCTTCCCAAGCCATTTCCTTTCACAAAACTGATCAAAAGTCACCAGCTCTTTCGGTCAAGCCATTCTCATATGGGGTACTAATTTCCTTGTTCTGTTATAGTCTTGTGAATATTGTTGGGCATTGGATTCATTGCTAGTGTTTGATTTTGGGGTCAGCCATTGGGAAATCATTTGGCATTATTGTTCGGGGGTTGTTATATTGCTTGGGTGATCTGTAATGACCCAGATTTTCAAGACTCAATAATGCAAAAATATAAATGTTTTTAATTAACAAAATGTCTCAAAAAATCGTATAAAAAAAACTTTTTAAAAAGTCGTATGGTCATACTTAACATTTAATTACAAACATATTTTATAAAGAGTAGAGTGAGCCTAGTTTAGAAAAAATAAAACGGCTTCCCAAAAGGTCGGTCCACATGTACATTTGCAAGGTATACTCTAGCGCTCACTGCTTTGACTTGCCATTGTTCTTACCCACAGCAAGAAACAACTAGGTAAGAGAAAACGCTTAGTAAGTTCAACTTTAAAAGAAAAGCATGCAGAGAATTAGGGTTTCGGATCCATCCGGACCCTACACAATCAATTTCAAGAATGAAAAAGCATCTTGGCAAACTTATGGTCATGCCTAATAACCAATGACAAATTATTTCATATAAACAGATAAATTCCTGCACTTAGAAAATCCAAGAACAA
The DNA here is from genome assembly GCF_963169125.1 of Humulus lupulus. NCBI lineage: Eukaryota > Viridiplantae > Streptophyta > Magnoliopsida > Rosales > Cannabaceae > Humulus > Humulus lupulus. The sequence continues at coordinate 94,085,762 of NC_084793.1, forward strand.
GCAGATATATTACATCACAACTATTTCTTATCAACAAATAAATACCTGCACTCATAAAATCCTAGAGCAAGCAGATATAATATATCATAATATAATTCGAGACCAACGCTCGACAACTTCCAACAATTCGAGCATAACACGCCCTCCAGCATAAATGCTAATCTGTAAGAGGAAACCGAGTCTTAACACTAAGATCTAGCCAATAAATATCCCCATCAAGGGTAACTATCGTGTTACCTAGGGCATCGCTACTTATCCAAGAGTAAATCCCTCACATAGGTAACCAACAAGTTACCTAGGGAATCACTACTTATCCAAGAGTGTAATCGAAGTTACACGGGTTTACAGAGACTTCTATGTTAATCAGTGGTGCTGGTGAGCAGTTGCCCCTAGGGTGTTCAGCCTCACTCAACATGGCAACCCCTAGTATCTATAGGCACTCTCATTGAATGGCCAATATTCAGGGCTATTATCCGAGAATAACTTATCAGAGCACTTGCTCGGGTTCAAACCGTTCACTGATTAAGTAAGCATGAAGGCCCCTAGGTCCCATTTATTTTGGCTCCCCTAGGTTTAACCAACAATCCTCACCTCTTGGCCACTCATTGCGGTAATGAACCGGACATAATAAAATCAAGCAATGTGACGGGGATCAGCCATCTAGGATATGACGGATATCTACCGATCATATTTTCAAAATCAGCACTCACTAGACTAACGTCTCTAAGAAACTTGCTACGACAGTGTATATATATGCATGTGTCCCTATACTAACATACAATACAATAGTCATTTCATGTTGCAGCCACACAATATAAGTTTACTTACTTGGAGTCCTTAGCTCTGAGCAGGATTTCACCCTCCAATATATAGTCCAGTTATGCTTTAGCCAATACTGTAATTATCCATAAAGTATACTCGGATTAATTATGGCGCTTCATAATTGATTATTATTATTTTGGGCAGTTTGGTCATTTTAAAAATTATTCGTAAGGATTAATAATCCTTATTTGGTTTTAAACCCATTAAGGAAATTCATATAAAAATATTTGAGACTAAACCCTAAGTCTTAGGGAGACCTATCCTATGGTCTCGATACCTAGGCTCGAGTATCGCAATAGTATTTTCCCACAATCCGCTAAAAATCTTATTCTTTAAACGTAATGATATTAACCCGTACTTTCAACAAGTCGGTTAAATATATAGAAGATTTTAGCCGGTATTATATCCAAAAAAATACTAATTAAATTCCTTAATTATTTTTTTCAAGAAAATAACTCTTAATTTTCCTTTTATTTTTTCTTAAGGTTTTAATCTCTAAAAACTGTTTTAAGAAAATAACTTAATTTATCTTAATTAGGAAAACCATTAAAAATTTCTCATCTTGACTAGTTAATTTTCTGAAATCAATTAATCAAGTTTACTTACCAGAAGAATAATTTACTTAATTATTTTCTCAAAATATAGGGTTTTAAACCCTCTTTTAATTTATTAACTTATTAATAAATTAAATCTTTTATTTTTAAAAAGAATAAAAAAGTTCTTTAATAAAAATAATTCACACTACACTTAAAGTGGTATTTTAGGTCAAAATATGTTTTCAAGTCTTACCAAGTTTTTATCTTGCAATAAGCAAACTTTCACTTTTTACCTTAAGTTCCAAAATCTCATTTTTACACCAAGTGTGAAAACCATATTTTTCACATTTTTAACTACATACTTTGTTAGTTCATAACTTTAAATTTACTTACCCAATTGTTACCAAAATTTCTCAATTCCATTTTTGGTATGCCATTTAGGTCTTTGTAAAATCTTAGGTCAAAAGGAGCATTTTTTATTGGTGAAATTATTTTCCAACAATGAGGTAAAAATGACCTTATTTTCAAGTCCTTAGTTTTTTCTAAATTTTGACACTTAATAACTTTCAAACCGTTCAGTATTTTCATACCAAATTTTACAGTGTAATACTATATTATGCCAATATTATGTCCACCAAATTTTAGAAAAAACTGGGTTCGTTTACTCTATACAGTTGCTGTCCAAACTTGGTCCCGAAATTAAGAATACGAAAAAAAAGTTTTTTACCTAAACTTTGAAATAGCATAAATCACTCATTTTTAAACATTTTTAGTGTTTCAAAAGCTCAACTTTATGTACTCAATCTCAAAAACATGACAGTAAAATTAAATTTTAAAAAAATCAATATACCGCTGGTACTTGACCCCTTGGAAGTCACAGCTCAAAACACGTATTTTGTTTTAGGGTTTTCAACAAAACCCTTGGGGGTTTTGGTCCCTATTTTCAAAAATTAGCACACAAGCATCATAAAAATTATAAAACAACTAACATAACCTTATTACATCACCAATAAGAAACTTTAAGTATTAAATATACAAAATAATGCTTAACAACCATAAAAAGTAAACTTTTAACCTCTTGTTGTTCTTGCTTAAGGTTTGGATATTCCTATTAGCTTTGGCTCCTTCAAAACCCTTTCAAAACCTTAACCAACTCCCCCCAACAACATAGATAATTAGCTAATGAACAATCTATAGTTAAAACTTTACAAAAGTCTAGTTTATTGAAACTTTACCTTAGGGAAAAACCCTTCATAGACGAAAGCTTAATGCCTCCAAGCCTCCTTAGTGTTCTTGAGGTTGAAGATGGAGAGAAAACTTGAGAGAGTTTTCAAAAAAAAGATGAGAGTGTTTGTGAGAGTAAAGGGTCCGTTTTGGGGGGGGGGGGGGGGGGGGGGTTAGAAAAGTTTATACAACTCTAAAAAATATCCTAAAACACTCAAGTGTTTTACTACCCACTTGACTATTTACCCTAAATTTAAAATGGGATTAAACTTAATAAAGTCGGTCCACCCAATTAAACTATATCACATGGCCGGCCACCCCTTTTGTTATATATGTAATCATATATTTTATATATATATATAAAGGTTAATAAATATTTCCTAAGAAGAAAAAAAATCCAATTTGACTTCCTATAACCTTTTTCACCCTTATTAAGTTTTAACACAAAATTTTACACATAATAATTAAATTAAATGTCTCTTACATTTAATTTAATTAATCACAATAAAATTTAACCTAAGGTCTATTTATGGAATAAAATTCCCCAATTCAGCAAAATTAAGCATTTAACACAAAATGCCCTAAAAATTCCATTTACCAAACTTTAATCTTTATGAATGTAATTTTTGCCCAAAATATATTTGCCATAGTTTTTCATTTTATTTTATGAGATTTTTACCCGATCACGGTTTTTGTGTCAGTCCAAGACCGAAAGTCTTATCGTGACTTTTAAACACAACATTCATAATTTGGCTAGCAGTAACTCATGGAAATAAATTCCAAACAAAATATAATATTATTTAAAATAATATTCTTAACTCGGGGAAAACAATCCCGACCCAAGTCGTTTCAAGGTACCCGAAAATGCAGGACATTACATGATCTGTGTTCTGTTGGCATTTTGGGGGGGTGGTTTATTGTTGTGAGCTGTATTATTCATGTGTTCATTAAGAAGCAGTGTATTTGGTATTTGGGTGTTTGGGTTGCTGTGTTGACTAATTTGTGATATATCTGCTCCCTTTTTGACCAATATGGCCACTAAAACATGAGCCCAGAGAAAGAAATCCAAACCAACCCCTACCCCACCACCAACCAAACAAAATACCAAGGTCCCAACCTCTACCCCACCACCAACCAAAAAGAACACCACTGTCCCCAAATCTACCCCACCATCAACTGTCCAACCACAAGACAAACAAAAATCTAAACCAACCTCTCTCCCACAACTAGCCAAAAAAAAAAAAAAATCCACACCCACCACTGCCCCACCAAAAGCCACACAGATTCCCACTACCCCATTACTTTTGCATTCCCCACTCAATATAAATGTTCCTACCCCCACCATCACTACCCCACCAACAACTAAATCAACACCAACCCGACCCAAATCCAAAAGAGCCGCCAAACCCGCATCAGCCGCACCTCCACTCAAGAAACAAAAGACCTCCACTACCACTAAAGTTGCCTCCGAGCCACCACCCACTGCTGTACCGACCCCAACCACCAAGAAAACTCTTGTCCTTTCAGGTCCCGCTAAGAAATTTTTTTCTGCTTAGGCTAGGGAACGGTATGAGTCCATTAAGACCAAGAAGTTGCTCCCAGAAAAAGGATTCTTACCCACCACTGTTGAGGTGCCAGCATTCATCAATAGTGTCATTGAACTGCACAATTGGGAGGTTTTTCTATCAAAAACCAGAGCATGCTATCATCCCATTGGTGCGAGAGTTTTATGCCAACAGAGCATCCTTTGAGAATTCTGAAGTGATCGTTCGAGGCAAGGTTGTTTCCTTTTCTGGTGAAAATATTAATTCACTATTTGGGCTGGCCAGTGTTGAGTGCGCTGTGTATAATGATATGGCATTGGCCCTTACACTAGACAATTTTGACAAGGCACTGCAACTTGTCGCATCTCCCGGCACTCAGTGGTGTGTCTCTTCTGCTGGTGTGCGCACTTTATTGCACACTTCTATTTTGCCGGAAGCTCGAGTGTGGTTGCATTTCCTCAAATGTCGCTTGCTGCCTACCACACATGACACTACGGTGTCCAAGGAGAGGGTTCTTCTAATATATTGTATGTTGTTTTGTTTGAGTATCGATGTGGGCAAGTTGATCTCAAGGCAGATTGTTAGCTGTGCCAAGAAGAAAAAGGGAAAGTTGTTCTTTCCATCACTCATCACACAGTTGTGCATTCAAGCTGAGATGCCTTCTGCCTCCACTGAGGATGTACTCTTTGAGCGCCGGGACATCGACTTCACCATCACTAGTGAGTCGCATGTCTATGTCAGCAGTTGGGCCATCCCCCATTCCTCCACCAGCTCCGCCCCTTGCTCCCACACTCGCCGACCTCCTTGCTCAATAGAGGGAACTTCTGTTGGGGTTTTATGCCCTAATTAAAACCCAATTTCTTTGTAATCTCATTTATTATCAATAAAAGAATAGAAATCATTTTTTTACTTGGTCAATCACTTTGCTCACATGTTTTATTTTCATGATTATTTGTTTAATATAAACTTCTATTACATCCCGAGCATATAGCTAATCATATATATAGTGACGTAATCACAGTGGAATGTCAATATGATTATATGTTCAAAAGAAGTTAGTCCTAAGATTAATCAATGCACGGGATTTGCACTGGCTTGCCAATCTATGATATGATCTACTTACACATTGTGGTTAGCAAAGTAGATAAGATCGGATGTATTTGTTACATCGGACAGGACCAATATTGATAGTTGATATGATAAGTAAACATACCGTTATTATCTATTCTAGTCATATCATATAGTTGACCATAGGTCAATTCAATCTCAATTCTGAGTGGTTAGTATTCTAATTGATTGTATTATTTGAGTTATTTGACTTGTTCGTTACCAGCTTACCCTACGGACTAACCCATACTTACATCTTGGGAACTCGGAAGTATAATTGAGTGGGAGTGTTAATCATAGATATGAACATCTATAGCTTATGATGAAGAAGTGAAACGATGGTTTCCTTTTAGTTTGGTTTAAGGTGCTAAATGATAGAGATCTCATTTCAGTAATTAAATTAGTTTATTGAAATATCATTTACAAGGAACTAAGTGTTTTAAGGATAAAAGACAATGATGGGTAAAACGGTATTTTAGTCCCATCTCAATGTAGACCATCTATAGAGGATTGAGTGACAATTATGGTTGTAAAAATGGATAATTAATAGCGTATCTATATTTGTTATAAAGCTTTCTATGAATTCAATAGTGCAATTCTGAGTCTTTAGTGGAGTCACGAGGAATTGATAAGTTAGTAAATTTATTTGTTATATTTATGATAACTTATTGGAGCTTGATTTCATAGGCTCATGGTCCCCACTTTACCTTGGATAAAATCATCTAGATAGTCTCAATTAATTGATTTAATTATCGATTAGAATTATCAAAATTGACCGGATAGTTTTATAGAGTTATACAATTTAGAGAAGAAAATAGATTTTATGGCAGATTTATTAATCAGGACAAATTGGTGTCTAAATTAATAAATAAGTTTAAATCAAGGTTCAAATTATAAATAATTAATTTGATAAAGGATTTAAATAATTATTTAATTAATTAAATCAATAGAAAATAATACAGACCTTGATTTTAAGCCTAATGGGCTTATAATCAAATGAGAAATTTCATAGGCCTAAAGCCATGATAATTTCGACCTAGGGCTATTAATTGGCTATTATTTTATTGGTTTTTTAATTAAATTAAATGGCCTAATTGAGTCTATAAAAGGAGTTCTAAGTGAGAGATGAAAACATAATTTCAGAAGTCACAAGTCAAATTTTCTGATAGTTTTTAGATTCTCTATAAACACAAGTCCTATTTCTAAGCCTCGTTATTATTTTCTCTTCTTCTCTCTGTATCTATCTCATGTGTTGAGAATCTCCCACTCTAGTCTAGGTGATTCTAAGGATACTTTGGAAGACTGTGAAGATAATAGAAGATCGGTTCAGTTTCTTGGTAATACTCTGCGACAGAAAGGATACAAGGGTTAGAGAAACGAAAGGAAGAACTCATTCATTTCGCTGCGTATACAGTAAGTATTCTAATCATTGTTTCTCTTTGAATTAAATTTTAGAAACATGTTCTAGGTTATCTCATATTAATTTGTTTAATATTAGATCTACATGAAAATAAATATAGATCTTGTATAAGTTTCCCAACAACTTCTTGGGCAGCTTGTGTCACTTGAAACTCAGTAGCACGACTACTGGAAGTACACCAAACAGCGGGATGCTGCGCTCATCAAGTCCCTTTAGCAAAACTTCACCAAACCAACTACTTCCTTTCTGGTGTTCCCCGGCTCCATTTTGGAGGCTTGGACTGCTCCGATTGTTCATTGTTGACGACAGAAAATCGTTAAAGATATATGGAAGGAAAACTCAAAGAATTAATCAAAACCTAATGAATGCAAAAGAACTTGTAGAAAAATGATGGAGGGTTACAAGTGAACAATAGAAGAAAAACTTGTATATTGCTCTTAGAATAGTCTAATATTACAAGAATTTTCCAACCCCTTAGCTGGAGGGGTGAAGAACCATTTATAGTGGGGCTCGAATGGCTCCTAATACATTGAGGTCCCAGGGGATAAGATTGTACATATGTACGTTGTCAGGGTTGGGGCACGGGTCATAGTGGAGCAAATGGTTGTGGTGTCGACTTCAGTACATGGTCAGGGTTTATGGGAGCACCTTCACTTTAGTACTTGAATGTGCCTCAACTACTTGTTTAATACGAATGTCAGAGACTGGCTGGTAAGGACCACACCAGGTTCCTCACTCGTACGACCACTACTTGTCTGGCATGGCCTTTAGGGTCAGTCACCTAAGGTAGTCAAAGCCGTACCCCCGCGCATACTTCATATCTTCTTGGTTTGTAAACGCACTCTGTATGTAACGCCCTGGTTATCGCAGAATAGTGACGGTGATCGGTGAACCGGAAATTTGACCCGCTACCCGAGTCCTTTGGTTAAAAGCGTGCTCTAAATGTGATTAATAGGTTAAGGTGGAAAATCAATAAAAAGCAATGGATATTTTCATTACAAACTGCTCTGCAGAGCTAATCAAAACATTTACAAGTTGTTCTCAGTACAAAATAGTCATTACTGTTTCAAATTTACAACCCCGCCGACCTAAGCGGCAAAAATTAGGGTAAACCCCCTAGTTCCTCTGAGAACGCCTTGGCTGTGGTGGTCAAGCGGCCGCATATGTACACATCACCACCTAAGCTCTCCACTCAAGGTTGGGTGAGCTTTTCTTTCCCTTTACCTGCACCACATAGCACCCATGAGCCAAGGCCCAGCAAGAAAAGCATAATAAAACATGATATAATATCAACAATGATCGTAATAATCACTCAGGACCAACAGTCCAAACAAATAGGTGACAGTCACAAAAGTGGGTATAGCTCCCTCTAGCCATGTGACAATAGGGTCACTCGGGTTTGACTAGTAAGTGAATCTTTCATAAGTTTGAACAGGATAGGTGTATGGTGAATGGTCACCAACATAACCTTCCTCATGACCTTAGAGTCATAACCCTAGAACAGCGTTCCCTAGCCATGTGACAAGCAGTCACCAGGGCCATATGCCCTGGCTCTAAATAACTAGTCTTAGACTAGCCAAGCGCTTATAAGTTCATCGACCTTAAAGTCGGTCCAGCATTAATGCCATAGATCCATTCAATGCTGATATCGATTAGATCTAATCTTCAGTCGGCCCTGCGTTTAGGACGCTTATGCCGTATCTGACTCTTAGGTTAGTGTCCCTGACTAATCAGTGCCGTATACAGATAATCAACATTCACTAGCATTTAATATGCAATCCATGTCCACATTTATCAATCAACATGCCTCAATAACAATCACGCATGTCATATATACACAGGGTGCAGTTTTCTTACCTCAGGTTTGAGCGAGAAGTATAATAAGGACGACCCCTGAGAACGATCGATCTTTTAGTTCCTTAGCGATTACCTAATCACAACCAATTATAACCGCCATTAATGAGAATCCACATGAATAGGGTCTTAACCTAAGCACCACTTTCGGGACCTCGAAACATGCCCACACGATGAGTAGATTCTTTCCCGGGCCTTAAGGATTGAAACCCCAAGTCAAAAACCCTTAAAAACACTCAAAACAGGACTTTGGAGGAGCAGGGTAGCTCTACAGTGCTCAACCCCTAGCACCCCAGTGCTATACTCAGAACCACCAACATGCCAAAAAGCCTTTTGAGGAGCGATGTAGCACCCTAGGGTGGGCGCTATAGCGTTACCTCCAGACCAGAACTTCCCTGAACCGACCTTCTTCAACTCCTTCGATTCTAACCTGATTTCCAAGCTTCCAAATCCCATTCTTAATGCCAAATGAACCCAAAAACTATCCTAGCACACCCCAAACATCACAAGCATGGGAACCCTAGCCAAAACTCCCAACAAAACCAAGTATTCACCCTAGAAAACTCAGCTACAAAACAAAGCTAAAATAGGCAAACCAGCGAATTCTATGGTTAGAAACCTACCCAAAACTCAGCTTATGATGCTCTTCAATGGTGGAACACACTCCCAAACTCCCAAGGCTTGCTTCCCAAGCTAGAATCCTCAAGATTAGTTCAAAAATCACAAAGAAAGGTGAAGAGAAGAAGGTACGGGAGAACTCAGAAACTTACTCTGTTTTTACTTCCTTCTTTCAGCCAACACTAAATATATCTATCCTAGGGGTGAAATGTCCATTTTACCCCTAGGTCAATTAATAGTTTCTAAAGGCTCCCAAGGGCATATTTGGTACTTTCCTCCTATCTCATTAATCATAATTAACGCTCTCCAATTCCCGCTATTCTCAATAATCTCAAACACCAATAATTCACATCTCGTTACCCTCTAATGCCCGGTAACGCTCTAATCATAAAAATCACCCCGAGACTCAACCCGAGCCTCGCACTTAAATATGTTGTGACTAGACTGCTAATCAATAATCCAAGATCGTCTCATGCCGAATAGCTCGAACAAACCCACATTATAATGTGGTCTTAACACATATCATCGACAATTATACAATTATACCCTCAACGGGCCAAATTAACATCACACCCCTGTAATTAAAATGTGGACCCACATGCATGCATTTAACATCATATTATAATATAATTCACATATACATGTATAATATCATTTAATGGCTTAATTAGACAAGTATGGCCCTCCCGGCCTACTAATCCCGCCATTAAACCACCTCGGAGAATTCGGGGAATTACACTCTACCTCTTTTAACTTCATACCGAATCATTGTGAGGCCTTCCCTATCCTTCCTTTAACGTGTGTGAAAGAGGTACAGGGAGAGAGGTGCCTCGTTGGTGGCGCTTATCTCAAGATGAAAGATAAGGCCACTTCAACGAGGCCTATTTCGTATGCGATAAGACTTGTTGCCCATGCTTGAGTTAATGGTCTCACTTTGCGATATCAATTCCTGAAGGTCCCCATACACGAGGCGTAGGCGCGAGGGGATCTTCGGTAGACTTTTCGGTATGGTGTCTTCAAAGCGTAGGTGGTGTTTTTGTGTTTCTTTACTTTGGTGGCATACAAAAACACATTTTGGAGGTGGAGACTATTATGAGATGTTGAGAGTGAATGTGAGCCTATTGTTGTGCTTCGAAAATCCCAAGGCAAGTGCCAAGCCCCCTCCTTGACCATTGATCAGGCATCAGTTTTGATGGTTAAGATGAGCCTATGGTTCATATAAATAGGCCTTCATGTCTAGCCTATTATTTACAATTTATCTCTTTAGCTTAGTGGTTTTGGGGTCCTTACTTCTTTCAAGAGGTAAGGGGTTCAATTCCTCACAACCTCACTTTCGTTGTCCTTCTTTCTTATTATTCGAATTCATTTATTTTATGGCAATATTCACATAGGTACTTGGGGACTAAAGCTCCTCTCTCCTCCATTTTTTCAGGCGCACATCTTCGACCCTTTGCATTTGTTCGGCCACGACGATGCTCTGGACCCTTGTCCTCCTTTTGACCATGCTGGTACTTTCGACCTTCGGCCTCCCTGCAACCATGACACTGCCTTCCACCTTCAACCTCCCTTCAATCGTGACAGTGCTCGATTTTTCTTACATAAGGTATAATTTCTTTCTTTCTTATTTCATTGGGTCCAAATTATCACTACTCGGGATAGGTTGCCTTGGCCGGAGCTCGTTGCGAGTTAATCCACATACATGCCCTTTTTTGTACCCCGTAGTTGGTAATTTAGAGTGCTCGTGTCTAGAGGTTTTGAGCCCATTCCTTTATTTTTTGTAGCAATCCCCTCATTTACACGTACACCCTTATTACCTACGAGATGAGGTTCCATGGCATGTGAGGGATCATCTTGTGCTCCTCCGGGGGTCGAGTTTGTAGACTTATCTTCAGACTCAGAGTTCCCCGAAAACAACCCTCACCAAAACTATGACACTTTGAGGCAGGCCCGTATACATCACCTTGAGCATATGGCTGAACTTAAGCGTAAAATCTAGGTAGTGGAGAGAGAAGTAGATTCAGTTTTGAGGAGCGATGGAGTTCCTTTCCCCTTTAACATTAGCGACCACATTGTAAACCTTAGGGTGACCTTTTTGAATCTACAGACTGAGTTGGAGTTCATGGAGGGAAATCTCCCGCCTGAACCTCCTTCCCCATTCTCCCCTTATTGTTGCCATGGGGTTACCTTGGGTTCCCCTCAACCCTTGTTTTTGATTCACCCTTGCTTAGCGCTCCCACACTCAGCACCTCGGTGGAAGACCCTTGCTAGGAAGAAAAAATGGAGGGTAAAGTTCCATGTTTCTTCCTCACCTTTTTCCTTTGGTTTTGCAGATATGGCAAAGAGAGTGCGGTGGTAGGTGCCTTCTAAGGGGCAAGATTCTGCTCCTCTATTGTGTCCAATGTGTCGGAGAATCAGCTGTTGGAGCTATCCGCTAAATATCGCATTGGCAAGGAATACAAGTTGTATGTTCCTTCCAATAATTGTCGGGTCGTTAATCCCCCTAAAGGGTGCGTGGCCATGAGCAAGCATATCTTGAAAGCGGGTGGGACCATTCCTTTACACCCATTTTTCATCATGATGCTTAATCACTTTGACCTTGCTCCACTGCAGCTAGCGCCTAACAGCTGGCTGACCTTAAGTTGCCTATACATGGCATTTACTGAGCTCAACCAACGCGCTTCCACGGCTCGAGAGGTGCATTTTATGTATAACCTCATGCCAACCCCTAAATCCAAAGGCTTCTATTTCTTACAGAAGGCCAATTCCCAAGTTTCTCTCATAGAGGGTTCTGTATCAAACCCAAGGTCCTGGAAGCAGGACTTTTTTTCCGTAAAAGGTCCCATTTTCGTACGTGAATGCTTTCGCTCGTCCCCAAGTAAGTACTTCAAGCTTGTCTTCCTTTTACTTTGAATTGGTTATTTTTTAACTTATGCTTATATTTGTAATTGTGTTGATTGTGCAGAGGAGTTTGGTAACCTTGACATTCCTGAGACAGAGGCAGCGCCAATGGACAACTTCCTTGATGCCAATCCCACCAAGAAAATGGTCGCCCGCCTCTTCACTGTGGCAAACCTGAACCGCCACAACTTATTTGCGGTTTCCGATCCTGATGTGTTGTGGCATATTTCCAAGCGAAGGAAGAAGGCGCCTTTCATTGAGCATCACTCTGACGGGGTTGACGCGGAGTGGGTGCCTGAGGAGGTTTTCCCAGAACCCAGACGACCATGCCAATCATCTTTGTCTCCCAAGGGGTGCCCTCCTTTGGCCCCTATGGACCGTGACATGGCCTCTCACTCTCACAGTCCGCAGACCATGTCGGGGTGCTTCGTCTGTCCCTTTTCTAAGGAGTACGATACTTTTCCTCATGCTCCCCTCAATTCTGGTCTATCGAGGACTCATTTTCCCGGTGTTCCTACGCCCCCTCCTCCTTCGGTGAGCGGGTCATCTGTCCCTGCTCACCCGAGCACCCCTGACTTGGAGGGGGCACCCTGGGTGGGTCGTATGGTGGTCTCTTATGGGAAATAGTATACCCAGGTCGCTGAGGGTCTTCCTAAGACTGAATGGAGAAGTCTCAAGAATTTTTCCATGCTAGAGCTTGGGGAGACTCTTGTGCGCTCCACAACATGGGTGAGTTATTGTGTCTTACATTGGCCTTACTTTCTTTTTTTTTGTTTTGGATTCTTTGTTCGCTCATCATCATTATTTTTTTATATACGATTTTTTTTGTGCAGGCTTCTCTGGTGGCCCAACGCTTTGCCGACTTGGCACAGGACCTCTCCTCGTCAAATGCCGAAAGGGACCGTCTAAGGGTCAAGGTTCAGAAGCTTGAGAGGGAACTCACTGATACCAAGCTTAAGCTTGAGAAGGCCCTAGCGAAGGCCTCTTCATCGTCAAAAAAGAAGAAGAGGGTGAATGCCAAGGCCGTGATGCTATAGGAGAGGGTTGCTCGCCTAGAGGCCGATCTTGGGGGAGCAGAAGCTAAGGTCGCAATGTTGCAAGAGAGGGTCACTCTCCTAGAGGTGCATTTGGTTGAAATCGAGTACAAACCCATAGAGCACGCTCTCTATGGAATGTGGAGGCAACATCCTAACTTCGATTTCTCCTCCTTTGGCGAGCACGCTTTCGTCAGGGTGGCTGAGTGAAATGCTCGCGGCGGGAGGCCCTGAGATTTTGCTTCTGCAACATTATCATTTAATTTGATTTGGATGTATGCTCATTTGAGCCTATCATTCATTTTTTTTTATTTTGTTGGAACTTTTATGAGTCCCACTACATTATCGCAACTCCTTTTTTTTTGTATATATATGCGATTCTTTTCTTTTGTTCCTCTATGTTTGAGGTCCTTTTGAGCCCGCAAAAAGGGGTTCAATAGGTCCTTTTTTATATATATACTTTTTTATTTATCATGCTTGAGGTCCTTTGCAGCCCATACGAAAGGGTTCGATAGGTCTCTCTTTGGTGCACCTTGATTGTATCTATAAGGATATGTTGACCCTTTGGGTTCTAGTCATCCTTTTATATACTTTTGTGTGCGCTTATTTTTTCTTGCAAGAAGCATCCTTCTCGTCATTATGCATAGTACTATTTTTGCAAGGGTCTCTTTTAGGACCCTTTTTGGCTAGACGACTTGGTGGCCGCTCTAGGCTTATTGGTGGATGCTCTTCCTGAGGCCTTTCCTCTCGTGGAGGCATCAACCTTTACTAGGAGGCTCTTCCTCTCGTGGAGGCGTCAGCCTTTACTAGGAGGCTCTTTTTGCAAGGATCTCTTTTAGGTCCCTTTTTTACTAGACGGCTTGGTGGCCGCTCTAGGCTTATTGGTGGATGATCTTCCTGAGGCCTTTCCTTTCGAGGCATCGGCCTTTACTAGGAGGCTATTCCTCTCATGGAGGTGTTATCCTTTACTAGGAGGCTCTTCCTCTCGTGGAGGCATCAGCCTTTACTAGGTGGCTCTTCCTGAGGCTTTTCCTCTCGTGGAGGTATCAACCTTTATTAGGAAGCTCTTCCTGAGGCCTTACCTCCCGTGGAGGTATCAGCCTTTATTAGGAGGCTCTTCCTGAGGCCTTACCTCCCATGGAGGTATCAGCCTTTATTAGGACCTTTTGATCCTCTTGATGTTCATAAGTGTAGCTAATCGTTGTGAACTCGAAAGATGCCTTGCAAGGTTTTCTTCCTTATTTTTTTTTTATAAGGGTCTCTTTTAGAACTATTTTTGGATGTGTACCCTGCACCCTAAGTGGTTGGCGAGATTTATCTCATCGGGAACTTTGATCATTTTTCTCATGCACTTTGATAATTCCAATTGGTGATAGGTATACAAAAGTTAGATACGTGCTCACGTAAATGAGGAGTGTGATATTCCAATAAAAAACATATTCATTAAAAATAAGGAGAGTACATAGGTATGTGTGGCAACGATGTTCTTACTACATATCAATGCATCTAAGTTACCCCTCTAATTCATAACTGTTGGGGGGCCAACTATGGTATCCCTTTTGATTTTTCATACTAAAAGTGTAGCTTTACCCTATGTTCCCTCACAAGCGCATATGCACAACCATCAATTCTAATCTCCTCAGTGACTTTGGGGTTATTCTCTCGGGCTTGTGCCCCCATGCACTACCATCGCCATAAGTTCTGGTGGTCTCATGGCTGTGCAAAGAGACGTGTTATAACATTCCCTTGCTTCTCTTTGTTCCCATTTCATGCTCGCTACCCCCCCAGGAGTTGGGAACATTATGGCCAAGTGGTATACTGAGGTTATCGCCTTCAATTCTCTCAAGGAGGGTCTCCCTAATATCGCATTGAAGGCCAAGGAACAGTTTACTACAACAAAGTTCGTCATTACAGTGGTCTGTCTAGGCGGCTCTCCCATGGTGAGGGCTAACTCAATTGTGCCCAGGGGTTGTATCGAGTCTCCTGTAAACCCGTACAGGGAGGTCTTACAGGGCTTTAGGTTCCAGATACCCAATCCCATCTTCTCTAAGGTCGGGCGATATAGGATGTCTACGAAACTTCCATTGTCCACTAGGACCCGATGTACCCTCATGTTCGCAAGCTGAACAGTCAACACCATGGGGTCATTGTGATGGAAATGCACAGCTCGCGCATCTTTTTCGCTGAAGGTTACTGAGTCATTTTCCCCTTTAAAGTTTTTCGAGGGCCGTTGTTCTGAGCTTCGCATGCATGAGGGTGTACTTCGTCTGGCTTCCTTGGCGTACCTATCTCTCCCTTTTCTCGATTCTCCTCTAAATCCTGGTCCTCTGAAGATCGTCCTCACTTCTCCTTGCACTTCTGGGGCTACGTCTCGCGTTCATGGTGAGGGTGGTCTATCATCTAGTCTTTCATTTTCTCTTCGGATGTATCTACCCAAGTGTCCCCTGCATATGAGTTCCTCTATTTCCACCTTCAAATGAGTGCATTCTACGGTAGTGTGGCCAATGTCTTTATGATACTGACAGTACTTTCCAAGGTCTCTCTTTGACCGATCTCTCTTCATTGGTGGGGGTCTCTTGAAGGGGACCTAATTCTCGTTTGCTATGAAGAATGCTCCCTAGTATGTGTCAGGTCAGTGTGGAAGGTGTGGGATGTTTGCCTAGGATTACCTCCGTGTTTGTGCTTCCTCTGGTGGTCATCTCTTGGGCCTTCATACACCCTTTTCTTTTTTGCGTTATTCGAACTTTCAGGGGCTGAGGGCTTAACAAGTGATGCCTTCAAGTTCGCATGGCCGTCTTCGACACGAATGTACTTCTGTGCCCGCTCGTAGAAATCATCTAAGTCTATGACCTCCCTTTTGAGCATATTATCCCAAAGCTTACTGCCTGGGCGCACTCTGGCTATGATCGCAATCTTGAATTCTCCCCTAGTCAGGCTTCCCACTTTAGCTGCCTCCATGTTGAACCTTTGGATGTAGCTCTTTAAGCTATCTCCTTCACCTTGCTTTATATTAGCGGCTAGTTTCCAGTAAGGTATAATCGCGTATGGCATGATGTTGTTTGAGAAACTCGTCGGAAAATTGTTGCCATGACCTAATAGACCCTGGTCGGAGCCTCTTGAACCACTTGTACACAGATCCTTTTAACGTGGCAGCGAAGCAGTGGCACCTAGCCCTGCAATTAATTCCTCTCAATTTCATCAGGTCATTGAACACATCTAGATGGTATTTGGGGTTCGTATTTCCCACATAGGGGGTCATATGAGGTTTTTTAAAGTTAGCCGGGAATCGTTCCAACTGGAATTCTCGCGTGAAGGGCGACTCATAGTCGAACTCTTCATCGGTAATGTGCCCCCCAGACGCTTGGACGATCTTGCTCTGAAGGCTCCTCATCTCAGTGTCTAGCTCCTGTCGCCTCCTATTCAAGGAGTCCCTTAGCTCGGTAGGGTCAGCCTTTCTTTTTTCTCTACCCTTCAGAGGGGCCACAGGAGGTGTTGTCCTTACTTCAGACCTCCTTCTATTGAGCTTTTCTCTTAGGTCAGGTGGCGCCTCCCTGGAGGTGACTTCGACGGCATTATGAGGGTTAGCGTTGTTCTTCTGCTCTGGCCTCTGGGGTTGCGTCATCTTCCCAGGATGTTCACGCTGCTTTATCCGAGGGGTATTAATAGTGGAGAGTCGAGTCCTCCCATCATCCACAGGGACCATAGTTTCTCCACCCTCTAGACCTTTTTCCTTTCGTCTTGGAAGGGGCACGCTTGATTTTCCTTGTAGCAGGTCGTTCAACACCTCTTGCATATTTTACTAAGGTGGTTTCTAGCCTTTGGTTCTTTCGGTGTAACTTGCGTATCTCCTATTCGTAAAATTGAGACTTAGAGCTCGAGTTTATAGAATACACTTGGTGACTCTTGCCCGGCTTGTGCGTTGATGAACCCAGATCTTGCTGGCCGCAGTTCGACACCCGTGGTGGCCTTGGGGGCGAAAGCTCTTTGGCATCTCTCGCGGGAGCAACCGCGGATCGCGGATGGTTCTCATCAGGCTAGTATGCTCGGGATGAAGCCTCCTTTTCATTCCCAGGAACCATGGGCTCCTTTGGTGCATCCACATTTTTGGGTGGGGGAGGAATTTTCGTGGAGGCTTTCAGCTGATCTCCATCGAGATGGACCTCCACCTCTCGTGGCTCTCTCAATCGCTCAGAGCATCTTGGCATCATCTCCTGCCGGAATCAATGGAAGAACAGTGGCTTGGCACTTATCCTTTCCACAGACAGTGCCTAACTGTTGACGACAGAAACTCGTCAATGATATATGGATGGAAAACTCAAAGAATTAATCAAAACCTAATGAATGCAAAAGAACTTATAGAAATATGTTGGAGGATTACAAGTGAACGATAGAAGAAAAACTTGTATATTGCTCTTTGAATAGTCTGATATTACAAGAATTTTCCAACTCCTTAGCTGGAGGGTTTAAGATCCATTTATAGTGGGACTCTAATGGCTCTTGATACATTTTGGTCCCACAGGACAAGATTGTACATATGTACGTTGTCAGGGTTGTGGCATAGGTCATAGTGGAGCAGATGGTTATGGTGCCAACTTCTGTACATGGTCAAGGTCTATGGGAGCACCTTCACTTTAGTACTCGAATGTGCCTCCACTACTTGTTTAGTACGAGTGTCAGAGACTGGCTGGTAAGGACCACACCAGGTTCCTCAATCGTACGACCACTACTTGTTTGAATTGGGCTTTAGGGTAAGTCACCTAAGGTAGTCAGAGTCATACCCCCATGCATACTTCGTATCTTCTTGGTTTGTAAATGCACTCTGTACCTCTTCTGACTTTATACCGAATCGTTGTGAGGCCTTAACTATCCTTCCTTTAACTTGTGTTAGAGAGGTACAGGGAGAGAGGAGCCCCGTTGGTGGCGCTTATCTCAGGGAGAGAGATAAGGCCTCTTCAATGAGGCATATTATGTATGTGATAAGACTTGATGCCCATGCATGAGTCGATGGTCTCACTTCACTAGATCAATGCCCTGCGGTCCCCATGTGCGAGACGCAGGCGTGAGAGGCCGCGAGACCGTCAAGGCGAAGCAGGGTTGCTCGAGGGCCGCGAGACGCATGCCTGGGTGAGGCGAGGTGTGCGTCGCTGTACGAGGCCTTTCTCTTGGCATGGACTCAGGGGCACGAGGTGCAGACGCGAGGTAGGGTTGCTCAGGGGTCGTGAGACACATGCCTTGGTTAGGCGAGGCCCTTCTCGCGGCATGGACCCAGTGCGCGAGGGGCTGCGAGACTATCGAGGTGAGGCGGGGTTGCTTGGGGGCCGCGAGACGCATGCCTGGCCCAGGAGAGGTATGCCTCGCTGCGTGAGGCCCGTGTCGCAACATGGATCCAGGTGCCCGATGCGTAGGTGCAAGGGGCCGCGAGACCATCGAGGTGAGGTAGGGTTGCTAGTGGGTCGCGAGATGCATGCCTGGGCGAGGTGAGGTGTGCCTTGCTATGCGAGGCCCTTCTCGTGGCATGATCCCAGGTGCGCGAGACACCTTGGCGCGGCCACACTTCGCGAGACGGTGGTTGCCCGAGCCGTCTTGGCGAGTTCGTTTCTCGCGTGATGGTGGTAGCGCAAGATACCTTGGCACGACCATGCCTCATGAGACGTCTAGGGGCGAGGCTGTCTATTGCTAGAAATTCATATCCGCCTCCTTGGGAACTTCAGTGCAAGACGTGCCATTAATTTTGAGGGATGATCCTACCTATGCCTGTGCATGAAGCGAGGCTCTATAAGAGGGGCACACCCTTGCCGCAGGGTGCAAGGCCGGCCTTGGCTACTCGCCTTTCAGGCCTTTACCCTGAGGTTCAAAAGTCAGGTTCTTGTGCGACTGAAATTCTTATATCCACATTCATGATGACCCTATTCCTTCAGATGCTAATTCCAAGGAATAGGTGCAGGGAGCCTCTTTAACCCAACTTTTGTTCTATATTAATATTCTGTCCTTAATTTCTATTTTAGACTATCTTGTTGTTTACTTTTCGTTGTCTATTGTTTTGTGTTTCTTCTATGTTGTCTTGCTGATTGTTGTCTCCTTGTCCTGTTGTTTAGTAAATCTTTTGAGGATAATCTTTGCTTTTGTTAGTGTTTAATTAGGGGGCTCGATGACGACTTTGCAAAAACTTTCAAAATATAATCAATTTAAGTGAAGTTGGCTGTCTTTCTTTCTTGAGCTTTAAACTAAATTCTTTGGGTGTGAATGTTGCTATTAATTAATTGATGAGAGTGTTTCTCTTTTTAGTATGTGCATAGCTTGATTAAACAATTTTGCGACCCTAGAAGGAGCTAGTTTCTTGTGAGAGCTTAAGTTTCTAGAATTACTTAGTGATTTTCCTTCCTAGACACTACCACACCGATGACATGATTTAGGCCATCTTTTGACCGTTTGAGCCTTTGAAGCCTACCTTGTATGCATTTTTATCCCTAGTCACCCCATTGAGCTTAAGTGTCTCTTTTTCCTTCTTAGCTACTCATTAGCCTAGCTTTATATATATATATAAACACCTCTTTTCACCACACCCTTTTTAGCACTTGATCTTTATAGGATTTATTTGTTGTACATTTTGGGGGGTTGAGAGGAATTGATTGTGAGAGAGAAAATTGGGTCACCGTTTTCCTTTTCTTCATTTGCTTGTTTTCACCATTGGGGACAATGTTGATTTTAAGTTTGAGGGGAGAGTGTGTTCTCAGTTTTCTTGTTCTCTTTCCATCTAGTTGTTAATCTTCATTCTAAAAAAAAATATAGAACATCCAAGAAGAAAAAAAATTAACGAGTGCACTCCCTTGCATCAAAGCATCTAAAAAAAATTAGAAAAGAAAAAGAAAGCAAAAAGTATGTATGTGTGTGAATAAGTTCGGGGGTGTAACTCTTCAAAGAAAAGAAAAAGTTGTTTTAGTTTTTGTCTTTGTATGTTAGTAATAAAGGCTAGTGGCAAGATTTATATTGTGTTGTGGGGTTTTCTTTGGGGGAAATTAATGTGTGCATTTATGTATTTAGGTCCTAGAAAGATTGAGGTGCTTAGGGTGATTTGAGCCAAAATTTATCTCTCTTATCCTACCTTCACCATAGCCTATCATTACAACCTTGAAAAAGTCCTATTGATCTTTGGTGTGGTGTTTGTCTACATTAGTGGAGAGGAAATTGCTAAGTAACTTATGGAGACAATATTTAAGATTGAGGACCAAGGTCTAGCTTGATTTTTTGTGATTAAAATTGTTTATGAAAAGTTATGTATGCACTAAAGGGTGAAACACTTGATTCATATTTTGGTAGCAACATTAATGCTTGAAGAATTTGGTTTAAAACTTGTGAAAGATTGAAATTCAACTTCTCTTATTCAAAATAAAATTTCCCGACAGCCTTCCCCTTTTTACCATTAGCATAGCAAAGTTTGTCCACTATTGTTGTGTTTTGTTTTTGTTGTTTCCTTGTCTTTTGTTTTTTTAGTTTGTGCTCTTTGTGTCTTTTTGTTACTTTTGTTTTGTTTTTAGAGTCATCACTCGAGGACAAGTAATGTCGTAAGTTTGGGGGTATGATCACTCTTAAATAAAGAGTCATTTCATGTGATTTTGAGCTTATAATTGTGGAAAAATCATGGGTGATGTTAGTGTATTTTTAGCTTTTGTAGCTAACTTTGGTATTTTTATGATCTTAGTTAAGTTTAGTTATTTTTGTAGTTTTTAATAGCTAATGGATTGAAGATAATAGTTTCATGAATAAATATTGTACAAAGAATAAACTAACATGTGAAACTATCTAAATTGAATTTTTGATGGCTGCAATATCAGGTTTTGCTGCAGCAAAGCAAATTTTGCTGAAGCCTTTTGATCAGACAGCTTTTGGACACCTAGGAACACGTGGAAATTCAAAGGGGTGAGCTGGAATAGTGGCTGAGGTGGCATGTACAGAAAGTATGAGTCAAAAATTGAGAGTAATTGCCAAAAGAAAAGAGGAGACCCACGTTTTTACCGAGAAGAAGGGAAATATGGTAAAAAAAGGGCAAAATAGGGAAACTAGATGATACTTAGAGAGGCTTCAGCTAAAATAAAGGAGCAGCCATTTTTGGAAAGAAAACCCAACAAGATGAAGAAAGAAAAACCAGAAATCAGCTAGAAGGAAGGAGGACGAAAAATGAAAAGCTCAAGCATCAATTGGATTTATTCCTTCTTCTCTTTCTAAACTTTATTTTTATATTTTCTGAGTTGATTTCTAAATTTATTGTGGATTAATGTTTATTAACTCAGCCATGAACAAATTTTTAGGTGGCTTGAATTGTTGATGAACCCTACGTTATAGTCTAGTAATTTCTTGCACTTTATTTTAGTGAAATCTCTCTTGTTCATTCAAGTGTGCTTATATTAATTTCTTGTTGTTATTTGGACAACAATGGTAAGATATTTAATTATGTTTAATGCTAGAAAGATTAAATATAATGGGAAGAACTTGGATGACACAAGTCATAATCTAGGTTAGATTATGTTAGTAAGTAACATAGGGATGTGTTATTTGCCTTGTATAACTTTTGAGAATTAAACTTTGAATTTGCATTCTTAAATCTGATTTTGCATAGGAATATGTTTAATTAGGTAAAATAATTAATGTCATGAAATTTGGGAAAGTTTTATGAGCGTTTAATGAATTCTTGTTAACCTGGGAGTTTTGCTAGAATATTGATGCCGCAATCTGTTCAGGATGATTAATATATGAGGAATCAATAATTCAAGTCCATTTAGATATCCATATATTTCTTTCAATTTTCTTGTATAGTTTAGTTTTAATTTCAGTACTTCCATCTTTTTAATATTTTGTTTAGCCTAAAAACAACTCATTTGATTTTTAGTACTTTTAAGTTGTTTAGTAATTGTTTTGCTTATTTTTCTATTTTGCAATCCCTGTGGAGACGATGTATTTATCATTATACTACTTGTGTGATTACAAGCACTTGCGTATTTAAAATCGATTATAAATGTATCACAACAACTTACAAAAAGCTACCATAAGGCAAAAGGTCAGTTTTTCCATGATCGGGTATCTGGACTCTGCTCCGAGGAGCTTTTTGCTCACATAATATACGGGGTGATAGACATGACTTTTCTCGTGAACTAAAGCGGCATTGATGGCATTCTCTGAGACAACCATGTAGAGTAAGAATGGATAATTGTCCACAGGCTTTGATAGGATATGAGGGTTTACCATATGAGCCTTCAACTACTCGAACACTTGCTCACACTCCTCCATCTATTCGAACCTCTGTCCTCCTCGGAGGATGTTGAAGAATGGGATGCACTTGTCCATCGCCTTTGAAATGAAGTGACTCAAGGCTACAATCCTCCCAGTGAGGCTCTGGAGGTCCTTATGCCTTCGGGGAGATGCCTTGTCAATTAGGGCTTTAATCATCTCAGGATTGACTTCTATTCCCCGAGCACTGACGATGAAACCTAGGTATTTTCCAGAGGCAACGCCAAAGGTGCAATTTTGGGGGTTCAACTTCATTCCAAACCTGCGAAGAACCGAGAACACCTCCACGCAGTCCCTCACATGATCGAGGGCAATTCTAGACTTTACTGGCATGTCGTATACATACACCTCCATGTTCCATCCCAACTGTTCTTTGAACATACGATTCATGAGCCTCTGGTAGGTGGCCCCAGCGTTCTTCAGTCTAAAGGGCATCACCTTGTAGCAATAGACTCCTTTGTCTGTCTGGAAGTTGGTATGCTCTTGATCCATGACATGCATGAAAATTTGGTTGTATCCCAAGTATGCATCCATGAAAGACAATAGTTGGTACCCGGAGGTGGCGTCAACCATCTGATCAATCTTCGACAGCAGGAAACAATCCTTAGGACAGGCCTGTTAATGTCAAAAAAGTCCATGCAGATCCTCCAGATGTCTTTTGGCTTAGGCATGAGGACTGGATCAGATACCCACTTGGGGGTACTGTGTGCTCTGGATGAAACTGTTCGCAAGTAGCTTTTCCACCTCTGCCTTTAGGGCTTCTACTCTAGTCTAATCAAATGTCCTCCGCTTTTGCTGGATTGGAGTGTCATTGGGATCGACATTCAAGGCATGGAAATTGATATTTGGGTCAATGCATGTCATGTCGAAGTGAGACCAAGCAAAGACATCTTGGTTTTCCCAGAGGAAGGCTAGGAGCGAGTTTTAGACTTTTTCCTCTAGAATTTTCCCAATCTTGATTCTTCTATCGAGAGTGGCTGCATCGAGAGCTAACTCCTTGAATTCCTCCATCGGCTCGACCGCCCTTTCTTTCTGAACCCACGGGTCCAACTCATTGGCCTCCCCATTAATGGTTGTCTAAGGGAAACATTGTAGCATTGCCTCGCCTCCTTTTGGTTGCCTTGGACAGTACCAATTCCTGAGTCCATGGGAAATTTCATGCACAAATTCCGAATGGAGGTGACGGCACTGAACTCTACCCAGGCTGGATGCCCTAAAATGGAGTTATACGCAAAGGGACAATCAACCACCATGAAAGTGCAATACTTGAAGGCATGACAAGGTCTTCCCCCATTGTCACGGGTAGCTTGATTTGGCCCATTGGTATGAGACCATCTCCCAAGAATCTGTAAAGAGTTAAGGTGCATGGGAACAGGTTGCTTGTGGTCAACCCGGTCTTCTCATAGGCGAACTTGAACAGGAGGTTCACTGTACTCCCATTTTCCACCAAGATCCTAGCCACCATCTTATTGGATACCTGGCTCTCAATCACTAAAGGATCCTTGGAGATTGTGATAACTTGGTCAGTCAACCGAGGCATCTGGGCTGGCAAATGATCTAAGGCCAACACCTTATCACCGTGGTTTAAGGCCCACGTGTACCTATTCTATGAGCCCTTAGAAGTGCCCCCCAAGTGGTGTCCTCCGAGATAGTACCTACTGTGTCGTTCACCGAAGGGGACCTATTTGTTATTGATTGTAGCGGAGCTATGGGCATAGGTCTCAAAGATAGTTGAGCAGCGGGTTGCGCAGGTATTTCCGCTGCTGGGGATGGAGCTTGCCGAGGCCCGCTTCGAGCGTATTGGTGGAGGTGTCCCAACTTGATGAGTTTCTCGATCTCATCTTTGAGCTGGAGACACTCATTGGTGTGGTGCCCTATATCGTTATTAAAACAACAAAACTTGTTGAGATCTCGCCTCTACCTGTTCCTCCGGAAGGGTTATGGCTTTCGGTAATGGAAATGTTGTTCCGTGGGCACGAAGATGTTCTCACGAGATTCCACTAAGTTGGTGTACTTAGAGTATTGTGAGTCATACTTCTCACTAGGGGTGGTCCCCTGTTTAGCCTGCGTGATCCCATTTCCTTTAGGCTTTCTGCCCTTACCCTTGCCCCCACGTCTACTATTGCTGGGGGTCCGACTGGGTGCAACAGACTAGGATGGAGAGGCAACTCCAACACTGAATGTAGGCTGAAAACTACTATACCCAGTGGGCACTGCTCCATATCCCATCAAAGCCGTACTGAAACTAGTGCTTGGCGTGGCACTAAAGCCAGCTGGCGGGAGGCTCGGACTGGAGTGGACTCCCCCCAAACTAGGTTGGACTGGAGGATAAGGTGGATATTGGATCCCCGAAATGATAGGACCAGGCACTGCCAGAGCAAGAAAGGCGACAAGCCCCCAAAACACTCCAATCTGGGCATCCTCCCAACTGATAAATTCTTGTGCTCGACGGATGAAGTCGTTGAGCCGTCGAGCCGTGGACACCCTCTCTGCTGGAGGTCATCCAACAACAGGGACCCTGAATGAATTTCAGCCTGCAAATCCATTAGTTATTGGCCATCGTCAACCCTCTTGGTCCTCGCAGCTTCCTCCTTGAAGTGTTTGATATATGCTTTGAGGGTCTCGAAGAGTCCTTGCTTTATATTGGCCAAAGCATTGACCTCAAAGCTCACCATCAAAGCTGTTATGAATTGTCTCCAGAAGGAGGACAATAGTTGGTGCCATGATTGAATGGATCTCAACCTATGTTTCTTGAACCATTTTCCTGGTGGTCTCGTTAAAGTTATTGGGAACACATGGCACTTGGCATCCTCAGAGACGCGATGCATCGACATCAGTCTATTGTACTTTGAGAGGTGGTCAGTGGGATCTGCGCTGCCATCATAAGACGTGATGCCAGGCATCTTGAAGCCATACGGTAAAGGGGTTTCCACTATGTGAGGAGCGCATGGCTCTCCATCTTCATCATCAAAGTAGGAGTCGTGGCCCTACCATCAGGCCATTCTGAGCATGATCCTCTTCAAGCTCTCTAACTCATCAGGGATTGGGTCGCGGTCTTGGTCGCGGTCTCCTTCAGACATTGAGATTGTCCCTGAGGTCTGAAGAACCTTTCTTAGTGCGTTCACGCCCGTGGGCCTTACTGCACCGGAGAGCATTAAGATCATCCCATAGATCAGCCTGACCACGGAATCTGCCACTGTCCTCAAGGTATGCCACCTCCGTTTCCCTGTCAGACTAAATATTCTCATTCTTTACTGAGATGTTGATGGCGCATTGTCGGGCAACAAAGGGGTTTCACTTGTTCACCCCTCGACCATTGATCCTATGGTGATGGTGAGATGCCAGGGGGACACCACCTCCAGGCCTCGAATGATCCATATTGGCACGCCTGGGTAGAACGCCATGGGTTCCATGGGCGCTGACATTCTGACGGTGTCCTTGGGCTCCTGGAACTTCACCCACGCTAGCTGGCCTCGGGGCCTGGTTGTCTTTGGGGTTCCATTGAACCTTCTTTGGCTTGGGATCAGAGTTTTCGTCAACCTTACCTTTGCCACCGTCCGGTGGCACAGGTGGGATTCCATCTCTGGCTGGGTGCACGAGAGGCACGCAAACTGGCGAATCTCACACCAACTCATTCGGGTGCTTGGGAGGCACACTGGCCTGAGCGACATGTGGCATTCCAACTGGGGGCACATGTGGCACACCTGTTGGCTGCCCAAATGGTACTTTTCCATGGGGGTCCACTCGCAACCCTTGGCCTGCAAAAGTATCCCTCATGGCATTAACCATCTCCTGCAGTGCAGCGATGTTACCCTCTTGGGTGTCGATCTTCTACTGTTGAGTGGCCACCCTGTCATGGAGTGTCACCACTTCTGGAACCTCCTTCACGTCCATGGGAAGAGGATATTCAACCTCATAATATTCATCGTCGCCTCCATCGTCCATTTCGTTGTACTTGGAATTTTCTTCATAGTCTTCCATCGTGTCAAGGTGGTCTTGCAGTGGCACGTGACTAGTTTCTCCTCTCTCGGCTGCGACGTGAGGTGTGGTATCGTCTGGTGCATTCCTTCAAGTGGTCACCATGATTGTTCTTCAAGCTTCCTTCCTTTTCTCAACGAAAGCACCAAAATGTTGACTGCCTTTTTCGTTGTCAACTTAATATGAAAGATTAAAGGGAAAACAAGGAAAGAATACAGGATTTTATGTGGTTTAGGCTATAAAAGAGCTCTAGTCCACGAGTCTCTATTATTTAGTGAGCTTGAAGCTTGTTATAGCAAGCTTCCATGGTGGCTCTCAGGCAACGTGTATATTGCACTGAGTTATAGAGTGTCTCTCTCTAAAAATCCCAACCCTTTATAAGGAGACACCCTAACCCTATTTATAAAAGTTGGAGTCATAAATGTTAATTATCTTCCATTAATACTAGATCCCCCCATCCTAGGGTAATAATGTTGAATTAATACAAAAAGGGTTGTGCTAAGAAAGGACTACAACCCACGAGGATTCTACGGGGCCCATTGCAGAAAGTCATGCACCAACTTTATGGGGAACATATCTGTGATTATCAGGGTGCGGTGCACGTTTGCCCATGTCAGGCAGCCTTGTGGGAAATGTCGATTGTCAAGCATACGAACTCAACACCACTAATCGAGACTCACCAAAAGTTGTCAGATGATCCTCTAGTGGCCAACACCCGTAGTGACTGATACCTGGCAGTTAATTCCGGGTTCGAAGAGCAGAGTCCTGGACTTGAGGAATGGCCTAGTGAAAATGGCCTCTCGGAACGTGAGCACATCTGGAGACATCCCCGCCCTGAGAATAGGCCTCGGGGCATGGCCTTACATGGAGACATCCATGCCTCAAGGGAAGACTTCAGAGCATGGCCTCACTTGGAGACATCATCGCCACAAGGGAAGACTTCAGGGCATGGCCTCACTTGGAGATTCCCACAACTTGGCTAGACTGGACTTCATGGAGGAGCTCGCCCACCTTGAACATCATGGCTTGGCGCTAATTACTTCTAATTGCCACGTGTCGAGTGGCGAAAATACAGACAACAAGTTTGATAAGACTTTCGACAGAGAAAAAAAATAGATCGTATTAATTTTCTCTATGCATAAAAATTGTCTCAGACCTAATAATCCAAGATCTCATGTGTTGAAAATATCTTGTAAATACAAGAACAAAATCCCTACCATTACTCTATGTCCCCACACACGTGTTGAGGTGTAGAGATACATCTTGGAAGATCTTGGTCTAAGTAATTTGAAGAAATGTTTTGGATTGGATGTTCATTGGAGATACAAAAAGATAGCAAGGATTCTTGATAGTTCTTCAACTGGTAAATCCTCATCTTTTATTTCTCTATGATTAATGTATTGCATGTTAATAGATTCGATTATTTTAACTTTTTTTATATAAAAAAAATGAAATCTTTGGGCCTAACACCCCGTGATTTCTACTCCGCACATGGTAAACCAATTACCAACACTTCCCATTGTTACTGGAGTGCATTCCTGCATCCGACACCCTACCATTGCTGCTAACAACTTTGAAATCAAGTCGGAAATTTTACAAAATGGTGCAGTCCACCGTCCAATTTGGTGGATTACCTATTGAGGACCCAAACTTGTGTCTAGCCAATTTCTTAGAGTCGTGTTCAATGTTTAAGATGAATTGGGTGAGTGGCAACGCAATCTGGCTGAGATTATTCTAATTCTCAATAAGGGATCAAACGAAGATTTGGTTGATCTCGCTACATGCATACTCAATCTTGATATGGGAGGAAGTATCCCAAAAGTTACTTGCCAAGTTTATCCCTCCGGCAAAAACTGTAAAATTGAGAGGTGAAATAAATAATTTCCACCAAAATGACTTGGGAGTCTTTATATAATGCATGGGATCGATTTAAGGAGTTGTTAAAGAAGTGTCCCCATCGTGGAATTGAGAATTGGATGTTGTTTCACAACTTTTACAATGGGTTGGGAGGTACTACCCACACCATTATAAATGCAGCAGCAAGGGTTTCTTTCATGAGAAAAAATGCTAGTGAAGCATATGAGGTACTGGAGGACATTCCCTTGAACAACTACCAGTGGCCTATAGAGAGGTAAAATAAAAATAAGGTGTCTGGTTATGATCGAATTAGACACCACCTTAATGCTAACAGCTCAACTGGCAGCCCTAATGAAAAATTTACAGCAGAACAACCACTCAGCCAAGACCATGCAACAACAGAGTTTATGTGAGGCATGTGGGAGTGCCCATCCACTAAATCAGTGTCTTGCCATGGATATGAAAAATATTCCTATGGAACAAGTTCAAACCATAGGAAATTTCCAAAGGCCAGCCAATAACCCATTTTCTATGACCTACAACCAAGGGTGGAGGAACCACCCTAACTTCTCATGGAAAATAATCATGCTGCACCGCAGCCTTTCCCACAAAATGGGTAATATTTCCCACAGCCACACCAGTCTTTCCAACATCCCGCTCATCGGTTCTATCAACCACAGTCTAGACCATCACATCAACAACCTATGATGAAGGGACCCGATGCACAACCTGTAGGAATGAATCAATTTATGACCAAAACAAGGGCATCTATTAGAAATCTGGAGACTCAGATTGGTCAGTTGGCAACTTTAATGAAAAACAGGGCTCAAGGAAATCTGCCTAGCGCTATTGAGGTGAATCCTAAGGAATAGTGCAATGAAATCTCCTTGAGGAGCGATAAGGAGTTGGAAGAGCCAGTTGAGAAGTCTAGTCTTCCACCGAAAATGGATTCTGAGAAAAAGGGTTAGGTAGAAAAAAGGTTACTGAGAACCTTGAGAAGAAGCAGCCACTGATGAGTTATGAGCACTAGGGCTATGCAAAAAAATTGCAACTCGCCCAAACCAATCCGAAAAAACTAACAAAAAATGCAACTCGAAAACTTGACCTTCATTTCAAACCACCCAATTATTATATTGGGCGGGGTTCAAATTTTTGGCAACCCTCCCAATGTAACCCAACTTGCCCAATTAAGGATTTGTCTACATTTTTAATTTTATATTTATTTAATTATTAAATAAACATATAGAAAACTTGTTGACTTCCTTTTTCTCTATCAACCTAATCTAAGAACTTGACAGAAAATAACACAGAGATTTTATGTGGTTCAGTCTGTAAAAGAGCCCTAGTCCACGAGTCTTTTGTATTAGTGAGTTTGAAGCTTGTTTGAGCAAGCTTCGATGGAGTCTCAGGCAACGTATATATTGCTCTGAGTTTACAATGCTTAACTAACCAAAGTTTTGAACCCTTTATAAGGAGATACTCAGGCCCTTTTTATAGAGGCTTGGCTCATTAATGCTCATCTGAAAACTGCTAATTAATTATATATGGATGTAGTGACAAAGACCATGGGCCCAGGCGGATAGCACGGGGCCCATTCACAGAAAGTTGCCCACCAACTTCATAGGGAACAGGTATCTGACCATGTCAGGATACGACGCATGTTCGCCCATGTCAGGCGGCATTGTGGGTAATGCCAATTTTCAAGGATACGGACTCGACACCACTAATTGAGACTCACCCAAATTTTTCAGATGATCTTGTGGGCCATAGCTGCGGCGACTGACACTTGGCAGGCACTCTAGGTTCGAGGACAAGAATCCTAGACCTTGGAGATTGGCGAATGAAGAGAGCAATGATCATTTAAATTTTCCTCGGGATGTGGCCTCACTTGGAGATATCCATACCTTAGAGATGGGTCACTGGATGGGGCCTTGCCTTGAGACATCCGCGCTTCAAGGAGAGACCTTGGAGCGTGAACTCACTTGGAGAGATCCATGTATGCTTAGAACACAGTATGAAACCTCATTAGTGCTCGAGGAGCTTAATTACACCTCTAAGGAATGACATGTGTCATCTGGTGAAAACACTAACAACAAAACTAATTTCAAATTAATTTTTTTTTATAAAAAAAAACCTATATTTTAAAGTAACAATTGTTTTAGTTACAAAAACAAACTAAAAATAGATAAAATAATAAAAAAAATTAGAGAAATTTTTTTTTTTTAAATTAAAAAGTTTCAGCGGTTTGCTCATTTTAACCCGCCCAAACCGATGGTCACGTTGAACTTCAATTTTTTTATTGGGTGGGCTGCGACTTGAAAAGTTCCAACCAGATTATAAGTTTGGGTTTGCCAAAAATCCACCCAACCAGCCTAAACCGACCAATGAACACCCCTAAAGTGCACCATATAAAAATTATGTCTCCTCAAAGGCTCCGCAAAAACAATCTTGACAAGCAGTTTGCTAAATTTTTAGAAGTCTTTCGGAAGCTTTACATAAATATTCCAGTTGTTGAGTGGATTGAGCATATGTCAACTTATGTTAAATTCTTGAAGGAAATTTTATCAAAGAAAGGGAAGTTAGAGGAATACGAAACAATTTCACTTATTGAGAAATGTAGTGCAATTTTGCAAAAGAAATTACCACCAAAGCTTAAAGTTCCCTGTAGTTTCAATATTCCATGCTCTATAGATGGCTTAGTGATGACAAAGGCTTTATGCGATTTAGGGGCTAGCGTGAATCTAATGCCTCTATCCATCTTCCGCAAAATTAAATTAGGAGAAGCTCTCCCTACTACTATGTCCCTACAAATGGCAGATCGTTCAGTTAAACATCCTTGTGGAGTGATTGAGGATGTATTGGTGAAAGTGGACAAATTCATCTTTCTTGCAGACTTTATTATTCTTGATATGGAGGAAGATGAAAATATTCCCATTATTC
This sequence comes from Humulus lupulus, assembly GCF_963169125.1. NCBI lineage: Eukaryota > Viridiplantae > Streptophyta > Magnoliopsida > Rosales > Cannabaceae > Humulus > Humulus lupulus. Next base: position 94,116,876 of record NC_084793.1, read on the forward strand.
TTGGGAGGCCATTTTTAGCTACCAAAAGGGCGTTAATTGATATACAAAAAGGGGAGTTGAAGGTGCGCGTGCAACAAGACGAGGTAGCATTTAATGTTTTTTTGCAACTAAAATTTCAACTTGTTGTAGAGTGTATGTGATAACAGGAGGTGGTAGTATGGTGGAAGTTATCAAGAGAAAGACCATTGCTCAAGTTCCTACTCGAACAGTTTGTCAACGTTTGAAAAAGTTCTTTAGTGGGAATATTCGATTGTTACATGAGTGGGGGAAAGTTCCACCAATTTGCAATATCAAGAAATAATCATCCACACATGACACTATGGATCTCAAGGACATGAGGGGTGGACTTGATCTAAGTGAATCTGAAGAGGAGTTCAGCATCCGGTTAATGACGTTAACGACAGCGCCCTTGGGAGGCGTCACAATCTTTTTATTATTTTGTTATTTTCATTTAAGTTTAGACAATTTTTATGTTTTTAGTTTTAACTTTTATGTTGTTTTTGACATTTTTAGAATTTCGGACTTTATTTTTTTATTTTTGAACCGTGAAAATCATGTAAATATTAACAAAAAAAACAAACAGGTACTAATTTAGAGCCACGACACCCAAACTTAGCGTTGCAACCCTGACAAGACAGAGAGAAAAGGGGGATTTTGAGTCGCGGCACCCCACTATTTCGGATGCAGCCCTTGTGAAGTCAAAGAGCCCCCTAAAATTTGGTACAACCCAAGGGTCGCGATGCCCCAGAATTGTGTCGCAGCGGGCCACCATCTCCTCCACCATACTAATGTGGTGCGTGTTTTTGGTAAGTCATTTTTTTATATTTTTTTATGTCACATTGGGGGCAATGTGTCATTTAAGTTTGGGGAAAAGTAGTAGTTTTTTTTAGTTCTTTCATTTTTAGTTGTTGTAGTGTGAATATTGTGTGAATCAAGTTATACATTTGAGTCAATGATACTTGTTGCCATGTTATATGAGTGATGATTTTTGAAACTTGTTGTGAATCTTTGTGCTTAGTTAGATTAATTTTTCGATTAGCTTTGATCTGAACACATAATGTCATTTAAGCCATGATTGATAAATTTCTTACAATTGAGTAGAATATGCATGTTAAAGTGGTTATGAGTTATGATATATGAGGAATATTTTAGAACTTGCATAGTTTATTGGTTGGGATGAAATTATGAATGATGCATGCTTAGGAACAATTTTAGGCAATTTTGTTGGAACTGTTGGGCCTTTCAAGCTAACATTTATTAATTAATCCATAGTTAACCAATTTCGAGCCTAAAAATGATTTTTATTATTGTTTGACACCAATGATAAGATTAGTTGAACCCTTTAACACTTTCATTCCCTTTGATTGTACCATAAGCATATGAAATCAATTGGGGGATTTTCTTGTACATGGATTTTTTTTAAAGGGTTGTCAATAATAGCATAGCAACAAGATTGAGAGAGAGAAAAAGAAATTACTAAAGATAAACTACACTCCAATTAAAAGTACGAAAAAATATGTTTAAGGGAGTGTAGTATCATAAAAAAAAATTAACAAAAGAATCATGTTTTGAATTTTCTCTGTCAAGACAAGAAAAAATTGGGAACTTTGGGATTGTCTTTTGGGGTTTGTAAGAGTGGATGGTTTGGTTATGTGCTTATGGTATAATTAAGCATAAATTACTATTTCATCCACCTAAGCCTAGGCTTTTCATTATATGTCGTAAAGTCATTTTTATTCTTGAGTATGTGTTGTTTATATTAGTGGATATCGGTGAATTATGCATGTATGTGAAATATGTTGTTTTGATTGAATGAATTGGTAAGATTTAACATGTATATGCTATTTTGATTGTGTGTTATTTATTGATTGTGGCTAATTTAGCATAGTAAAGATTGAAGTTGATTGTTGAATTGATTTGACTAAAATTCTGGATGTACCTTCAGTTAAAAAAAATTCTGAAACTTGTATTGCATGGTGTTTTTGTTAGGAAACTTTATACAGGATCTTTATTTATTTTCATGTAGATCTAATATTAAATAAATTAATATGAGATAACCTATAACATATTTCTAAAATTAAATTCAAAGAGAAAAAAGACAAAAATACTTGTAGTATACGCAGCGGAATGAAAGAGTCATTCCTTCAGTTTCTCTAACTCTTGTATCCTTTCTGTTGTAGAGTATTATCAAGAAACTGAACCGCTCTTCTAATTTCTTCACAGTCTTCCAATGTATCCTTAGAATCACCTAGACTAGTGTGGTCAATTCTCAACACATGAGATAGATACAGAGAGAAGAAGAGAAAATAACAAAGAGGCTTAGAAAAGGACTTGTGTTTAGAGAGAATCCAAAACTATCATAAAACCAGTGATTAAACTTATTTGTCGTCTCAGAAATCTGAACTGATGACTTCTCTCTAAGCACTCTTTTTATAGACTCAATTAGGCCATTTAATTTAATTAAAAAATCAATAAATAATAGCCAATTTGAAGCCCTAGGTCGAAATTATCATGGGCTTTAGGCCCATGAAATTTCCTATTTGATTATAAGCCCATTGCACTTAAAATCAAGGCTTGCATTATTTTCTATTGATTTAATTAATTAAATAATTATTTAAATCATTTATCAAATTAATTATTTATAATTTTAACCTTGATTTAAACTTATTTATTAATTTAGATGCCAATTTATCTTAATTAATAAATTTGCCATAATCTCTCTTTTCTACTCAAAAATACATAACTCTGTGAAACTATCCAAAATTGACCTAATCAACTTTGATAATTCTAATTGATAATTAAATCAATTAATTGAGACTATCTAGATGATTTTATCCAAGGTACAGTGGGGACCATGGGCCTATGAAATTAAGCTCCAATAAGTTATCACAAATCTAACAAATAAATTTGCTAACTTATTAATTCCTCGTGACTCCACTATAGACTCGGAATTGCACTCTTGAATTCATAGAATGCTCTATAACAAATATAGATACGCTATTAATTATCCATTGTTACAACAATAATTGTCACTCAATCCTCTATAGACGGTCTACAATGAGATAGGACTAAATACTATTTTACCCATCATTGTATTTTATCCTTAAAACACTTAGTTCCTTGTAAATGATATTTCAGTAAACTAATTTAATTACTGAAATGAGATCTCTATCATTTAACACCTTGAACCAAACTAAAAGGAAACCATCATTTTACTTCTTCATCAAAAGCAATAGATGTTCATGTATATGATTAACACTCCCACTCAATTATACTACCGAGTTCCCAAGATGTAAGTATGGGCTAGTCCGTAGGGTAAGCTGGTAACGAACAAGTCAAAGAACTCAAATAATAAAATCAGTTAGAATTCTAACCATTCAGAATTAAGATTGAATTGACTTATGGTCAACTATATGATATGACTAGAATAGAAAATAACGGTATGTTTACTTATCTTATCAACTATCAATATCGGTCCTGTCCGATGTAACAATACATCCAATCTTATCTACTTTGCTAATGTTCTGGAAAGAACATAACACTGTAATGTGTAAGTAGATCATATCGTAGATTGGCAAGTCAGTGTAAATTTTTTGCACTGACTAATCTTAGGACTAACTTATTTTGAACATATAATCATATTTATATTCCAATGTGATTACGTCACTATAAATAAGATTAGTTATATGCTCAGGATTTAATAGAAGTTTATATTAAACAAATAATCATGAAAATAAAACATGTGAGAAAAGTGATTGACCAAGTCAAAAAATGATTTCTATTATTTTATTGATAATAAATGAGATTACAAAGAATTTTGGTTTTAATTAGGGCATAAAATCCCAACAGTTTTTTTTTTTGTTGAGGCTTGTCAAGTGATAACTTGATTTAGTCATGTTATTAGTTTATTTTAGGGAGTGTTAATTGGTTTTTACTTGAAGTTGACTAAAATTTAAGTTTGGGGGAGTTTGTTATGATAGTTTTTACAGTGTTTTGGAGAGTAATTTTAAGGAATCTATATGCCTTTTTTGGTTGTGTTTGTGCAGTCTGACGCTTGTGTTTGCTAGTGTTTTCACGATCCTATTTAGAATAAAGAAATGGACTAAATTATGAAGATATCTTGGGATTTCGAGCATGAAATGCATAAATTAGAGAAAGTGAAGTTAAGAGATCTCTGCTAGATTTCTTTTAGCCTTTGACGAGGTCCTCAGGATTGAAAAGGAAAATTTTGAAAAAAATTGATTGAGTCGCGATGCTGTGTCTTAAGGGTCGCGGCTCTATGGAAGGCAGAGAAGGCAAAATTTTGGGTTTAACGAGGGCCACGACTTTTGAGCCGTGACACTATTGTTTGACCATTTTGAGCTGCGACGCACAATTCTGTGAGTGCAAAAAAAAGGCAGTTTTAGCAAGGGCAAAAGTGGTATTTCACATATAACACACACGACAACTATGCAAGCATCATTATGCCGAGTTTTGAAGGCTGGAACCCTTGAGACTCAAGAAAACGCTCGCGGGGGGCTAAGGATTGAAGATTCAATATTTTAGCATTGTTTTTCTTCTCTTCTTATCTTACTTTCGGCGATAGTGATATTTAGATCAAGTTTTATGGATTCTATTGTGTTCAGCATGAACTAATTTTCTTGTTAGTGTGTTGATGGATTCTTCTTGAAACCTTATGATTATCTAATGTAATTTTTGTGAATTTCTGTCAATATTGTAAATTATTTCATTTGTATTTAATGTTTGTGATTAATTGGCCTCCAATTGTATGATCTATATGGTCTTAATCTAAAATCTGAAAAGTTAAGGTTAAATATGCTTTAGTCAAATAATCATAGATTTGTATTGGAAGAGAGTAACCGTATGATTTGTATAGCTTAGGGATTACGTGTTTAGTGCTTGCAATTTGTTTAATTTACCACAGAGATGTAGGAAGTTTGCTTATTGTAGAGAGTTATGTGTCCTAATAAGAATATAATTTGTGATTTTAATCCAATATCACAATAGAGACAGAAATTCTAGAATTTGTGTTAGAGAAGCATAGGTGGATAGTTGATGAAATTGATAACCCTATATTTAATCCATTCAATTAGAATTTTATTGTTGAGTTCTTTTCTATTCTTGATACTTATTTCATGTTTTATGCAATTTAATCTTTGTTAAATCAATTAGAAATAAAGATTGATTCTTGGTAATTAGTAAACAGTCCTTGTGGGTTCGCCACTTTACTTAAATATACTTGTTCAATTGTGTGCACTTGTGTATTGAAATCTCACAAGAGACATTTAAAGCCCCAAAATCCCTAATGAGGTTTAATGTCTGGATTAGGGGGTCGGGAGGGCCATAATTGATTTATTATGCAATTAAATGATTATATGCATGATTATGTGAGTTATATTATTATATGATGATAAATGCATGCGTGTGGGTCCACTTTTCATTATAAGGGTATTTTGGTAATTTGGCCCGTTGAGGGCATATTTGTATATTTTCATGCATGTTGGTGAATTATGGATGAGGCCACATTATTATGTGGATATGTTCGAACTATTCGACATGAGACGATCTTAGAATATAAGTTAGCGGATTAGTCATAACGGGATTATTTACCGGGCTCGGGGTGAGTCTCAGGGTAATTTGATGATTAGTACATTAACATGAATTAAAGCATAATTGGATATGATTTAATTATTATTTGAGAATATTGGAAATAACGGGAATTGAAGGACGTTAATTATAAATAACGGGATAGACGGGAATGGATGATTTTTCCCTTGGGGGCTGTTAAGGAAATAAATTAGGCTTGGGGGCATTTTGGTCTTTTGACAAAGGGATATATATGAAATTGGATGGTTGTAGAAGAAAGTAGGCTGAAAGCAGAGACTCTTTTCTTCTCACTCACTCAATCATCTCTCTCTCTCTCTCTCTCTCTCTCTCTCTCTTTCTTAGGATTTCTTTGGTGGGAAAAGCTTGGATTTGAAAAGTTTAAGCTAGAAAATTTCTTGGAAGATTGCTAGGAAGCTCTTGAGCTCTTGAGGTAATGATTCTCTAAGCTTTGATCTTAAGTTTTTCCTCTGTTTTTGTAGTTTTTACCGAGTTTATAGTTTGATGCTAGTTTTGTGAATCAATGAGTTCTTGGGGAAGTTTGATTGGGTTTTGATGTCTAAGACATGTAGAACTAGTTTTTGAGTTCATTTGTGGGTTTGTTGAGATTTTGGGTCAGTTTTTGAGGTTTGAATCTTGGAGAACACGAAGACAAAAACTCAAAGTTTGGGAACTCTGGTTCTGGCGCTACAGCGCCCAATTTAGGGCACTACAGCGCTGGTTAGGGGATGGCAGCTCGGTCTGTAGCGCCATAGTGCCTAGAAGGCAGTGCTGAAGTGTTGCCCTATTTTTTCTAGGGCATGCTTTTGGGTACTTTTTAGGGTTTTGGCCCGAGGGCTCGGGGGATGATTCCACCACCCTGTTTGGTGGAATTGGAGGTCCCGAGAGCGCGAGATTGGTTCTGGGATTAGGTTTTGGAATTCAAACTTATTGAGACACCGTTTATGTTTGTGACTAGGTAACCACTAAGCACCTAAGGATGGGATTGTTCTCAAGGGTCGTTCTTAACCTATTTTACGCTCAAGTTTGAGGTTAGAGAACTGCACCCAATATGTGACATGCATGGTTATTGATGAGGCATGTTGAGTGCTCTATATGTGGACATTGATTGCATATTAAATGCTTAGCAGTCTTGCTTACTTGTGAGCGATACTGACTTAATAGTCAGAATTGGCAATGATATCAATATTGACTATGAAGCTGTGACTTATTAGTCAAGATCGACAGTGGTACTGAGCACTGGTCGTATGGAATTGACCTATGAGTCAAGAAGGTTTTAGCGTGTCTAACGCAAGGTGAAAAGATTAGATCTAATTGACATAAGCATTATCATCATAAGCACGAAATGCTTGACTGACCTTAAGTTTGATGAAAACAAAAGCACTTGTCTAGTCTAAAGGCTAGTTACTTAGAGCCAGAGCCAAAAGGCTCAGGTGAATGTAATATCGCATGGCCTAGGGTGCGGAGCCCAAGTTTGTAACTTATTAGTTACTTATCTGGTTCAAGTTCGTGACTTAATGGCTACGTATTTGATTGGGCTACAAGCCCCGGTATGATTGTCATAATCATCTATTGATATTGAATACATGCAGTAATGAGTTTTCTTGTTGAGCCTTGGCTCACGAGTGCTATGTGGTGCAGGTCAAGGGAAAGAAAATCTCACCCAGCCTTGAGTGGAGAGCTTAGGTGGTGATGTGTACATATGTGGCTGCTTGACCACCACAACCAAGGTGTTTCACAGAGGAACTAGGCGTTAACCCTATTTTTGCCGCTTAGGTCAGCAGGTTGTAATTTTTACACTGTAATAACCATTTTGGATTGTAAATAACTTGGAAACGTTTTTATGGGCCCATGTGTAGTTTTATGTTTTAAATAAAATATATCCATCCCTTTTGAATCGAGATTTTTCACCTTATCCTATTAATAACACCTAGGTGCATGTTCATAACCAAATGACTCGTTTAGCGAGTTAAGTACTGTTTAAAGTTCACAGTAACAGTCTAGGAGTAACTAGGGCATTACAAGACATGTCACCACATAAGTTGTGACATGTCGTCTCTCCACTACCTAGGGTGCCCAAAATCACCCTTAAACACCTCAAAATTACTCCAAACTTTATGAGATGTTGGGATGTTGGGATTAATGTCTTTTAAAGTGTATGTTTTGAACAATGTTTTATAAATAAATAATTGAAATAAATTGTTGCATATATTGTTTGTTTATTATTATTATTAGAATAATATTATATGAATATCAAAAAATTCTCAAATTCGTTATTGTGACTACAATCTTGTATTGGTACGAGAGGATCAAGATTGTAGGGAATGAATTTAAACAGTTTGTAGTAAAACAAAGTTATATGGAGTCTTTGGATTAAATATTGTAAGTATGGTTCACCTGTACTATGAATACATGTAATCTAGATCTGGACTACTGATATAGTAGGACATCTTAGTGACGGTACTTTGTTGTTATCCATGTTTCTCCCCAACATTCACGGATCCGCATTTTGAGTCCATGGGCCACCCTGAAGGGATCTGAGGCCCAGATCAGGCCCAATAGACAAGGACGGACTGAACTTTGGCAAACCAAGTATCGGTAAAGCCCAAATGGTGTCCCGGAATAGAAGCCAGGACCATGACGTCGGCATGTAATGAAGATATCATCTCCCCCAAGTCCAAAATTAGACCGGGATGCCGATGGATGAACTTGGGTCCTAGTAAACGAACCAGGACCCTGGTAAATGAAGAACGATGTTAGTAAACGGACCCAGACCAGGTGACCAGGTTGAGCGTGATAAGTTGTCCCCGATACTTACATCACCTCGAGAAATGTGGAGTTGTGTCCCCATAACTAACCTGCAGAAGAGGTTACATACAAAATGTACATCATCGGTTCAGAACTATACTGCCACTACTCTGACAGATCCTATCCCCCGGATCTCCCTCGAAGCCCATGCGACCCAAACTGAAGCAGCATGCTGTCATTAGTCTTGTAGTGTGGTTACGCTTAGGCTGGCCCAATGGGCCCTGCTTAATGCATTTTATATATTAAAATCCTTTGTATTAAGCCTCAATCAGAGAGAAAATAGTGCTTATACCCTTATTGGGCCCAGATTAGTTTGGCCCAAACCCAGTGCACTCAACTGCCTATAAATATGAACAGTTGTGCACTGGGAAAGGGATCTAATTTCTTCTCGGGTAAGCAATTACTCTGCTCAAATTTGTAGAGAAGACCATTGTCAAAATCTCTCTAAGCTCTAATAAGACTGACTCGTGGACTAAGGCTCATTAACGCCCCAACCAAATAAAAACCTTGTTTGCAAATCCTAAATCCTTTCTTCATAAGCTCACTTATCTTTCATAATTCTAGTTTCCGAAAAACTCGGTAAACATTTTGGTGCTTTCATTGAGAGCCGAGGAAAGCTTTTTGAAAAAAAAAATATATTGGATATCTATAACAATGGTGAACACAAGGCACACCACTTTTGACCCTGCTCACCAAGAACAAGGCAATGGAGAGCCACTGCCCAGTCAACCTCTTCCTCATAATCGACCTGAGGATACACCTAATCAAATGCCCTAGCCTGACGAATCACAGAACTATGAGGATGGGGCGGATTATGAGGAAGATTTCTACGAGGAAGAGGGAAATTAGGGGGAATACCATGATCATGAAGCTGCGGATCCGGCGATCCCTGAAGAAGTAGACCCACCCCAGGAGGACCCGAAGGTGACAAAACTAAGGAAACAAGTCCAGGACCAAGAGGCCAGGATAGCTTAACAGAAAGAAGCCACTCGCCAGACCCAAGAATCCTTCCTGGCCTTGCAAGCTTTCATTGCCACCCAAGGGTTGGCGGCCAACCCTCCAGTTGTTCCACCTCCAGGAACACGACCATCTGCCTCGCATGTTAGGGCCATCATGCCCGAAAATGCAAGGCCGATCCCGCCTCCAGGACAAGATCCTGAACACAGCCCACCTAACCCGGCTCAAGAAAAAGGGAAGGTCAAGGTGACCGACCCCGAGGGAAAAGCAAACCCTCAGAGGAAAACTTCTCCCGTCCAGAAAACAGGTGCCAACCCAGGGCCGCTCGATAGGAGAGAGAAGGTGTGTCCCGTCCCAGGACAGGATCACCTGATCAATCCACAAAGGATGCACTTGCAGGGTACTAGGCCCTGGGCTGTCCCTAGAAAGACTGGACGGGAACAGCTTTTCCACCCCAGTGCCTCTGTGAAATAAAATCACTGAGGACGCCAGCATGCTGACGAGCCAGACACCCTTAGCTCAGGGGACGACACGTCCCGGGTAGACCTACGCAACGGGCTGAATGCTCGAAAGGAGCAGGCCCTCAAGGAAAAAATCTTCCCCCAAGGGGGTGATCTGAGAAACAATCTCAACAGTAGGAGGAACGAGAGGGTTCCCCTAGATGATGGTACGACCAGACAGTTCATGGAACAACTGGCCGCCTTAAAAAAGGTCACGGATCGCCTGGTCCGTAAACAGGAGGGAGGAGGTTCCAATTCCAAAGAAAAGGAAAAGGAACCTTGCGCCAAACACATCCCAGATGTAGTGCTCCCCAAGGGTTTCAAGATGCCGAACCTGTCCGCCTATAATGGGAACAGAGATCCCAGAGATCACCTATCGCGCTACAATTGGTTAATGATCGTAGCCCACGTCTGCGACAGTGGTAAGTGCCTCTGCTTTTCAATTACTTTAGATGGACCTGCGGAGGAATGGTGGAAGAGGTTTAAGTCGGGATCCATCCAGTCCTAGTCCGAACTACAGTAGGCATTCCGCAAATAGTTTGTGGCCTCCATGAGGCTGGATATGCAAATTAGCACCCCCGCAAACATCAAACAGCTCCCCACGGAGACTCTGAGGGCCTATATCCAGTGCTTCACGGAGGAAGCCTCCAAAACAAAGGTGGACGATGGGCAGTGCTTGGTGGCCCAGCAGTCCGGGATCCACGCTGGGTCCCCCCTCTGAGATGACATGCAGCGCACTAAGCCACCCTTGAAGAATTCATAAGGAGGGCACAAGGCTTTATCAACTGGGAGGAAGCCCGAATCCAGGCATTCAGATGGCAAACAGCTCCCCAGCCAAGTGCCCAGACCTTTCCGGGGTACGGAATGCAATATTTGGCCCCTCAGTATCTAACACCCTCGATAGTGCCAGGATCGACGAGTGCTCCCAGAATGACTTTTGCAACCCCAATAGTCAACGGCCCTATGTCCTCCAGGTATGTCCCGACCCTGTCCACCCCATTGTCGGGGTACAGGATGGCACCAGTCGGACACAACGCTGCTCCCGGAGAGGCCCAGCCGTCCCAAACGGGGGGGGGGGGGGGACTGAGGCAAGCGTAAACCCCTCTCGAGGAAAGAGATCGGGGAAAGGAAAAAACCAGTTCGAGCCCTCTAAGAAGGGAAAGAGGGGTTACGAGCCCCAGTATTCAGAGTACACCAATTTAGTGGATACCATGGAAAACATATACCTGGCCACGGAGAGGACGGATCACTACCGAAAACCCGCCCCCATGTTCAAAGGGGGAAAGAACTCGAGGGACACCAGCAAGAGGTGTGCATACCATAAGGAGGTGGGCCACATGACTAAAGAGTGTCGTCAGCTGAAGGACGAAATTGAGAATTTGATCAAACTAGGACATCTCCACCAATGGGTTAGGATGCCCGTGGGTGTTTCGAGAGTGCCAACCGTTCCTAGAAAATCCACAATCCGGGGTTCCTACCAGCCTCCCCAGGGAGGATACGCGACAGGCCTAGGGGCACAGATCCCTCAAGGGGTCCCAACTGTGAAGGCACCCAGACCCGGGATGCCCTATCCTTCCGAAACTGCGCCCCCGCTAGTAGATGGTCATGTAGCCACCATCTCAGGCGGACCACATCTAGGGGGACCACATCTGGGGGGACCATCTCGGAATGATCAAAAGCGCTACCTCAGCAAGCTTGACCATGACCAAGAGGCATGCGCCTTGGTCCAAGCACCGACCCAACGCCCGAAGTTGATGAACCTCCCCATCACCTTCATGGAAGACGATGCCTGAAACGTCCACTTCCCACATCATGATCCTCTGGTCATTGATGCCCAACTAGCTAATAAGATGGTGTCCCAGATATTGGTGGATGACGGAAGCACCGTCAACATTTTATTCAAGCCAACCTTTGTCGCGATTGGCTTGACTGAGGCAGATCTGGCCTCATGCCCAACCCAGATCTACGGGTTCAATGGAGATTCGATACTCCCAATGGGAAAGATCCCAATACTCGTAACGCTGGGGAACGAGATCCAAGGCTCGTTCAAATTTTGTACATTCAGTGGTGGACTGCCCCACTGCATACAACATCATCTTCGATCGGCCCGCACTAGTCGATTTCAGTGCTATCACTTCCATCCGCCACCTCTTCATTAAGTTTCCCTGCGACAACGGAGGGGTAGGAACAATCCGGGGAGACCAGAAGAGCGCTCGGAAGTGTTACCACGTATCTGCCCCACCTATTTATATGGTCCACGAAGAACCTCTTGAGGAGGAAAACATCAATCCGGTCCCGCCTCCTCCTCCGGCGAGATAGAGGGTCCAGGAAGAAGACAAACTGGATCCGCTGATAGCGGCAGACCGCGCGCTGGGGCCCATGGAAGAAATTGAAGAGATGTGCATCAGCGACACCGACCCAATCAAGGTAATCCAAGTCTGGAAGAACCTGAATGCAGAGGTCTGGGCTGCAATCGTCACCCGGGTGAAAGAGAACCAGGATGTCCTGGCCTAGTCTCATTCGGACATGACCGGGATCGACCGCAATATCATTTTCCATGCCTTGAAAATCGACAAGGGCGCGACTCTGGTCCGACAAAAATGGAGACCTCTGGGGGCGGAGAAGGCAAAGGCCCTCAAACTAGAAGTTGAAAAGTTATACTCGATCAACTTCATTCGACAAGCTTTATATCCCGTATCGCTAGCCAATCTAGTGCTAGTGCCTAAGCCAAATGGGACTTCGAGAACTTGCATCGATTTCACAGACCTCAACAAAGCTTGCCCCAAAGATTTTTTCCCCCTACCCTGGATCGACCAGATGGTAGACGCGACATTCGGCTACAAAATCTTGAGCTTCATGGATGCCTACTCAGGCTACAACCAGATCTCGATGCATGTAGCGGTCCAAGAACTTACCAGCTTCCAGACTGACAATGGGGTGTACTGCTACATCGTCATGCCTTTCAGACTTAAAAAATGTAGGAGGCACTTATCCGCGGCTCATCAACAGAATATTCCAAGCCCAACTGGGAAGGAACATGGAGGTCTATATCAACGACATGCAGGTCAAGTCCAAGACCTCCGGAGAACACGCTGATGATATGGTCAAAGCCTTCGCAATCATTCGAAAATATGGGATGAAGTTGAAACCCAGAAAGTGCACCTTTTGTGTGGCATCCGGGAAGCTACTGCGGGATAAAGGCCAACCCGGATAAAATCAGAACGTTGATTGATATGCCCTCGCCATGGAAGCACAAAGATGTTCAGAGCCTAACAGGGCGAATAGTCTCCTTGAGCCATTTTTTCTCCAAGGCCACGGACAAGTGCATCCCGTTCTTCAACGTCCTTCGAGGAAGCCAAAGGTTCGAATGGTCGACTGAATGCGAAGAGGCTTTCCAAAGATTAAAAGAGCATCTGGCCCAAGCGCCAATATTAGCAAAACCGGTGGATGGAGAGTCATTGTACCTCTATTTGGCCATGACCGAACATGCCATCAGTGTCGCACTAGCACGGGAATAAGGGAAGGCCCAACTCAATGTCTATTATGTAAGCAAAAGGTTATTAGGTGCAGAGTCACGATAACCACTTATCAAAAAATTGATGTTTTGCCTACTAATCGCATCTCGGAAGCTTAGGCCTTACTTTCAAGCCCATACCATAAGAGTACTGACCAACCATCCCTTACGACAAGTATTGTGAAAACTCAAATCATCGTGAAGGCTCTTGAAGTGGGCCATGGAATTGAGTCAGTTCAACATTTCATATGTCCCCAGAATATCAATCAAGGGGCAGGCCTTGGAAACTTCATCGTGGAATGCACCAGGATCACTAAAGAGAACGATCCCATCAATCCCACGATACCCTTGTGGAAGGTTTTTGTAGATGGTGCCTCGAACGAAAATGGAGCAGGAGCCAGGATCATCCTAGTGTCACCACAAGGACTTCAATTACAAAATTCCATACGATTCCAGTTTAAGGCTTCGAACAACGAGGCCGAGCACGAGGCCATGTTGGCCGGATTGCGCTTAGCCCTGGAAGTAGGGGCCGCAAGCCTGGAGGTCTATGGCGACTATTAATTGGTTGTCAGAAAAATCTTGGGAGAATACCAAAAAAATAGGGAAAACATGGCAGCTTGTGTAACACGAACGCGAGAGATACTTCAATCTTTCAAGAAACACTCCATCCACCAGATCCCCTGGGAACAAAACGTGTTCGCAGACACGTTGGCAAAACTGGCCACGGATGCGGAGGCAGACGACTTCGAGCTGGTCCCAATCAACCATCTCCCCGTACCAAGTATTCAAGCCCCCACGATCAACGCTATAGACTACTCCATGTCCTGTATGGGACCCATCATCCAATACCTAACAATCGGAGGGTTGCCCACGGATAGGGCAGCGGCCAGGAAGCTTTGGTACCAGACCCCCAGATACGTCATGATTGAATGAAAACTCTACCGCAAAGGGCTATCCATGCCATACCTCCGATGCATATCCGGGACCAAAATGAGTGCGATCATGCACGAGGTACACGAAGGTTTCTGCGAAGATCATACAGCTGGACTCAGCTTGTCCAAGAAAATCCTGTGGCATGGATATGTCTAGCCAAGGATAAAGAAACACTATGTTGATTACGTTCGCAAGTGCGAACAATGCCAAAGGTATGAGAAGATCCCGCGAGCCCCTCCAGCGGAAATAACTCTAATGAAGAGTCCCTGGCCCTTCGCAGAGTGGGGCATCGACCTAGTAGGGTCACTCCCGACAAAAAAGGGTGGTGTGAAATATGCCATCGTGGCCATCGACTATTACACCAAGTGGGTCGAGGCGGAACCCATGAACACCATCACCTCAAAAAAGGCCGTGGACTTCGTCATCAACAACATTGTGTGTCAGTACAGCTTCCCCTACAAGATCATGTCTGACAACGGGAAGCAATTTGACAACGTCCACTTCACCGACTTCTCTGAAAGGAAAGGCATCACCAAAAGCTTGTCCGCGGTCGCCAGACCTCAAGAAAATGGGCAAACAGAGGTCGTGAACAAGATCTTGAAGGGAACATTGAAGATAAAGCTTCAAGCCTGCAAAAGCAAGTGACCAGAGGAGCTGCCCCGCGTACTATGGGCATACCGAACCACCGAAAGGACGTCTACTGGACATACTCCTTGCTCCATGGTATACAGATGCGAAGCAGTCATCCCAAAGGAAACAGCTGTCCCGTCCCACAGGACAGACGCGTATGATCCCGCTCAGAACCGCGCCTTACTCCAGGAATCTTTAGACCTTATTGTAGAGATCCGGGAAGAATCCCAGGTTCAGTTGAAGATGTACCAAGGCAAGATTTCTCGACATTTTAACTCAAAAGTTAAGAGCCGAAGGTTTGAAATCGGCGATCTAGTCCTGAGAAGAGTCTTCCCTGCAACCCAAGATCCGGGAGTGGGAGTTCTGGGCCCGAACTGGGAAGGACCATATGAAATCCAACATGAAGTGTGCCCAGGAATGTATCGCTTAAGGCGACTTGACGGAATCGAAGTACCAAGGGCCTGTAACGCAGAACATCTCCGTAAGTACTATCAATAGTCAGGAGGGCATGTTCCAGTTTTTAATTTTCCTTGTAAACAATGTACGCCCCAGGGCAGTGTCTTGATTAATAAAAATGATGTGTACAAAACATCATAAAGAAATATTGTAAAACAATGGAAGTTCACATCCGTCTTCATAAACAAGTGACCCAAGACTAGCCTTCGCTCACTTGGGGGGGAGGGGGTATATACATTCGTATGAACAAGTCCGGGAAAAAAAACAAACAGGATGCAAAACGCAAAATGTAGTCCTAGTTCGAACTGTACAAACGGGTGGCAGTAGAAACCCAACTCCTAACGAAAGGATGCAAGGCTAACGCCTAGTCCCAACTTGAATTGACATGGTCCAGGGGGTACAAACCCGAAAGGATGCAAGGCTAACGCCTAGCCCCAACCCGGACTGACATGGTCCGGGGGGTAAAAATACGAAAGGACGCAAGGCTGATGTTGGGGATTTATGCCCTAATTAAAACCCAAATTCTTTGTAATCTCATTTTATTATCAATAAAAGAATAGAAATTATTTTTTGACTTGGTCAATCACTTTGCTCACATGTTTTATTTTCATGATTATTTGTTTAATATAAACTTCAATTAAATCTCGAGCATATAGCTAATTGTATTTATAGTGACGTAATCACAATGGAATATAAATATGATTATATTTTCAAAATAAGTTAGTCCTAAGATTAGTCACTGCACAGGATTTACATCTACTTACACATTATAGTGTTATGTTCTTTCCAAAAATTAGAAAAGTAGATAAGACCAGATGTATTTGTTACATCGGACAGGATCGATATTGACAGTTGATAAGATAAGTAAACATACCGTTATTATCTATTCTAGTCCTATCATATAGTTGACCATAGGTCAATTCAATCTCAATTCTGAGTGGTTAGTATTTTAACTGATTGTATTATTTGAGTTCTTTGACTTGTTCGTTACCAGCTTACCCTGCGGACTGGCCCATACTTAAATCTTGGGAACTCGGTAGTATAATTGAGTGGGAGTGTTAATCATAGATATGAACATCTATAGCTTCTGATGAAGAAGTGAAATGATGCTTTCCTTTTAGTTTGGTTCAAGGTTTTAAATGATAGAGATCCCATTTCAGTAATTAAATTAGTTTACTGAAATATCATTTACAAGGAACTAAGTGTTTTAAGGATAAAATACAATGAGGGGTAAAATGGTATTTTAGTCCTATCTCATTGTAGACCGTCTATAGAGAATTGAGTGAAAATTATGGTTGTAACAATGGATAATTAATAGCATATCTATATTTTTTATAGAGCATTCTATGAATTCAAGAGTGCAATTCCGAGTCTATAGTGGAGTCACGAGGAATTAATAAGATAGTAAATTTATTTTTTAGATTTGTGATAACTTATTGGAGCTTGATTTCATAGGCCCATGGTCCCCATTGTACCTTTGATAAAATCATCTAGATAGTCTCAATTAATTGATTTAATTATCAATTAGAATTATCAAAGTTGACTAGGTCAATTTAGGATAGTTTCATAGAGTTATGTAATTTTGAGAAGAAAAGAGAAATTATGGAAGATTTATTAATTAAGATAAATTGGTATCTAAATTAATAAATAAGTTTAAATCAAGGTTCAAATTATAAATAATTAATTTGATAAAGGATTTAAATAATTATTTATTTAATTAAATCAATAGAAAATAATACAGACCTTGATTTTATGTCCAATGGGCTTATAATAAAATGGGAAATTTCATGAGCCTAAAGCCCATGATAATTTCAACCTAGGGCTGTTAATTGGATATTATTTTATTGATTTTTAATTAAATTAAATGGCCTAATTGAGTCTATAAAAGGAGTGCATAAGAGAAGTCAAAACACAAGTTTGACAAGTCACAAGTCAGATTTTCTAATAGGTTTTAGATTCTCTCTAAACACAAGTCCTTTTCTAAGCCTCATGTGTATCTATCTCTTCTTCTCTCTGTATCAATCTCATGTGTTGAGAATTGCCCACACTAATCTATTTGCTTCTAAGGATACATTGGAAGACTGTGAAGAAATTAGAACGGTTCAGTTTCTTGATAATACTCTGCGACAAAAAGGATACAAGAGTTCGAGAAACTGAAGGAAGGACTCTTTCATTCCACTGCGTATACTGTAAGTATTCTTGTCTTTGTTTCTCTTTGAATTCAATTTTAGAAACATGTTCTAGGTTATCTCATATTAATTTTTTTAGTATTAGATCTACATGAAAATAAATAAAGATCTTGTATAAGTTTCCACAAACAGCTGACGCCTAGTCCCAACCCGGACTGACATGGTCCAGGTGGTACAAACCAGAAACGTCCAGCCCGGACATACGTGGTCCGGGGGGTACGAACCAGATAAGACGCAAGGCTCAAGCCTAGTCTCTACTTGGACATTCGTAGTCCAAGAGTATAAAGAATGTGAAAATCGGTCGACCAAGCATGGTCCCGGATAACCAGATACCGGTCCATGTATGAGTTATCTAAAGTCAGTCTTACAAAGGGCCCAGCGCGTGGGAACCTCTCCCGTAAGTCCAAAATAAGCTGATCAACTGATCCTTGATGTCCTAGGTTGTTGGAACCTGAACACCAAAATCAGGATAAACAATCTTGGTAACAATTGTTAACTCTCTAATGGCCCAGGCCATTGGAACCTGAACAGTAGGATTAAAGCGAGTTAAAAAATTAAATTCTAAAGAGATCTACGATGGTCCAAGCCGTTGGAGCCCGTATTATGAAATTGGGACGAACACGTTCCATAAGCGTAACAATCATTTTCTAATTTCCCAAATGGTCCCGGCTGTTGGAACCAGGACCGAATAATTGACTCTTTCATGCGAGGTGGTAAAACACTAGGCGAGATTCTAACGAATTGAACGGGAAAAGCTAGTGCAAAAGGAAAATTAGATACACATAAAAATTGTCTTGGACGCACCCACGTCCATAAGAGTGTTACAAAAAAAGAAGAGAAAGAACAACCTAACGTAAAAGACCCGGGCTTAGGCTTCTCCCTGTCTTGATACCTCAATGTTGGCCCCGTTTGCCTCCTCCTCGTCCGAGGGTTCCACGCCAGCTTTCATCTTGGCCTCAAACTCAGCTCTCTTCGTGGTGGGATCGAGGTAGAGCAAGAGGTTCATGTTCTTGTCCTAGAGCCAGGCCATGTAGATGGCCTCATCGATGGTGGCCTCCAGTAAGGCGCCCGCCTGCTCTTTCCCTTGATGGGTCTCCCCATGCATTTTCACCTCCAGCTGAAGCAGATCATCCAATGTCTGGAGTCGAGTCTCAAGGGCGGTGATCTTCTCCCAGTCCTGGCAAGACTGGGCTTCGACTGCCTTCAGGAGAGCCTTAGACGCTGCCTCAGACCCCCGAACACAAAGAAGCTCCACCTCCAAACTAGCCACCAGTTTTTTATACTCGTCTTCTCTCCAGGACGAAGTTTCTTCAAGCTGGAATCAGGTCCGAGAAGCTTCTTCGCAGTCTGCTTTGGCTTGGGCCACCTCATTGACTAGGGCTTCTTTAGCGGCTTCCCACTGGTTCACAGCTGCCTCAAGCTCTAGCTGACCCATCTCCAATTTCATCTCCATCTCAGCCACCAAGTCGACATTTCGATGGGCTAGTAAAGCATCCTGGAATAATCAAAGTTAAAAAAAATATACGGATTAAAAATGTGAAAAGCAAAAGGAGATGGATAACTGACAGCGGTGGCCTGGTGACAGATAGCCTGGGAAATGAACAGTGCTTCCTAGTTAGCCAGGGTGGCATACCGTTTTAGCTGGAGGATGGACACAGTAGTCCCAACCTGCTCCAACAAGTCTGCTGCAAATGGGGCTGTGTCCTGCCCCAATTTGGGACGAAACCCAGTCTCAGCAACGAACTAATCCACGATCGACTGAGAAGCATTGAAGGCAGCTGGACGCTCGGAGAACTCAACCTTACGACGGATCTTCAAGGCCCGATAAACTTCCTCCCTCTTTCCCCGAATCTTCAAGGTCTGATAAACTTCCTCCCTCTTCCTCCCGTAGGATCATCTACCCCTCTTCAGGAAGGGCCGAAATGATGGGGAGCATGGGTGCCTCCGGAAGTTCTCGGGTGGCGAGCTGACTCTCCCCGATAAAATTCTCAGCCAAAGAAAGATCTTTAGTCTTGGCCCTCTTCGCCCCGTTCGCGGACTCACCCACAGCCCTCTTCTCGGACCCCCGACTCACTGGAGGTTCCTACTCCAGGTCGATTACCGGAGGTTGAGCAGGTTAGGGTGGGACAGTTTCGGCATGAACCGTCATAGTAGGGACTGTGGCTAAGGCCTCCCTGACTTTATTCGGCTCCAACAACGAACCCCCAAGAATTGCGTCCAACACCTTGTGCTTGGGCACGCCTTTGGCAGCCTTCTTGGCCGAGGCCTTGGCCTTGGTAGCCCGGGACTCAAGGGCCTGCTTAATCTTGGCCACAGGGTTAGACATATCGGATTCTTCTAAAATAGATAAACATAAAGAAAGTCAGCAAAGTAAACGAGTCAGGATAAGAAGTGACAAAGTAAAAAATAGGTTAAAGTCCTCCGGGACGAACCCATATCTAGAACTCGGGCTCGACTCAATTCTCCTAAAGCGAAGGAATGAATTCGGTTTCCCATGTCATCCAGGTCCAGAAAGTTTCCATATTGAAGGAACCCGGATGAGTACATTAGAGTCTCTGAGTCTACAATGATAAGGGATGAAGGTCTCATTTCTCTATTGGCCCCGAATAGGGGGCCTTGACAAACTAGTCTATCCCTAACCAAGTCCCCAAAATGGTGAGTATGGATGCTAAAAATTCTAAACCGGTAAAAGACCCACATCTCATGTCTAAGGTCCCTGGGAGGTCCAAAGCAACCATGTCTAAAGCCCCTTTGATCCCTCGAAGCAGTGCTCAAACACTATGAGGGTGGAGATATGAAATGAAGCATATACTAATAATGCATAAGCCTCACTCAATACCAGCTGCCTAGAGCGAGCTCACTCTGGGTGCGCCTCGCGCGGATCAACCTTGCTCCAAATTACCACTTCGCCTCAGACACCTTCAAGCGTCTTGCGCGCCCCTGGCGTCTCACGAGCCTCGTCGCCTCGCACGCCCACATAGGTCTCCCGCGCCACAGGCACCTCGCGAGCCTCGTTGCCTCGCACGCCCACACGGGTCTCGTGCGCCCCTGATACCTCACAAATGCCACACGTGCTCAGGTGCCTCATGCCTCACGGATGCCTACGGCGCCTCGAAAGTGCATGTAGCGCCTCGTGCCCATGTTGCCTCGCAGGTGCATATGGCACCTCACACCTCACGAGTGCATACTGCACCAGGACCTTCCTACATCCTTGAGAAATATTGAACCTTGCCTATGAGTATCCATGAAAGAGGCCATGGTCTTTCCTCCCCACGTCCGCACGAGATCTCACTAGCCTCATTGCATGCACCACCCACCTCATTGAAAAGACCTTACATCACTTGCTGAGGTTGGGGCCACCAACGATGTACACCCTTTCTAGTTAGCCAATTGGGACCTCTTACTAGGTACAAAGTCTAGAACTCAATGAATATGTGAAAGGGGAGGACTAACTCACAGATAGAGGAAATACCCCGCGATGATTTGGTATCAGGTTATAATATAGAAGGCCAACCAAGTATGTCGTTCAAGGTAGCCCACAAGAGACAAGAAGTATGAACAAGGTACTTCTAGATAGGTACGTACATGCCTGCAAGGATCAAGGCACAGACCTAACACATGTACCCGACAAGTAGTGGTTGTAGGAGGAGTACGAGGAGTGGTAGCGCCACCTCCACGCCTCTGACATGCGCCAGAGCCGACCACCACTCTCCCAACACCACTATGCCTAATACCACTCTCCTAATAATGTACTTGTGTACAATCTGGTCCCTTGGACCACAATGTATCAGGGGCCATTAGAGCCTACTATAAAGGGAACCCCTCTTCAACATTAAGGGGGGTTGGAAAAAATATTGTAGCTTGATACAACAGAGAAATACAAGTTCTTTTCTCCATTTTTCTTCTGCAACTATTTTCTAAGTTTCTAATTAGATTTTTGAAGTTTTTCATTCATAAGCACTATACTTCAATTTTTCTAACTTAACATCATTGACAAGTTCTCACCGTGAACAGTTTGGCGCCGTCTCTGGGAAGAATAAGTGTCAAGCCACTGTTCTTCCATTGATTTCGGCAGAAAAAAAATGTTGAGACGTTCTAAACGACTGAGAGAGCCACGAGAGGTGGAAGTCCACCTTGATGGAGACCATCTGAAGGCCTCCATGAAGAATCCTCCTCCACCCAAAAATTTGGAGGCCCTAAAGGAGCCCGAGGTCCACAAAGACGAAAAGGAGGCCTCGTCCCCAGTCGTCCCACCTGAGAAAAAACGTCCAAGGTCAACAACTGCCCCTGTATGAGATGCCAATGTGTTCCTGCCTCCAAGGCCGCCACAGATGCCGAACTCCAGTCGGCAAGATCCATGCCCATCGACGCACAGACCTGACAAGCATCCCCGGGTCCATTCTGTGAGCTCGAGTTCTAAATCTCAATTTTATGAATAGGAGATACATGAACTGCATCGCAAGAACCAAAGGCTAGAAACCACCTTGGAAAACATGCAAGAGGTGTTAAATGGCCTATTACAAGGAAACTCAAGAATACCTCTGCCTAGGCGAAAAGATGAAGGACAAGAGGGGGTGGAAACCACAGTGCCAATGGACGATGGGAAAACTCGGCTCTCCACCAATAATACCCCCCAAACGAAGCAGCACGAACGTCTCAGACCGCCTGAGCAACCCCAGAGGCAAAAGCAAAGGAACAACGTTGACCCACGTAGCGAAGTCGAGGTCACATCGAAGAGAACGCCCCCAGACTTGCAAGAATAACTCAATAAGAAAAGGGCGGATAAAAGGACCACACCTCCTATGGCACCCCATGAGGAAAAAGGAGAAGGAAAGGCTAACCTATCCACATTGAGAGACTCCTTGAATAAAAGGAGGCAAGACCTAGACACGAAAATGAGGAGCTGCCGGAGAAAGATCATCACCGCATCTGAAGGACAAGCCATTGAAGACGAGTTTGACCATGAATCACCCTTCATTAAGGAAATCCAAACAATCCAGCTCCCAGCCAACTTCAAGGAGCCTCATATGACCCCGTATGAAGGGAACACAGATCCCAAGTACCATCTGGACGTGTTTAACGATCTGATGAAGTTAAGGGGGATTAGTAGCGGAGCCAGGTGCCATTGTTTTGCTGCTACATTAAAAGGACCTGCGTACAAATGGTTCAAAAGACTTCGACCAGGGTCCATCAGGTCTTGGCAACAATTTTCTATTGAATTTTTCCAGGAACATCACGCCGTATGTGATTACACAATGTCGGGCACCAGCCTTGCTAACGTGAAACAAGGAGAAAATGAGAGTCTGAAGAGCTACATCCACAGGTTCAATATGGAGGCAGCAAAGGTAGGGAGCTTGACTCGTAGAGAGCTAAAAATGGCCATCACGGTCGGAGTGCGTCCGGGGAGTAAGTTATGGGATAACATGCTCAAGAGAGAGGTCACAGATTTGGACGATTTCTACTAGCGGGCACAGAAATACATTCGCGTAAAGGATGCTTATGAAAGCCTTAAGGCCGGAAAAGACCATTCCCCGCCAAAATCCTCAGTCTAGGAGAGCCAAAGCGATGCAAAGAAGAAGAGGGTCTATGAAGGAACAAGAGAGGATCAGCCTCAAAAGCTCCAGCGCACGGATGAGCGTAGGCAAGGCCCCTACACCTTTTATACTGACCTCACCCATGCTAGGGAACATATTTTCGTCAAGAATGAAAACCAGGTCCCTTTCAGAAGGCCCCCGCCAATGAAAAAAGACTGGTCAAAAAGAGACCCCAACAAATATTGCTAGTATCACAAAGATATCGGCCACACCACCGTAGAATGCAACCATTTGAAAATAGAAATCAAAGAGCTTATACGCAGGGGACATTTGGGCAGATATGTCCGCAAAAAGAACCAAAGGCCGAAAGAAGGGGTATCTTCACCACGGGCGCGAGGGGTGGCCCTGGAGGTACAAGGAGAAGTCACGACCATTTTCAAAGGGCCAGGATTCGAAGGCGAATCAAGGAAGGGGTGAGACAAATATGCCAAGGAGGCCAGACGAAGTCCACAACCATGCGTCTTAAGTTTAGAGCAACACCCCTCGAATAGTTTCAAGGGTGAAAATGATTCGATAACCTTCACCAAAGAAGATGCACGGGTTGTACATTTCCCTCATAATGACCCCTTGGTGCTGACTGTCCAACTTGCGAACATAAGGGTACATCGGGTCTTAGTGGATAATGGAAGCTCTGTGGACATCCTATATCATCCAACTTTAGAGAAAATGGGACTGAACATCCGGCACCTAAAGCCCTGCAATACCTCCCTATAAGGGTTTACAGGAGATTCAATACAACCCTAGGGGCAATTGAGTTAGCCCTCACCATGGGAGAATAACCCAGACAAACCACCATAAAGGAAAACTTTGTCATGGTGGATTGCGCCTCAGCCTTCAATGTGGTATTAGGGAGAACCTCCCTAAGAGAATTGAAGGCGATAACTTTAATATACCACTTAGTCATGAAATTCCCAACTACTGGGGGAAAATCAAGCATGAAAGGAGAGCAGAAGGAAACGAGGGAATGCTATAACACATCCCTCCGCACGGCCACAAAGCCATCGGTGCCTATGGCAATGGTTGTGCATGAAAGCACAAATCAGCACGAGTTGGACCCGTGAATCACGGAAGAACGTAGAGCCAAGCTGGTAGAGGAGTTGGAAGAAGTCACGGTCATGAATGAGCCATTGAGAAAGTTGAAGGTAGGAAGAAACCTTACGGGTATCATGAAGGAGAAGCTAGTAGAATTTCTGAAAGCCAACCTCGATGTATTTGCCTGAAGTCACGAGGACATGGTAGGAATAGACCCATCAGTCATGTGCCATCACTAAAACATCGACCCAAAAGCAAGGCCTGTGAGGCAGAAAATGAGGGCGCTAGACCCAGAAAGATACGCGACCCTAAAAGAAGAGGTTGACAAGTTGAAGGCAAATGGTTTAATCCCAGAGGCATTCTACCCAATATGGGTATCAAACCTAGTGTTAGTCCCAAAGCCCAACGGAAAGTGGAGGACTTGTGTGGACTTCACTAACCTTAATAAAGCCTGCCCAAAGGACAGCTTCCCGCTTCCCAGGATAGACCAGTTAGTAGACACCACGGCGGGGCACTAGCTACTTAGCTTCATGGATGCATATTCCGGGTACAACCAAATACCCATGAACCCAGCCGATAAAGAGCACACTTCGTTCATAACAGACAAGGGGCTTTATTGCTACAAAGTGATGCCTTTTGGTTTAAAGAACGTAGGTGCTACTTATCAAAGGCTGGTGAACAGAATGTTTGCAACCCAAATAGGAAGGAATATGGAAGTGTACGTGGACGATATGCTGGTAAAGACAAAGAAGGTAGAAGAGCTCACAAACGATCTTAGTGAGACGTTCGACACCCTCCGAAAGTTCAAAATGAAGCTAAACCTGCTCAAGTGCACCTTCGGAGTTTCATCAGGGAAGTTCCTTGGATTTATGGTGAATTCCCGAGGTATCGAGGCCAACCCTAACAAAATCAAGGCATTGCTGGAAATGAGCCCACCACAATGCAAGAAGGAGGTACAGTGCTTAACAGGGAGAGTAGCAGCCCTCAATAGGTTCATCTCCAGGTCCACTGACAAATGCCTCCCTTTCTTCACAACCTAAAAGGGAGCAAAAAGTTGGCTTGGGATGATGATTGCCAGAAAGCCTTCACCAAGCTAAAAGAAAACCTTGGAAAACTGCTCCTTTTGGCCAGGCCAGAAAAAGGGAAAAGTTGTACTTGTACCTAGCCGTATCAGAGCATGCTATAAGTGCCTCCTTGGTCAAAGGAGAAAAGAAGCATCAATAGCCCAAGTACTATGTGAGCAAACAGTTGGTAGACACAGAAACTCGGTACCCAGAAATAGAGAAGTTAGCATATGCCTTGATAGTGGCTTCTCAAAAGCTAAGACCCTATTTTCATGCTCATGCTATCGAGGTGCTCACCAATACCCCTTTACATCAAGTCTTGCACAAGCCGGAAACTTTAGGAAGGTTGTTAAAGTGGTCGATTGAATTAAGTCAATTTGACATCACTTACACCCCAAGGACCTCAATCAATGGGCAAGTACTTGCAGACTATATAGCTCAGTTTGCACACCAACCCCATGAAGAAGGAGAAGTAGAAGAGAATGAACCAGCACATGAAGGGGAAAATCACCCTGAAGAATGGAGCCTCCATGTAGACGGGGCATCCAACGAAGGAGGAGCCGGCGCTAGCATAGTGATGACGGGACCTGAGGGGCACAAGATGTATTGGGCCTTAAGATTCGGATTTGAAGCTTCCAACAACGAAGCGGAGTACGAGGCACTGTTGGCTGGCCTGCGGCTAGCTAAGGAGTTATAGGTAACCCATTTGCATGTCTTTAGTGACTCACAGCTGGTGGTGTTTCAAGTGAAGGGTGAATATCAAGCTAGGGGCCCAAAAATGGCCGCATATCTCGCCAAGGTGAAAGGGTATTTGGATCAGTTCAAAAAATACACCATAGAACAGATCCCGAGGGAGAAAAGCACAAACATTGATGCACTCGCAAAACTCACCTCCACTCGAGACGAAGACACGCTTGAGTCCATCCCGGTCGAATACCTCTCCAAGCTGAGCATAGTAGAAGAAAAGATCCACATGGTCAATAGCGCTGAGGAGTCATGGTTTGCACCCATCGTGAGATACTTAAATGACGGGACCTTGCCTTTGAACAAAAAGGATGCTCGTAAGTTGACTTACAAAGCCGCCCTATACACCCTAGTGGACGGAGCCTTATATAAGAGAGGCTTCTCTACCCCACTCCTACGGTGCGTAGATAAGGGCTTTAAAAATTCTACAAGAGATACACGAAGGGGAATATGGAAATCATGCTGGGGGGCAGTCCACAGCAAAAAAGGCCATCCGCCAGGGGTATTATTGGCCTTCCATGGAGAAGGACGGGAGCGATTTCGCGAGGTGTGACAAGTGCTAGAGGCATGCAAATTACCCCAGACAATCACCAAATGAGTTGGTGAGCATGAATAGTCTGTGGCCCTTCGCTGTGTATGGGATTGACTTGATCGGAGTGTTACCAACAAGAAGAGGAGGAGCAAAATACGCGGTGGTAGCATTCGATTATTTTACTAAGTGGGTGGAAGTAGAGATTTTAGTCAACATAACGGCTAAGCAAATCACCACCTTCGTCAACAAATTTATCATCTGCAGGTTTGGAGTACCCTACAAGATAATCTCTGACAATGGGACGCAATTTGAAGGAGGAATATTCGAGGAATATTGCAAGGAAAAAGGAATCAAGAGGAGTTACTCCGTTGTAGTACACCCACAAGACAATGGACAAGTGGAGGCCATCAACAAGATCCTAAAAAGGAACTTGAAAACAAAGTTGGAAAAGTTGAAAGGGGCCTAGGTCGAAGAACTTCCCAATGTGCTTTTGGCCTACAAGACCACACCTCGTTCCACCACTGGAGAGACGCCTTTTGCCTTAGCCTATGGCTGCGAGGCTATCCTTCCAATAGAAATGAAGATTAACTCCATCCGCACACAAGCATATGATGACCACATATGATGACCAGCATACAAGCATATGATGACCAGCATATCAACAATGAAGCTAGGAGAGAAAAGACACAACTGAGGCTAGCAACATATCAACAATGAACTGCAAGATACTATAATTCGAGGGTGCGAGAGAGGGAGTTCAGAGTTGGAGACCTCGTGTTGCGGAAAGTCCTGCCCAACACTCGAGATCCGAGCACGGGTGTGTTAGGGCCAAACTGGGGCTTATGCTCAAAGGTAATTTTCCTTTGCTTTTGACTTATGCTCCATTTTGACGGTGAGAACTCATCAACAATGTTAAGTTAGAAAAATCGAAGTATAGTGCTTATGAATGAAGAACAAGTCACATTAAGTTACCATGTACTTCACCTGTTTTCAATGAATGTGTTGTGACATTAAGTGAATATGTAGTAAAGTTTCTTGTTTAAGAAAAATGATTATCATAATGCATGAATGGAATGATCAAAGTACCTACTAAGACAAATCTCACCAACCACTTGGGGGGCAAAGTACATAGGGGGTCGGAAAAAAAAAGGGGGGGGTCCCAAACGAGACCCCTATATCCTAAAAGGGCCCCTTATATCAGGAGGATCCTAAAAGGACCCCTTATATCAAGAGGATCCTAAAAGGACCCCTTATCAGGAGGATCCTAAAAGGACCCCTTATATCAGGATCCTAAAATGACCCCCCCCCCCTTATAAATAAAGAAGAATACCTTGTAAGGCATCGCTTGAGTTCACAAGGATTAGCTACCCTTATGAACATCAAGGAGGTCAAAAGGTCCTACAAGAAAAGCATCCTAATAAGAGTAAATGCTTCCACAAGAGGAAGTGCCTCAGGAGAAGCACCCACCAATAAGCCTAGAGCGGCCACCAATCCGTCTAGCCAAAAAGGGTAGTAAAAGAGACCCTTGCAAAAATACTACTATGAATAATGATGAGATGGACGCTTCTTGCAAGAAATAATAAGCGCGCGCAAAAATATATAAAAGGATAACTAGAACCCAAAGGGTCAATATATACTTATAGATACAATCAAGAGGCACCAAAGAGGGACCTATTGAACCCCTTCGCATGGGCTCCAAAGGACCTCAAGCCTGATAAATAAAAAAGAGAACCTATCGAACCCCATTGTGCGGGCTCAAAAGGACCTCGAACATAGAGGAATAAAGGTGAATGATCACATATGTATATATATATATATAAAACAAAAAGAGTTTTGATAATGTGACAGGACTTAGAGAAATTAAAAACAAGATAAGGCTCAAACGAGCATACAACCACATTGAATTGAACAGTAAAATTGCAGAAGCAAGATCTTAAGGCCTCCTGCCCTAGGCGTTCCACTCAGCCACCCTGGCTACGATGTGCTCACCAAAGGAGGAAAAATCAAAAATAGGATATTGCCTCCATACTCCATAGAGGGCACGTTCTATGGATTTATACTCGATATCGGCCATCTTCGCCTCTAAGGAAGTGACCCTCCCCTGCAATGTTGCGATTGTGGCCTTTACACCCTCAAGAACGGCCTCTAAGCGAGTAACCTTCTCCTGCAGCATCATGGCTTTGGCAGTCGCCATCTTCTTCTTTTTTGATGATGAAGAGGCCTTCACTAGGGCCTTCTCAAGCTTAAGGTTGGTTTCTATAATCTCCCTCTCGAGCCCCTAGACCTTGTCCGATAGACGGTCCCTTTTAGCATTCGACGAGGAGAGGTCATGCGCCGAGTTGTCAAATCGTTGGGCCAGGGCATAAGTCTGGACAAGAAAAATAACAATAAAGATGATGAGCAAAAAAACAAAAAAAAAGAAAAGGGGTAAGGACGATGTAAGATGCATGAACTCACCCAAGTGGCGGAGCGCACAAGAGTCTCCCCAAGCTCTTATATGGTGAAACTCTCGAGGCCTCTCCAATCAGCCTCAGGAAGATCCCTGACGACCTGGACATACCGTTGCCCATAAGAGGTCGCCATGTGGCCCACCCAAGGTGCCCCCTTCGATTCAAGGGTGCCTAGCTGTGTAGCGACAGATGACCTGCTCACCAAAGGTGGAGGGGCGCAGGAATATCGGAAAAATGAGCCCCCGACAGACCAGGATTGAGGGAAGCATCATAGTCCTCAGAAAAGGGACAGACGAACCCCCTCAGCATGGCCTATTGATCGTGGGAGTGAGAGGCCATGTCATGGTCTATAGGGGCTAAAGGAGGGCACCCCCTGGGAGACAGAGATGGTCGGCGAGGTCGCTTGTGTTCTGGGGAGACCTCCTCCGGTGCACACTCTGCTTCACCCCCATCCGAGTGAGCCAAAATAGCCTTTTTCTTCCGCTTAGAAATATGCCACAACAACTCAGGCTCCGAAACTGGGGATAGCTTGTAACGGTTGAGGTTGGTCACGATGAAGAGATGTGCAGCCATTTTCTCGACAAGGTCAACATCGAGAAATTTATCCACTGCATCCGCCTCTGACCCGAGAATGTCGGGAACAATGAAGTTCTCTGCACAATCAACATAGTTGCCAACACGAACATAAGTTCCAAAACAGTAAGTTCAAAAAAACTTGACGTACTTACTAGGAGCTTAGCGAAAGTGCTCAAGAACAAAAAGGGGACCCTTCACAAAGAAGAAGTCCTGCTTCCAAGTCCCTGAGTTGGACATAGAACCCTCTATCAAGG